>NC_059112.1:6923320-7259258 GCF_020740685.1 Jaculus jaculus | reverse complement strand
CTTTGCTGGAACAGGGAGGATTGAAGGACAGATTGCAAAGCAGGGGTGATGGCTCCACTTGGAACTTAGGGGTTTACTTTGTAACTTAGGTAATGTCAATCAGAAAAATTAAAAGTCACTTCGCTTTTCAGTCTGCATTTTAACTTTTGTTCAAAATCAAGAAGAAATTAGTTTCTAGTCAAATCATACTGTGAGGGTTAGATGATAATATATGTGTGCAAAACACAGTATGTTGGGAGACATGCATGTTTAACAAAAAAAAATCATTTATTTAAGAGAGAGGGAATGAGAGAAATAAAGGGGGGGGGACAGAGACCCTCGTGGCACTTTGTGTATCTGGTTTTACATGGGTACATAGGGATTTGGAGCCCTGTGCCACTAGTTCACTAGGTTAGAGGAAGACTCATGAGCAGAGGTTCCCCTTAGGACTGCGAGCTTCATAGGTCTATGATTTCGTCCGTTACCTGGTTCACAAAGTGATGAGAACTTTTTCCATCTAATTAACAGAATGCCTGTGAGAGTCCACCAGAAAACAATTGCAGAAATTTAAGTAATTATTAAGTACTTTTCAGGTTCTCATAAATTACACTTTGGCTAACATGCACATTTTTTTTTCCTCAATGTCTTCATTTTGTTTCCTCTCTCTCTCTCTCTCTGTGTGTGTGTGTGTGTGTGTGTGTGTGTGTGTGTGTGTGTGTGTATGTGTGTGTGTGTGTGATTTATTATGAAAGTTGGTAACATGATAATGGTGCTGTCTCAATGTGCTGACCAACACTGTGGAGTCTGTGTACTGTGATGCAGACTTCTCAAGTCTGGAGTCAAAACAAGGTGGGTGAAATTATCCTGCCTTCAGGTATAGAGAGGCCAGGGCAACTTCTCAGTTTTAAGACCCTGTCTCCTCATTCATAAAATTGAAGCAACAATATGTTGCTCAAAGTGATCATTTCTAACACAGATGGGTACATTTTCATCAAATGTTAACTTTTCTTTACTGCTCCTTGCTAATCAAGTGCACATACATAATTTGAGACACTGTTTTTTTTTTTCAATATAATCTTTACTTCTGTAGTAAGAACAAAAATAGTCTATTATATGTCAAAGAACCTGGAGTTATGTGCAAGAGAAACCACACAAAATTATTAAAATTACACCCATGCTACAGAGATTTCTATTCATCAACGATAGTCATGGATTATTTCCAAAAACATAGTAGCGTTACTTTAAAAAATATTTTATTCATTTCTAAGGCAAGGGAGTGACAGAGAGAGAAGTGGGGGGAGAGGAGAGAAAATGTGAATGAGTGTGGGCAACCCAGGGCCTCTTGCCATTATGAACAAACTCCAGACACATGCACCGCTTTGTGCATCTGGCTTTACATGGGTACTGAGGAGTCGAACTCAAGTTAAACTTTGTAGGCATGTGCCTTAACAGCTGAGTCACCTTTCCGCCCCCTTGTCATTGTTTAGGTTGAAAATACAACTATACAAATGAGACATTCTTTGGAAAACAGCAGAATGAAAAGAGATGGTTTCAAATCCCTTTTTGAGACAAAGCCACCCATTCAAAAGTGTCATCAACCAGTGCTTCCTAACACCATGTAGGTTGATGCTGGTCAGAAAAGTGTCTCCTTATGCAGATGGCACACTTAACACTAAGTTTTCTGGAATTTTTCTTGTTGACAGGTTTTGTTTCACTGTCTTTTCTTGGTGTAAATTGTGTTTTACACTACCACAACACGGTATCTAATGAGGTCTCAACACAGAAATTATCATGATCTAACATCTCGGTCAATGTGTATCTGCAAAAATGGTTTCATGCACAGGAATGAATCAGTGAACAGAGACACCAGCCGTCATTTCATTGTACAGCATTTTCAAATATGTATGGAATTCAAACCTTTCTATTAAACCTAGCTGAAATCATTGTGCAAACAATGGAATTCAAAATCTTAGGGAAGGGTCAAGCAGGACAATTGGATTTAACTGTATTCAAAGGTTTTTTTTATTTTCTGAAAAAATATAAAATTTCATATCTTACACTACAAAAACATGTACACAAACCAAAAGCACATAGAGATTGAGATGGGAAAGTAATACAGAAATGCTAATCTGTCTTTGCCTTGACTCTGAGGCAGGGACTGAAGATATTCTGATTCCTGTCACAGAATCAGGCCACACAGCTGCCTATGACCTGTCTGAAACTAAGAAGTTGAGACAAATGTATTAACTAATGACACAGTCTAGGTTTTTCCCAGACTATTACAAATGCAATTTACATTCCTTTAAATAATTAATTTCAAAACTTCAGCAGTCTAAATATTCACAAATATGTGGCCACTCAAACTCAGTTATCATAGCACCCCGCTTGAATAAACATGATTTATCTTTGCCAACTTCAATTTTTTTCCATTCACATATAGAGAAAAAAACAACACCTAATTGTGGTTATTATAAATAGACATTTTTTTTCAAGAATTGGCAACTACCTCTAAGTAACAATTATGTGGTCTATCTGAATAAGAGCATTCAATCATTGATGTGTGAAAAGACTTTTTTTCATAAGTGAGCAGAAATGAAAGGAAAGTTCTTACATATTGCTCTCTTGATATATCACTATATAATTAACAGTATAATAGAGAAAAAATATTCAATGTAACCAGCTGTGCAGCAGTTTTAAAAAATAACTTATTTTAGCTATCAAATTTCCAAAAAAATGGTACTATTTTGACTCATTATTATCAGCACCACCATAGTGTGCCTACATCATACTTATGAGGAACTTAAACATCTGGTAGAACTTGAACAAATAAAATTTATTATAACATTTAGATTTTCCCCTAATCTTTAGAAAGAATGAAAGGAAAATGATCTTTTTCTCTACTATTCAACATGATACATCTAATAATTTTTTTTTTTTACACCTGACTCTGTCAATCAAGGTACCATTATGACCAATACACCTCCCAAAGGTGAATTATGTCTTGTCTTGTGCTTCTGAAAATCCACCTTAAATGGAAAATAAATGTCATCTTAAGGAGGTTTTACTTTCACATAGGGTTTAAGTAACAAACATGCAGATATACAGGTGCTCCACTGATATTGTTGCTCCATTTCAAGCTTGTGAGATTTCACCTTCACCATGACACAACAATGAACTAAATCTCTTTCTAAAATGGAGTTAAGGATATTTTTTTTATTGCCTGGGAGATTCTAAACCAACAATGCTGGACACTCTCAAATTTGTATAAAATATGGGGACATAGGGCTGGTCATGGTGGTGCATGCCTTTAGTCTGGCTTACTCCCTGGACTTGGGAGTCAGAAGGAGGGAGGTTACTAAGAGTTGCAGCTCCACCTGGGAACACAGAGTGACTTCCAGGTCAACTTGGACTACAGTGAGGCCCTACCAAAAACAACAGCAACAAAATATTGTGCCATGACCTAGAACTTGAGAACACTGAACTGGTGGGTAAGTGTAAGAAACAAAAGATTATGCACATTACAGATTTTGAAAAATGTGGAAAACCAACATTTCAACATTTTACATACAACTAACATACTTCAAAAAAGAGTCACGGATATGTCAGTGTACATGGCAGCAAACTTCAAGATTGGACACAAATTATGATTTACAAAAGTAGAATTGAGTGACTTCAGCTGGTATTCATGATTAAGAGTAAGTCCCTGCATTTAACTTATAATAATATTTTATAGTATTTGACAAAGCAATGGCATGTATAAAAATTATTGAATCCATGTTTTATCACTGCTACTTTGGTATCATCTCAATGGGCCAATGAGGTCAGAAGTCACACAGTCAGGACCTGTCCATCCTTGAGCTGACTTAAAGGCAGTTCTAAAACATTTCTGATTTATTTATTTATTTTAGAAAACTTCAAATTGAGGAATGGACAAAGCTGTGTGGCTAACCTTCATTTGAATTATTTCCTAAAATTAATACTTGGATTGAAAAGGAGAAAAATAAATTTCATTCAGATTAATCTATATTCATGTAAAAGAAAGATGAAATCAACACAGAAACTTCTTGTCACTGTGATATACTTGACAAACAATTAAGAACATATAAACTTGGAAATTAATTTAGAAAGAATCTTTAAGTCCCAGCAGCTGAGCCAGTCCACACTCTGTCTATTCTGATTTTGAAGTACCTCAATTGCTACTTTATTACTTACATTCAAGTTATTTTACAAATTTCAAAACTATATAAGACAATCTTCAATTATTTTATAAAACATGAATAAGTTTCAATACGTTTATGTTTGCTTAACTTTACAAATGTACTTGTAATAATGATCATTTTCATTTGTGAATTTTGTCCAGACACTATTGGAAGACATCTCTCAGCATTCTATGGAAATCTTATTACATGAACAGAGCATGCTTGAAGTGTAGCTTGTGTGAACCCACGGAGCCCACCATCTTTACCAAGACAGAAGTCAATATGGAATTTGAAAAGTCCACCTACCCTTATTATTTTGTGTGTTCTTTATTCTTTAGAAAAATGTTCCTTTACTTTTTAATTAAAGGGTAGGAGTGTTGGAAAAATGTCATTTCACAAAAGTTCTTATTTTTGCTAACAGTCAAGTATAAACACATGTTGGGCAGATGGGGAAGGGAAAAATGAGACAGAGGAGAGAGAGAGAGAGAGATAAAAAAATACCCATAACAAAACAGAAGGTGCACAGGCATACGCCCTGTGAACCATGCAATTCAGAAATACCAATGACAACCATGCTAAGTCCCTATCACATTTATGTGCTCTGCGCCTTGAATATAGTACAGCATTCCAATATTTTATAAGGTATGATAATACAAACTCATTTCAATCTCACCAAGATGATCTTATTATTTGTGAAATTCCTAATAAACTCTATAATTTTTCCCATGTCACCTTTTAGCAGATGTTGATATAGCAAGATTACAAAGATCATATCATATATTCCTTAATGAGTCTAACTTAATAAAACTTTAGAATGTTTCTGCAGAGTATATTCAATTCAACAAACAGAATATTAAATGTAATTACTAAATTACCCAACATATATTCATGAATGAAACTTATTAAGACTGGTAATGCAGATAACTTTGAAGGTATTTTCCTTTTCCCATCTCTTTTTTAGTTTCAGCATGTCTATAGATGAGCCACGATGGGAAGACAGTGTGCTGCGTGCCTAGATCTAATGATGTTGGCAGTAGCCAGCACAGTTACATCTTTCTGCGTCACAAAGAAGAATGGGCTCATTGTTTTGATTTTGCTTGACATGATATTTTCGGCAACATTAGAAAGGTGAAATTTCTTTACAAAGGTGCCAAATTAATGGCTAGATTCCCTGAACTGTCATAGACATCCCAAAGTGTTTTTTGTTTTTTTTTAAGCCCAGAGGGGACTTAAGCCCAGACATACTTCTTGTTAGTGAATGACGTGACACTTTTTTTGAATAGAGAAAGAGATATCAGCTTGTATTGAACAATGTTTTGCTGCTTCCCTATTTATCTTATTCAAGTTATACTCTAGAACACCTGTTCCTATCTGTTGCCCAACTTAAAGCATTATTAGAAATGCAACCAAAATGATATTGCATAAATGTGCAAACACACACACACACACACACACACACACACACACACACAGACAAACACACACAAATTCAACTTAAATCAGCTCCTGTATACATTGCAAATCATACAGTATATACAAACATTTATCATCTAAGAGTCTACAGAAGAGCAAATAAAGTAAATTTATAATGAAGAAAAATAAATACACACCCTGTATTATACATTCCCTTGACAAAGCAACATGTTTATAAACTAGTTCCTATAACTTAACACCATGTAATTGCATTGTAAAATTATAAACCATGTGTTAAGAAATAATCTAATCATATTGCTCTTCAGTACAGTTATGTAGACCATTAAGAACAGAAGTAAACTTCAGTAAACTGCAGCTCCTCCTTGCTCACGGATGGCTTTCATACTTTTCCTGTCGAATAGATCCCTGGAAGTTGTGAAAAGGGCTACCTGAATTCAGTCCGTCAAGGTGTTGTGACATTATATATTACTAACAACATTGTGGAAGAAGTGGGAAGGATTTTGTCACAGCACCAGAACAGAATATCTAGCCTTGTGTTCTGACTCTCTTGGCAGGTTACAGTCGCATTATGATCAGTGAAGAGGACACTAAGAGGAAGGAATGGAGATCTCAGACAAATACTGATTACATTCCGTGGCGGAGACCAATGCCATCGCGATGTTTAGAAATCACTATTTTCCCTTTCTCCCTTTTTTTTTGTTAATATAAATCTCAAGGCTGTTACAAAGTGCAGAGCTGGTCTCTGGAAGCTGAGACATTAGTGGCTGTTACAAGGGCACCGTCCCGTTTACCAGCTGCGCCTTCAGCTCCTGAAGGCTGTTCATTATCTTCTTCTGATGACCAACAAGAGTCACTCCCAGCCGCCTCAAATCCCTGCGTGGAGAAAGCACACGTTGGATGGATGCATTGGTTCAATGTCTAGCACACCTCACTATTTCACGCTGGCAAAGGGATAAATTTTTTGTAGAAGTTAGAACATAGTGCCAATTTTGATATTCATGGTTCAGTGTTCAAAGGTAGATTCTAAAATTGTTCCCTGAGGGGGGAAAAATACCTTGGCTTGCAATCAGAGATGTTTACAACAGGCGGCAATGTAGTACATATTTGACCCATGGGTGAAAATCATTATTTTAATAGTACAAAATAGTAAAAATACATTTTCATATTATTGCAATAATCATTGAATTAAAGGGCACACTTTCATTGAGGTATTGAAAATTTAGACCTACAACATGAGCAAGATTTTTCAAGATTTTTTTTTCTTTTTGTGAAGAGAAATCTAAAATTTAATTTTAAAAAATACCACTAAGTATTTATAGACTAATTACTTTAAATGACTCACCATCTACAATCATATATAATATATTTTAAGGAGTAATATTTAGAGTATTATCCTTATAAAACTTTTTTTTTACTTTGGTACCAAATCACTTTTTTCTCCTTTATCAAATAATATGTAGGCTCTGCTGACATTTAGAGCACTACTGTGACTTTTAATAAATATTTTTTGAAACTAAGAATATTTATAAATATCTAATTTAAATTTAAATATTCATACTTCTAATCTAACTTAATACCTGTGAATATCAACACAAAATCTCATCACTGAAGCAGACCAAAAAGAAACCCAAAATATCCCAGGTTTTAAACACTGTGTACACAAGTATTGAAGAAGACTTTTCCCTTGATGGGTATTTTGACAAATGCATTTGGAAAGTAGTATGTATGTATTATGGACAGGAGAAGAAACAATTACAGTCAATTCAAAATTCTAAATGACAAAGATGTTTAGCATGTGTGTTCTTTTTAATAATTACTTTGGTGAACACATTATGCTAACAATAGAGTGCTTTGGAATTCAGTATGTGTGTATTAATTTCAAATTTCTTAGAATTCAATAAAATTGAAAATAATAACATTAGGATTATGATAGGTAAAAGTAAGTAGTTTTAGGTAACTCAAGAGTTACTGAAGGATGCCTTGGCTCCATCCTTATAAGTATTGGAAAGCAACACTTTCTAAAATATTTTTTATGGTTCTGTTCTCTTTTATAATTTCTACAGTGCTTGTATATTTCAGAAGATGATAGATAACCAATGTGCTCTTGATATTGTGACAGACCTGTATTTTTTCTTACATTGTAGAAACTGTTATGATTCCATGGTAAACTGTGCAAAATATTTATAAAAATAATTGTACCAGATTGGTTTGGAAGAGAACCATCAGCAAAACTTAAGAGTTGGTAGAAACTCACTTTGAAAGAAACTCAATATTGTTATCATTGTAAGGAAACATACTAACGCAAGAGTAAGAGACTTGAGATTAATCCTTTCTCACTAATTAACATTTCCTATTCCTCAGTATTACCTTTTGGGTGGATGCATTACAACTGGGGTTTCTTTATACCCCTGGCCTCTCTCCACTAGCACCCCCTTGGTCCTTGGTTGTGATGGGACAACATGGCCCCATATACTCACAAATGTCCTAGAGGACAGTCTGCCTGGACTGAGAATCATTTCGTCAAACAACACTAATGACCCACACTTAATAAGCATCATTCAGGCTAACAAAATAAATGTTTAATATTTAATGGAATAAAACAGATCACTTTCTTATTTCCTTTTGAATTTTTTAAATTTTCTTTTCAATTACAGGGAAAAGAGAGAGAGAATTAGAGTAGATGTGCCAAGGCATCTAGCTGCTGCAAAGGAACTCCAGACACGTGTGCCACTTTGAGCATCTGGCTGAATTTGGGTATTGGGGAATTGAACCCAGGTTGTTATGCTTCACACGCAAGCATCTTCACCACTGAGCCACATCTCCAGGCCTTCATATTTTATTTTATGGATTGGGGAAATAACATGAAGGAGTTATATCACTTATATGCGTATATAATTCACTCTTCTAATAGTGAATTCATCACAGCAGTCTTGGTTTTCAATACCAAGAATAGTTCTTTTGGGGGGAAAAAGAATAAAAAACCTTTTATTGCCAGTGGATATAGCTGTATAGTTTGTGCTTACTGTAAGTGAAATCTGTACTTGTTTAATGTTTTGGCTAAAAGTTTCATTGCATAGGCCAGTCTGTTCTCAAACTCATCATCCTTCTGCCTCCACCTCCCAAGTTTTAGAATAAAGGTGTGCACTGTGAGATCAACTTAAAAATATCATACATGCAGGGTTTAAATAAAATCTGCTTCAGTCTTCCCAGTAACAGATGCATAAAATTGTATTTCCCGCTCATTGGTTAAGCTGGTGTGTGTAGACGGTTAGGCTATGGAAATCTCCGATGCTGCCTTGTCCACCATTCTGCTTCCTCACATTTATTCCTCCCCATGGGACAGCTGGAACTACAACAATATAGCATTGCATTTAGCCAATTTGTTATTGTAAAAAATGCATATGTAATATCATTCTGTCGTGTCTCTTTGAATCTTACCACTTATTGTCATGTTTGTTAAACAGATGCATAGAGACTTTAAAAGTAATCAGAATTTTAATATATGCAGCACACATATGCTTCTACATGACTTGATTCTAAGTGAAAATGTAGAGGAGAAAATCATTTATGCAAGTTAAATTATTCTCAATAGTAAAACAGTTTCTGTGGAAAAAAATGGCTAATAACACTGAGAATTCAATTTGTATTAGAAAATTGTTCATAGAAAAATCACATATCTTAGTTCCAATATTGAATCCATTACTACATTTTAAATAGATTTGCCTCAGACATTTTGATGTTTCTAGTAGCCATTGTTTTACTGCCTCATGCATATATTAACTTGGCAGCTTGGCAGTAGTAATGTGAGAAATTTGAGAAAAAATAAAATATTTATGTTCTATGATGAAATGGCTAAACTTTGTACAATAATATGGGAAAGTAATATTTTCAAATGGTGCAAGACATACTTGTTTTCTCACATGTGCCAGCTTTTTAAACATACTGATTTCATCCTGACCCCTTGAGATGTGATATGATACCCTGGGCCAGTTCCAATATGATTGCTAAACTTAAGCAAAGGCTTATGTAGTTAAGCATGATGGGAAAAATATTGGTACAGAAAAATACTTTGTATCATTTAACAACATATGCTTAGCTGGAGAAGACGCGCAAGTGTCATGAAAACCCACTGTATAGATTACTTTTCCACATCTTTTCAAACACAACTCACTGCTATGAAATGAAGCAGACTCTTTTGGGAGGCTGTGATGTCAATGTGCTAGCACAAAACAAAGATTAGTTCCTGTCCGGTAGGTTATGTGGGATAAAATGCACCTGTCTGTGGAGAACTTGCGCATGGTTCCTTCGCCCCTCTGCTCTGTACACCTTTGAGCCGCATCACTGGAATTAAGCTGGATAGGAGGAGGGAGATGAAGGACTGGTGCATATTCATTAACCTTCGGGTATATTTGTTTTTGTCATAGATTTATCATGTATTTGTGCGTTATCATTTTTGGCTTATTTCAAAGTACCCTAGCAATCCTGTATTTAACTACTGTACATGATAAAGATACTTGTTAAGAGGATATTTAACAGTAGCTTGATGAGGGTTTTGAATGGATAAGACTTTGGAAGAATTTGATTCAGAGGTTTATGATATGTCAAGCACAGAGCATGAAAGTTCTATGTGTGCTTTCAGAGTATACTGGATTATGGGAAATTACTTCCTTGATAAGTTAATAAAGCTCATATGAGTTATTTTGCATAAGTTTTGGCTGTAGATTTAGAGAAGTTTTGTTTTAATAGTTTAAGACCTCATTTTATTAATCTGCTACAGGAGCCACATCAGCTTAAATACAACTGGTATAATATTTTAAATTACTGGGTTTGATTCATTTCCTAAAGGAAAGGTTGGCATAACTAGCTTGACAAGGAGTCCACAGAGCAGCTGTAAAACTGCCCTTCATGGAAATTTTTAGCCTCAATTTACAACTTGTCTCAAGCTCACAATTCCCCCATCAACAACAATAATTCACGGCACACATAAGTGATCACAGGTTTGAATAGTCCTGGTATAAAAGGACAAATATGATTAGTAGGCATAAACATTAGAGCAAGAATGGCATATGGAAATTAGCAGACAGGCATCTCTAGATAAAGGATACCTTCACTAAATGTTTTTTTTCATACAAAACCCTCCAAGTTCTTTACCCATACTCGCTCATATCACATATGTTTTGACAATCCATCCAAATCCAAAATAAACCTTTTTCAGGGAAACTTTTAACCAATAACTGATTCCAAGCATTTCTTTCCACACTTATCTTTTCTAAACCCACTATGCATCCAATTAGTAGTCATAATTCAGAACATCTCTCTCCCTCTCTTTCTCTCTCTCTACGTATATGTGTACTTGCTTCCTGACTTGATTTAAGACTTATTCTATATATTTCTACATTATGTTTTTGTAATACTAGTTTCTACATTATATAAGGTTTTATAATTTTATTTGACATTTCACAGTCTTCATTAAGCTAATACAGAGATATCAGCTGAAGAGCTTGTGTGAAAAATCACTGTGGAATTTGTCTTAATATTCATGGATATTTCCATTTTCCTTAGCATTTACTCCTTAACAATGACTATGTTTTATTTTTTTGTGAAGGGCAAGAGACAATATACAAATGTTTCATTTTAATTTTTATTTTTGACTGATCAAGTAACAGATTGACTCTCATTTTGGAGTTATTTAAATTAATAACATAATTCTTAATAAGAGAGCCATGATGAGAAAGAAAATAAACAAGACAATATACATTTAATAGTGCCAGGCTTTCTGCAAATCAGCTTCTATGAAATGAGGGTATGTTACACCAGTGCTTAGTAAAGGAGTGTATACTGATTACTGACCCCAGGAATGTGAAGAATTTGACACAAGACCAGCAATATCTTAATAGGAAGATGCCCTATGTTTTCCAGTTCTACCTTGCTCTTTAGATCAGAGTCAATCAATTGGAAGATAAAATATCTAAAGAAGGCAAAATAACAAAAGGTAAACAAGCTATATTGGACCCTCGTAAGAAGCTGGAGTAGATATTAAACTTGAAAAAGATAACAATAGTTAAGACAGTCAAAGTTTCAGGAGCACAGGGAATTTGATATGCACAGAAGTGGAAGAAATAAGGAAAATGAAACTATATCCAAAACATTTAATTTCTTTACACACAGTATTTTTAGGTTCCAAAGAGATAAAGTAAAACATTGATATTTAAAGTAAAAAAAAAAAATCCTACTTTGCAATAATCATTATAAATAATCAATAATAAGGATGAAAAACATGTGGTGAATCTAGTGAAATATATAATCCTGTACTATCTTAATAACAAAGGAGACATTGTTTAAAGCAAATAATTTTATTATAGCTTTCCAGGTAATCTGACATTGGGTAGAAGAAATACCTACAGTTTCATTTTAATATAAAATGACAAATGACCTTAATAAATTAAAATGACCATTTTTTACTGAAAAAAATTAAATAGCAGTCATGTAAAAATAGTTTTAAATCATCACTAACTTTTAGTATACCATCCTGAATATAGCACAGATCAATTCAGTCACTGTCAAAGAAATAATGGGAAAACGTACATGTTACCCAGTAGATATGACTTAGTGGTGACTGTAAAAATGGGGTTAATTAAATTCACAAAATAAGTTGAGTGGTTGTGGTATTCGGCCTTTTGTTTATCACTGTGAAGAAAGAATGAATACTGAGCTTATGACGTGAACTGGGGATAAGTGATGGTACCCTGTTACCTTTGGTGGGAATGAGTAGTGAGTTCAAGGAGTGGAAAGATGATGGAGTAATAGAGAACCACTCGGTGTTTGCATCGCATGGAGGAATGAAACAAGGACCGTGGTTTGGTGACTTAGAGTCTCTAACGTTTCAATTCCTTGCAACAATATTTTAACCTTTGAACTTGCAGGTCATTTAAAGTTCATCATCATTATATATTCACAGGTTAAAACATTATTAATGTTGACGCCATTTAGAGGAAACCACTAGAAAAGACAATAAATCTTCACAAATAACAATTAGGCTAAAATAATTACACATACCGAGTATATAATAAAATACAAACAACTCACGACTTAAATAATTGGATATTTATCTCTAGTATTTTTTTTTTTTTTACTTAATACGTACTATTTTAAACGTGCAAACAGAGAAGGGCACAATTGGTTCCACTGAGTTTGTACCAAGTAACCAATCAGAGGCAGGATCTAATATGTTCTTGGACTGGAAGAATTTCAGTTGCACCATGTGGAAATTATATAAGATCCCTGCCGGTAAAAATTGTTTAGGCTATTATATGGGTATTCATCATAAAGAGCTGAAATTCAGGAATGTTTTTGTTTTGTTGTTTCGTAGGAATAGCCATACCAATTGTGCTTACAGTTTGTTTTGTATTTACATTCATATAACATAGGTACTAGTATAAAAACTAGTCAAGGAAACATCTTTTCCACAACACAAAACACCAGTACTTTGCCAAGGAGCTGTTATTCCAGTGATTCAAATAGTCAAATACTGATTCCTTGAAGCACAAGAGCAAAGACACTGGCCACAAGAAGCGTGAACCATGCAGTTGTTAACAATACAGGCTAAAAAAACAAAAAAAAAAAACCCAAAAACCAAAAAAGATGAGCCTTCTTTGAATGCTGCCATAGAGAGACAATGGTTAACTGAGGTCTCTCGATCTCATCCACACTGGCTTCTGAACAACATGTCTTTCCCCAGTAATTATGTATATATGATGAGAAAAATTACTCACTCCAAGGTCACCTGAGCCACAGCGTCCATTGAACTGTATCCATTTTCCATAAAAATCTCTGTGTACCGGCCCATCTTGATGGCTTCTAGCCATTCCCCTACTGACCGATAGGCCCCGGGCCCTAAGGGGCCATGTTCTGCCAACAAAGTAGAAACTCTAAAACACAGAAAAGTAGTTATTAGAACTCACTGAAATAGATGGCTTAAAAATATTTTTCATGGTAATTTTCATTCAAATTTACTGCATCATTGGGCTTATTAGCATACTAATAGCAATGTATATGCAAGTAAGTGGGAGTTTACATAAGAGCATTCCAGCTATAACACAGAAGTCACGAATATCATTATGTCAGACATGTTCATTGCATCTTCTCCTGTCCCATCTACACTTTAGCACACACATGACACTTTAAACTGACTCAGTTAAAATTGTTTGGGATGCGGTGGGCAGTGACGTTTGTTGTGGTAAAATATGTGCACATTGTTTTTAAGCTGTATGATGAATGGCCTCCCAGAAGGATACCATTACTGTCACGTCTCTCTTCAAGCTTTACTCCATCTCAGAAAGTTTGAGTTATCCTCTGTAGTGACAATTATATAACATGTGGACCCTCTTCAGCCTCCTCTGTCTTTGCTCCTTTTCCTCAGGTTGGAGTGTTCAGAGGTAGAAGTTTCCTCCTGCCTCCTCTACTCTGCTCTGGGAAATGCCACTCTATCCTGGGAAACTTCACTGACTTTTGTGGATGACAATAGCATCTATATACTTTTCCAAGTCTTAATCTTTGGTTGAGGTTTCAAGCAGAAGCAAGGTTTAGTTTTAGTTAGTGTACTTTCATAGTGATACCTCACCCACCCCAACGTGTTCAAAGTCAAATTATATCTCCTTATATCTGTCCTACTGAAGTGATTCTGACGATGGCACATGACACAACAGTCAGCTGTCCCTGTCCTCTTTCTGGCACCAGCTAGTGCAATGTGCATTACCCATGCTTGTGACCAGTTCTACGTAAGTTCATGTGACCAGTTCTATGTAAGTTGTTGCCATCAGATTGTCTCAAGACATACTGAATTACCTGAATATAACCAAAGGCCTTTTGAGGTCTACTCTCTCTCCTCATTCTCACACTGTACACAAAATGTTATTTTTTTTTTTTTATTCTGTTAAATCTCTCTGTTGACGCACCAGCATTTGCTTCTATGTGGCAGAGTCCCTGGGTGTTCGCTTGTTGTAATACGCTCACCTCTCTGCCCGTATCATATTTTTCAGTAAAAATGGTGATATTTATTGAATTAATATAGTCTGCAAATCTCTGACTACTGAGCAGTGTGGCCAGGATTGGTCAGAGGTAGAATTAGAGGACAGGAAAAGATGAGAGCTAGCTAGATATGTGATGAAGGTGCGTTTTCCAGGTCTTTGTACAATAAGTCAGTCGTGCCTAAACAGAGATGACTTTTTCTAGAAGGCAAATGTTATATCAAAATCAAAGAGCTTATGTGAACTTGATTTTTTCATTCATTCCATGCTAATAGTTAAGATAATTCTGTTATCCACATATTTATCTTCTTTATATAAAAACAGAAACTTGCCTCGAGTATAGTGAAAATTACAGCAATCTCAGAAATTTTCTAGCTTGAAATCGACTTGATTAGTGCTAGAGGGAATATGTCAATAGTTCCCCAATCAAGTGAAAAATTGCACTACACAAATGTGCAACACTATTTAAATGCATTTATATTGCTCTTCAGAATGGTAGAAAATTGATTTATTGGCTTATAAAAAATTCTTCTCATATAACTTATTTATCAGCCTTAAATCCTGTTCAAACTACCCACTAAATGATTAAAATGTATCTCTATACAACGGGATAAGAGAAAACATATCTTTTCAATTGTCAATGTTCATAAAATGACAAATTCTGAAATGGAGGCTCTAAAGCATAATTAATGTCACATATCTCTGAGCCTTTCCTTGCCATCAGATAATCTTGGGTTTTTCTGCCTATAGGTATTCTATAAACATCTTTGAGTGTTACCTTTAATGCTATCTGAATGTGGTAATGGTATTTTCTTTTGAAAGTGGCTTCTTTCCGTATTAAATTTAGGTATAGGTGTTTTTAAGTATAATCACTTATATTTACTCTGTGACAGTAACATTCTGTAAAACTCCAAGTAACATTCTGTAAAAATAGATTCAAGTAAATTATACATTAATGTATATTACTGTTAGTTTTTAAAAATATTTAATTTATCTATTTACAAGGAGAGAGAGAGAGAGAGAGAGAGAGAGAGAGAGAGTGTTTCCGGGCCTCCAGCCATTGCAAATGACCTCCAGGTGCCCTTTCTGGGGTGCTGCTTAACCACTAAGCCATCTCTCCAGCTCTATCACTAGGATTTTATTTATAAAATACTTGTGCCATCAGTCTGGCATCGTACCTGCTTGATGTATTCACCAGCGTCTTCAAACTACTGGGGTTGCGAATCAGCTTGTCTAGCATGTTGACTAGCTCGTCAAACTTGGGCCGGCTGTTTCTGTCTTTCTGCCAGCAGTCCAGCATCAGCTGATAGAGTGCTGCGGGGCAGTCCATGGGGCTCGGCAGACGGTAGCCTTCTTCCACTGCTTTAATCACCTGTGCATCACAGGACAGAAACAGCCCCAACGCCCCAGCACCACGCATTTAGTAGAGAGACCCTTGAGACGTTTTCTCCATTTTAACTCTTAATTTTGTCATAATACTATGCATCACAGTTGGTATCACCCATGACTACTTTCATTTGCAGCAAAATAAAATAAAGGAAATATAATATCACAATATTAAAAGATTAGCTTTCTTCACATACTGCGAGTAAATTGGTAGATGCTGATCATATTTACCTATAATCTTGCTGAAGGGTGATGTGTAAAATTAATAAAATGTATACTTCATATTTTATTTGTCAGCATTCTTCAATCAAATCAAGGTTTAACTTAGTGGTTCCTCTAACACATTAGTATCTTTTTAATGAAAAAACATGTGCAGAGTCACATTTTCTTTCTTTTGTTTTTTTAATTTCAGAGTCACATTTTCAAAATAATAGAAGGGCAATTTTACTTCAAGGGAGACATTGGGGCAGTAAATGATGGATAAGTCAAAGGCTCAATTAACATAACTGCCTCATGTATCATTTCGTAATGTCAAAGTCTGACTGTTTATTATCATCTGATTTCTGTCAGGAACTTGAAATGAGTGTCTAATAGCACAGACATTAGAAAAGTCATTCATTCTAACCATACATATGAATATCAGTCTGTTGTGAGGGTTTAAAAATAGACATCAGGAAAACTACTACTGCAATCAAAATATCTATCTCCAGAAAATATTTTTATATTACTAGCCCCAACAACAGATTCCATTTCCAATTGTTCAAACTTTAATATATGGGTAATGCCTTAGACCTATGTGAATGAGCATATTTCTCAATTTTATTATATATACCTTTATTAAATTTAATTACCTTATTCCCAAAAGAATTTAGATTTGGTTTGGTTAAAAAAAAAGAGATCAGCATAGGAACTTTAGAAAGGCAATTTTTTGAGGACCATAGAGAACTCATTCTATCCATGATAAATGGTACAGTTAAATGTGGTAGCCGATGGAATGAACCTGAAAAGACAGATGTAAGAGTCATTTATGACCTAAGATGGAAGGGGTAGGTGAGACCAATGATGTTCAAGCCTGTCCCACTGAAGAGTTATTTCTGCTAACTTGGGGTGAGCAAATTTAGGAAGAAAGGGAATATCTTCAGGTAGGATGTGGAATATTCTACAAGTTGACTAGGGAACTCCCTGGTGGTAATTTAGAGAAATATGGATAAAGAGTAGGGGACACTGGGAATGATAATATAAATGTGAGGGTTGTCAGTACTTGGTGATTGCTCACAGTTGGTCTTGCGGGAATTTTCCCAGGAATAGCACATAATAATGTTTGTTTTAGAACTATCGTCAATGGTTAAGTCCTAGTGGAAATACAAAAAGTACTGTAGGACTGTGAAAATATTTTGATAAGTATATAGTTAAGGGATAAGAATAGACAAATGACTTATACTGCCTTCTACCTTAGTTAAGTGAATTAACCCCAAAGTAAGTAGTGAATCTTTAATAGGTAAGATCTAATAGAAAGTGATTAGGTTGTGAGGATACTACTTTTATCAGAGACAAATGCAATTCTAAGAATGGGTTTAGTATCCATGAGACCACCCTAAGTTCATTCTAGATGTTTGGCCTCTTCCACATGCAATCATTTGTCTTTGTTTTTCTCTACCATATAGTGAGGATGTACAGAAGTGTCCTAGAAGGATGCTATTTCCAGCCACTAGAGTTTTGAAGGTAATAAACCTATTTTTCCTTATGTGCAGCTCAGCATTGACTATACTTCTATAACAGCAGAAATGAATTAAGACAGAAATCAAGTTATTAGTTGTGATGTCAAAAATTTTTATTTAATCAGTTTTATATTCAGGTAAATTTATACTTAACTATAGGATGTTATATCTCTAATATAATTAAAATTTTATATAGGTGTGATAGTTAAGGTGTTGTCAACCATTAATTCCCAAATATCCATCAGCTGGGAACCTAGCATTCAGAACACCTAAGTTTATGGGGGTCACCTGAATCAAACCACCACAATAGGTTATTTGTATATGTATTAAATTCAATTATAAATTTGTCCTTACAATTTATTTGTAAAATGGAGTTAGGATCTAGCTATATTTTTGTGAAGTAATTTTGAAACCATTTTGTTTTTTCATGTTTATCTCCTTCAAAATATTAAGGGGACAATGAATGACATCAATAACATGTTGGTCTTTAAAATGCTTCAAATCTACTACAATCTGCCAAAAGAAATTTAGGCTGTTGGTTTATTTGTACCTTTTAAAAAAAAAGTCATAGTCCCCTCACACCACCCTCCCTTCTTCATTCTCAAATGCCTCCTTCACTGAATCCCTTCTTTGCAACTAGTCTTTCTTTTATTTTTGTACCATCACGTGTTTCCCTCCTATTGTACAGGTCTCATGCAGGTAGCATGAGCCACTGTGAGGTCATGGATACAACAACCCATTTGCATCTGAAATGCAGTGATGCCCTTCCTTTGTTTCCTACACGCTTCCCTCGACTACATCTAATGCAATGCATGCTGCTCATGTCAACCTAGAACTTACAGGACACAAACAAGTGCACCATTACCACAGAAATTTTAACTGTAATTGCTTTAGAAGTAGAGATGGAGATAAAAACATTATGAAAGCACAAATTTTATCATGTTATGCCACCATCTACATCTGAAAGATGCATATGTATGTATGAATTTTCACGGTGATGCTATATAAATCAACAGTCTGAACACAGTTGTAAGACTAGTATCTCTATGTTCAATACCTCAAATCCCTACAGTGACCTGAAATATGGTGATACTCACTTGGTAGAAAGTTGAATTTGTTGGACCCTGTCAATCATGCAAGCATTGGTGATTTCACCTTTTCAGGTATGTATATGTGCCTATTCTGAGTCAAGTCTGCTTTGTCAACAGGGCATCAGCCAACACCTGGAGCATTGGGTATCATTTATTACACACACACACAAAATTGAATCCTCCATGCCATATCATTCAGTCAGGACATGTCCTTTTTCCATAAAGGATACTTAAGATTATTTCACAATATGTTGATAAATATTCCATCAATGGTTCTCATTGAAACAGAGTTTGATTTTCCCATAAAATAGTTCAAGTATCCCCTCCATGTTAATTGAGACCTTCTAACATAATCTAGTATAGGTAGACATCTACTGGAAATTTGGTAGTCTATGCCAGCCACTTCCAGCATATCATTCCACAAAGAACATTCTTTGTCCAGAAACACTGAGTATCAAAGGCTGCTGGCATAGTTCCTTCAGGCACAACTGCAGCATTAACTGTGAACCATGGTCTGAAAGCTATTCTTCAGTTTTTCAGTAAAGGTATTAATACTTTGATGATTCTAGCTGAAGACCAGGGCAGATATCACTAAGAAGTGTTACAAATTACTTATGGTCACAGGGTGCTGAGGAAAGGAGACATTACCATGGTGGCAAGAATCACTGACATAGCACATTACAAATAGTGAGGATAATAAAAGTGTGGGAAATCACCAGATTCAAGGAATTTGTTCAAACTGCCACATTAGAGATCACCACCTTCTTAGACAACTAGCATGTATACTTCAGACTGGGCGGTGGTGAGGTGAGGTTCATGGTATGGTGTTCCTATGACATACAGTGTTAGACTGAGGAATCCTAAACTCGTAACTGTTGTCTCTGATAGTTGAGCCTTCAAACCTCCCATGAACCTGACATGCCACCATTGTACTGTGACATCTCTCACTTTCTCTCATCTTCCCATGATTAGCTTTACAAGTATTTCCAACACAATAATACTTATGTCTACCTAGTTTCTTCTTGGCATGGGGTTCTTGCAGAAGCTAAACAAGATAAGTTATGACATAGAGACCATGACACTAATACTACGTACACTATGCATGTTTCCTCAACTATAGATCTGCAAGACCAGACTTGTTTTATAAATCCTGCACATGAGACACTAGGACATGAAGGGCTGGCAATTCGCTTTGCTTACACAGCTTGTAAAGGGTAGTGGGGTGATAGTAAATTTGAGTGTTTTGTCATATAATTCTGTCTTTATTCTATCTTTGTGCTGGCTAGGTGATTGTGATTAGAAATGATTACCTTCTTCTTAAGAAGACATGAAGCATAACTTAAATTATGATTTTCTTTGTGAATATACACATACAACCACACACAAAATAAGCTGTTTTGTAGTACATGTTTTGTAATGCAATGTGATAACTAAAGAAGGATGTGTAAAAGTGTAGTTTTGATAACAGAGTAGCAGAAAGATTGTAGGTAAACTTGTGAACCAGCTGCATGTTTCAATGAACAGAGAGTTTAAATATAACCATTGCTACTATGAAAAAGGGAACTTCTCCAAATTATTAGAGTTTATGGATCTAAAAAGTAATTTCACACAGATAAGGATTTTTTTTGAGGATTTCTTGACTGTTTTCAATTATTAGAGGCATATAGACTATGTCTATTCCTTTGTAGACCATGCATAAGTCAGCAGAATTCCTGATACTAAAACATCTTTAAAATTGTCTATTGAAGTTGGAGCCCTTAATAATCACTCCAAGTTAACAAAAACCATAGAATTCAAGATGATTAGCTTCAAATGTAAGATTTTAATTTTGCTTGCTGTTCTGAAACAACAGGATATGGAATTTTTAATCAAAGTATTGGTGTTTATTTACATATCAGTTTTTCAAGCTGGGTAAGAATTATCATGAGAAAATCCCATGCCTTAAATAATTACTTGCATCTAAGTGAAGCGCTATTACTAGGAAAAAAAACAGTATTCACTGTACTAGCATGATAATATTAGATATGATTACATTGAAAATAAGAGGTAAAATAATTTTCTTGTTGCTAAATCTTAGTAACCTACAGTATTTGAATGTGACTTAAGCAGGCTAGCCTGCTGGGATCAAGGAACAAGAAAGTTGTGGAAGACAATAAAACGTTCCAGAATAGGCCTCATATTGAGTGGTTCATGGCCAAACATGGACATGCTTAGCAGAATCTTTCCAGGACATTTGCCTACCACCATGGTGTAGTTTGCTTTATAATTTTACTTGTGGAATTTTTAACTGTGTCAGGTGTAGCTGCCAATGATATGCATAATCCATTATCCAGTTTGGAAATGCCAGTCATTCCCAGTGACAGAATCAGAATTTACAAAATGCACTATGTGAGTGGAATCTAACTAAAGTTGGCAAATAAGTGATTTTTCCCTTGAGTGAAATGGATGCATGTAGCATTCTACCTTCTGTCTTGGCATAGTAGAATGAAATGCTTTCCTAAGCAGAGGGGAAACTGGTAGTGAAAAGCCAAACCATGTACAGATGGGAAGGCCGTGTGATCATCCAGCATTTATGTGAACAAAAAGTAGCCAAACCAGTCTTTGTCTAGCCCGGTGAAAACCACACTAAATATTATACATTAAATTGAGTATTCCCGATTTAATCTGATGGCTGAAAACTGGTAGGAAGTTATAGTAGTAGTTATTGATTCCACTGGAAATAATATGGTGAAGAAGCAGATTGAAAAGTTTAGTATAACTTTGTTATTTTGTAACTTTAATAAGTCATTGAACTGCTCAAGGGCTCAATTTCAACAATGGTGAACTGGAATAATACGAATAGGATATACTTAAGATGTTGCATTAATATAAATGCATGAATGTGAATAATTATATATGTGTGTGTATCTATAGTTGAGTACTTTCCCACAGTCTTAGTCCTATATTGATAAATCAAATTGCAATAACAATCTATTTCCCCCTTGCAGAGAAACACAAGTTAGTATTCACTTTCTTAAGCCATATGATCTGGAGCTAAGTAGATGAACTGCACCGACTGGAGGTGACTCCTGTATGTCCGCAGAGAGACAGGAATGTGTGGACACAGCATGCTGTTGCTACCCGAGAGTGATGCCAAGAAGTAATTCTGTGGAAAGGTGATGTGTTACCATGGCTTCCTTCTTGAGGAAATTTGAAGCCTGGGATATAAATCTCAATGGAGAGCACCCAACAAGACTTTTTCTTGGTCCAAGAGTCACATGCATCATGAAATAAGAGCATGTGAAGAGTGAAAGAGATTGCAAAAGGAAGGAAATCCCCACAGTCATTTTGACTCTTCCTCCTTTTCCCTGACCATGCAGGAAACCTCCGTCTAGAGCCTGTAAAATGCAGAGACACACCTCAGGTGAAAGGCACACAGGAGGAACAATGACCTGGTGTCTTTCCCATAGGTGGCATCAGCAGCACAATATTAAAAAAATCTTTTTTTTTTTTTTTTTTTTGCCTTTCAACTCAGCCAAGACTGATCCTGGAAAAAAAAAAAAAAAAAAAAAAAAAAAAAACCTCTGGGTGCAGACTTGATTGCAGATGAGCAAACATGTCAGCATTAATTTGCACAGTACACATTGAAGGTCTGGACGCTCTATAATTGTGGAAGCCACAGACTGACTTTAACTTTAGCTAAACTTGAAGTTTTTGTTTTTGTCTTGGAAAGTGTGTGTTAGTCATTGACATGTGATTGTTGTTTCAATAGAATTGAGCAATGACCCCTAATGATCTGTACATCAACCCTCGAGGGCAGGCAAGGGAAATGATGTTACAGAGCTATGGTAAAGGAGTAATTAGAAAAAGAAATGGCTGTTTCAAATAAATGTATTATTGAGTTAAGACTGTTCAATATACTGGATTTACAAAGAAACAATAAGCTATTAGTTGGTAAAGACCCTGAATGAACCATTGTTGGGGATCGATAGCTGCTTTTATAATCGTTATTCAAGTAAAATATCAACTTGCATTATTATTTAAAATGAAAAGTCTATATTGAATATTAATCATGGAAAATGATCAAAGCAAAAACCAGAATTATGTGCCAGCTATCATAACATCTACACTTCAAATCTGAATAGGGCATTCTTTCATGCTTCCTTTCATGTTTGTATGGTATTATACTAAACATGAATTATTTTTTCCATTATTGGAAAAATGTTCATTTTTCCTACTGATTAAACACATAATATAATTCATGTTATGTTTTTTAATTTAAAGAAACACAGAATATTCTTTTTCATCCTCTGAGAGTATCCATTTTAAACCAATATCACATATCCCTCGTTTCAGGTAGGATCTGCTTCATCCGTGCAAGTCCCAGGAACTGGGCTGTCAGTGTTCATTCTCAGAAAGCTCTCCCTTCATTGCGAGGATGATGTTGGTGTCGCCTAAGAGAAGCATCACTGTAGCACACGTAAGACTACCTGGCAAGGGGCTGTTTTTCATGTAACCATAGCTTATGCTTCTTTTCACTAAATCGTTTTCAGCTCTTCCACAAAGATGACTTCTTCAACAGTGAAACAGAGCACATGGTAAGCAAAGCATTTCATGCGTTTTAAGCAACTGAAATATTAATAAGTGCAAAATATGGTGGATTTCTGGGAAGAAAGCATTGTGTACCCGTCTTGAAGCAAATGTAACTGTGTACTTACATCCTGATTGGTCATCTCCCAGTAGGGTCTCTCTCCATAAGACACAACTTCCCACATGACAATTCCATAGCTCCAGACATCACTAGCAGAAGTGAATTTTCGGAAAGCTATAGCTTCTGGGGCTGTCCATCTGATTGGAATTTTGCCTCCCTAAAATTTTATATATATATATGGAGAGAGAGAGAGAGAGAGAGAGAGAAAGATGGGATATAAGATCACAGACTTTAAAGGTATCTAGGGATAATTCTGCTGTTTCTGCCTCATTGAAAAGATCTGGAAAGAAATGTAGCCTTTTTAAGTGAATCCGTCTGACAGCTTGAGGTCTCCTTGCTCATCTCCTAGCCTATAAGCACCAACAGACTAACTGTTAATTTGGCTATCTGGAAGGTTTCTACTTTAAATTCTCTTTGACTCATGAAACATATACAGGACCCACATCTCAATTACACATCTTGGGATGGCAGCCAGGAGAGAGTCAGTCCCCAGACAGTCAGCGTGTCTAGTGCCAGAAGGCGCTACATAGGCGACTGGGGGAAGTGACCAAGATCTGTCCAAGCAACACATTGTTTAACCTAAGTAGCAACAATTAACCGGATGTGATACCCACACAAGTGCAATAGTGGTACACAGCCATGGTGAGGAATCAATTGCTCTTGATTTGGCTAACTGATCCACTCAGTGGTACTAGACCCTTAGCTGGAGCTGGGAAACAAGTCAGAACCATACCCAAACACAAGCCCACTCTACAATATCAAGCTACCATCAATCACGGGGTATAAGAGGGCCTACACCTATCAAACTGTCTATCAAAAAAAGTAAGTGTTATCTCAATTTTCTGGGTGCTAACTTACTCTCCGTTGGAGAATCTGCTTCTCTTTTCCAGATAGATGCAGATCCTAAGAAGAGAGCTGCCCCAACATACCTCAGAAGGGGCCCAACTGAAACTAAGGACAACTGGCGAAATAAGCAAGGGTGATGTTTTCCTGTGAACTGGATACCAGCACAAAGGGGAAGGAGATCAATGCAGAGAAAAATCAACTCCTACCAAATCAGAGAGCCAGAGCCTCAGAGGCCCCCAACACCTCAGCACTGAAGCAGACCAAAAATGAACCCAACATGGCTCAGGGAAATCTTGCGGAAGAGGGGGCGGAAAGAATGTCAGAGTTACATGTTGGGTCATGATTTTCAGAGACATTTATCATACTAATAACTGGGGGCTAACTCCACAATGCACGACCCATTTTCAATAATAAGGAGGGTCTAATGGGAGGGGGTAGATCACAGATGAGCCTAAATAATGGTACCAAACTGCCTGTATTTACTGAAAAGAAAACTAATAAATTAAATTTAAAAAAAAAAGAATAATTTTAATGGCATCTAAGAACAGCTGCTGCAACCTAAACTTTCATGACATGCTGAAATAACAGTTTCAAGCTACTCTGTATATTTTGGGATGGATTTAATTTGAGCTTAAATGACTTTTTTTTCACATAGTAAAACATTTGAAAGAGACTTTTCTAAACTATTTCTTTTGATAACAGTTCTTCTAAAGATAACCCCACACATACAGTTGTATTTTTTCTTTTGTTTTGTTGCTTTGTTGTTTAAGTTTCTTGACAATCTTGATTTGTATCTCATGCTGGCCTTGATTTTTCAGTCTATAGTAAGTAATTCTTTTGTCTCAGGCTCCTGAGTTCTGTAAACAGAGGAGTTGTAATATTCCGCAGTATGTGATATTCAGGTGTACCTAAAGGGTTGCACCTTGTTGACTATATTGAACTTACTTCCTGGTTTTTCTTTTGGTTGTCTGACCATCAGTTCACTAATATCTGAAGTGCATTATCTGCTCATTTCTCATGATACATATTTTATGAAATTGCCCACATACTCCATTTAAGGGGCTGGGCCTTAAGAGGACCAGGGTCACAGTCTGTCCTCCCAGTGCTACGCCGTGACACAGCGATAAAGACTTGCTTCTACTTAAGTCACACTAACCAATCGCACTGTCAAGAAGCTTTTCCATAAACTCATTTGTGCACAGAACAAGTTTACTAAGGGTAATTCTAACCCAGGGAAAATTCTTAACTGAGGTTTCATTTACTGAAAATAATGACACTGACACTTAGGTGTAGAAGAGAAGACGCATCTCATTGACTCATTCATCGATTGCTTAAGCTGCCTTCTGGAAGGCTCTGTTTGCTGAGTCAAATGGCTCTTGTCCTCCAGCATGGTTGAAGATCCCCAAATAATCATGAGCCAAAAACAGTGACACAAATATAGTCTTATCTATTAAAGGACTGATTATTAGGCAATTAATATAAAATTATCAATTTTTTAACTTAGAATTCAATATGAATGTGCATAACACATAAGGGTGCTATTTTCTTGATGAACCTGGTACCAGCACAAGGATGAACACAGAGAACAATCAAATATCCAAAGACACAGAGGCTCCCAAGACCTCATCACTGAAACAGACCTAAAAGGAACCCAATGTAGCTCAGGGAAATTTTGCAGAAGAGGCAGAAAGAATGTCAGAGCCACACATTAAGTCATGGTACACACAGACATTTCCTCCTACCCATAACTGAGGGCTAACTCCACAATGCATGGCCCATATGCCTCAACAAGGAGGGGCCAGGGGAATGGGGGAGGACAGGGAGGAGGCTAACAATGGTACCAACTTGACTGTATTCACTGAGTACAAACTAACATAAAAAAAGCACAAAAAAATGTGTACTTAATACTTCGTATAGTATGTAAGAAATGTAATTTGATATTAAAATACATCCAGAAAATCTTTTTTTTAAAAAAAAAGAATAATCTTTGTTTTTCCTGCAATGTGAATTTATTTTGCCATTGCGAACACTATAATATATATGGAACAACTTTCAGGATATTGCTATATCTATACATGCTTATATGTTCAAACATGTAGAGAAACCATATTACACACACACACACACACACACACACATATGTGAGCATGTATCTTTTGCTGCAAAAGATTGTGTATTTCACAGTTTCCTATTATATTTTTTGTTTGTTTCAAGGTAGGGTCTCACTCTATTCCAGGCTAACCTGGAATTCACTTTAATCTAAAGGTGGCCTTGAACTCACAGTGATCCTACCACCTCTGCCTCCTGAGTGCTGGGATTGAAAACGTAAGCCGCCACGCTCTGATTTTTTTTTTTTCCTATTACTTTTAAAATCAGGATTTTTACTCTTTCATCCATTTAAAATTTTGACTTTATATTATATTTATCCAATTAAAGTAAGTTATTGATACCTGGAGTGCCAATATTTTCCTTACTTGAGTTTAATATTTTAATGTGCTAATACTTAATAGGTGGAGTTTGGTAAAGCTTTTTCTTTTTCTTTCATGCTTCTCTTTCTCCACTTGACTTTGTAGCAGGAATGCCCTTGTTTGTGATTTCCTTTAAAGTCTTAAAAATTTAAATGCCCTTGTTCCAGTGTGTCAGAAATGTATTCTGTTAGATCTTACCCTGGTGGTATAGGCTGCCTCAGGATCATCTTCCAGGACCCTTGAAAGTCCAAAGTCAGACACTTTGCACACAAGGTTACTGTTGATTAAGATGTTTCTAGCAGCTAGGTCTCTGTGCACGTAGCCCATGTCAGAAAGGTACTTCATTCCTGCAGCGATGCCTCTCAGCATGCCGACCAACTGAATTACAGTGAACTGTCCATCATTTTTCTGCAAAGACAGTGTAGAAATAGTGTCTAGCAATTGCAGTCACATGAGGCAAACATGGAAAGATCTTCAATCTCGATACTAAAATTATTGCATAACAAAATTTATAACCAATGTATTAAAATATGCTAATTTTGGGCTGGAGAGGTGGCTTAGCAGTTAATGCACATGCCTGGGAAGCCTAAGAACTCTGGTTTGATTCTTCAGGTCCCACGTTGGCCAGATGCACATGGTGGCACATGCATCTGTGGTTCGCATTGGCTAGAGGCCCTGGCTTGCCCATTCTCACACTCTCTCTCAATCTCTCTCTCTCTGCCTCTAATAAATAAATAAATTAATTAATTAAAATATATTTTATTTTTATTTATATATTTATTGGAGAGGAAAGGAGACAGGGAAAGGGGAAGAGAATGGGTGCATTGGGGCCTCTGGCCACTGCAAACTCCAGATGCATGTGTCATATGTGCTTCTGCCTCACGTGGTTCTGGGGTGTCAATCCTGGAAATTTAGGCATCACAGAAAAGTGCATTAACCATTAAATCATCCCTCTAGCCCCATACACAACTTTTTGTTGTTGTTGTTGTTGTTTGCTTTTTGTTTTTCTAGGTAGGGTCTCATTCTAGTCCAGGCTGACCTGGAATTCACTATATAGTCTCAGGGTAGCTTCGAACTCATGGTGATCCTCCTAACTCTACCTCCTGAGTGCTGGGATTAAGGGAATGCACCACCATGCCCGCTTTGAAAGTATTATAAACCACCTGGCTAATTGATGATATTTATGAAGACATACCATATAAATAAAGACTAAATGTTCTTCACATTTCTCATGAAGTCCCTTTGTACAGAGTCACTCACTGCTTTGTTCTCAATTATCAAAAGACTTGATGTGATGCCTAACTCCAATGTAAGGTTTTCTTAGGTTAAGACTGTGTATATGTAGAGGTGATTTAAAGAAAATGCTCTGGTTACACATATGGGGTAAAGGTGAAATGTCCACATGGAATAAGGGAATACCACAGCATAGATGAGGAGGAGGAAAACTGAGTGTTGACTTTATATTCCTTATTCCTCCCTCCACCAGATCTGCTTCCTTTCTTCTTTCCTTCACCCATCCCCACTTTTTTTAAAAATAAAGCTACAGACACACACACACACACACACACACACACACACACACACATATTTTCATTATTTATCACAGACAAGATGCATATAACATTGAGCAGCTCTATTAATTCCAAAGCTTACCTTTAAAAATGTGTCCAAAGATCCATTCTCCATATATTCTGTTACTATCATCACAGGTTTACCTGGAAACCAGATAGGGTGAAATGTACTTAAAGAGTTGTGGGCTTTCATTCTTCTCTAGGAAAATTTCACTTGACATTTATGTTCATCTCTAATTACACATTTGTATTTGGAAAATTTTTTCTGTGAGTAGGATGTTAATTCTTCCCTTTCTGGTGCTTACTTATAAGGTTGAGTTACTGATTTACAGTAAAGGTAAGCCCACATACTTGCTTACATCATGTAAAATTTTAGTTTGAGGAATAAATTTAATTTACTATAGATATTTGTACAACAATAGCCAATGAACCACCCAGAATCTATTCATTTCTGACAATTCTAAATAAAAATTCATAAGTTTTCTAATTGCCATATTCATGAGCCTGTGAATACATATTGTACTTTCTTGCTTTTATCTCTGAATATTTTAACTTTTTTCCTACGGAAACTATATTTCTCTATCATCTCTATCACACATAATAACCATTTTTCCATTCCTCATTGGCCCATTGTATTTCCCTTTGCTTGTGAATATTTCCCTAAAAGTAATTATTCTCATGAGAAGGTCTTCTTGACAGGTGGCATAGAAGAGGGAACTTGAAGGTGACCTGCCCTAACTCTTGTGCCACATTGTTTCCATATTGTTATCACCCACTCTGAGGATTCATTTCAGGTCTCCATCAGCCTGGGTTAAGGTATTTCTAGAAAAGTAGACATGAAATATTTTGCGTGTGTCACTGAGGGTGTTCCGAAGAGCACATTCGTATATGAATAGAATCTATGGGTATGGTCTACCATAAAGGCTACCATTCCTAAGAGAACAAGTACAGAGGGTGAATTGTTGCTTTCTCATGGCTTGGAATAGACTTTCTTCAACCTGCTGTGGAACCAAGAGCCCCAGGATTCATACTAGCAGGTTTCTCCTTCCTCAAGATTTCTGGGCCTTTGAGAATCAAAGAATTAAATGGGCACTGTCCTTCCTTGTGAAGCCTTCCATGTAAGTAGAGGTGAGATAGCATTATAGAGTGTCTTCAGCTTGTCTTGTCACCAGCCTGCCATAGAATTACCTGGACTCATTTCCCTAAGAGATTCTCTCTCATATACAGATATACATAAGCTACTGATTTATTTATCAATATGAAGAATCATGACTAATACCCTGGTACCACATGATCATGGACAATTCAGTTATCTTCTGTGCATCCATAACGTGGTGGTTGAATTAAACATCCACAGTAATCTCAAAGGTTACGTTTGTGTGAATCGTGTGTGTTCATATGTTTTCATGTATGTAGATGCACATGTGTGGTGTTTGTGCATGTGTGTGCACACACAGACTAGAGGTCTTCTTGATCACTCCCCACCTTATTTTTTTTTAAGACAGAGTCTCTCCCCTGAGCCCAGATCTTGCTTGATTCTACTAGGCTAGTTTGCCAGCTTGTCCTACAGGTCCCTGTCTTTGCCTCCTGAGCTTTGGGTGGGCCACCATGCCCTCCTGACCAGGGCATGGCTGCTAGGAGTCTGAAGTCAGGTTATCTTCACACTTGTGCTTCAAGCACTTTCCTGATCAAGACGTGTCCCGAGACTCATTTTAATATATTTTAGTAATTGCCCTTTCATTCCGTACTAAAAACATGCATTAAATATTCAGCATTGATTTCAACCATCTTGAGTTAAGAAAAGATTTTTATAGCAAAATTACTAATTTCTATATCCATTATTTATATTTTACATATTATTGAGGGAAATGAGCTTCATATAATCATGAAATGCACTGTCATTACCTTAATGACATTCTCCAGAAGGATCTTTTGAAAATTCATGAATTCAGGACATAAAATTGAATCTTACAAATTTATATATGCCATGCTATCCAAATGTGCAAACTTAGCTATAGAAAGTGTGAGAATTACATGTAAAAAATGCGGAAGAATTTTTTTTTATTTGAAGATCACTTAACTTTACTTAGAATAAAATAAAATAGTTTAATTTCTCAATTGGATAATTACCATTTTTTTAAATACAGTAGAGGTTAAATTCTTCTTCTTCTTCTTCTTCTTCTTCTTACTATTATTATTATTATTATTATTATTATTGGTTTTTAGAGATAGGGTTTCACTCTAGCCCAGGCTGATCTGGAATTCACTATGGAGTCTCAGGGTGGCCTCGAACTCATGGCAATCCTCCTACCTCTGCCTCCCAAGTGCTGGGATTAAAGGCATGCGCCACCACACCCGGCAGAGGTTAAATTATTTAATGGAACATTACAGCATATTATAAAGACAGATGCCTTTCCTTCACCATCTTTCAAGTTTATGGATATTTAATAAAGTTTGTCTGAGGTAATTCGGTTGACATGTTTGCATCCTCTAGGAGGAGGGGTGGGATTAGCTCAGGCGTCTTGTCAGGAATAACCCTATCAGGTTTAAATTTCAAACATGGGTAGAGGCCTGAACTTTTATTTCTTTAAATCAGGGAGTTCTAGGGAATGAGGTAAGTACTTTTGTTTTAAAACTATAGTATACATTTAGAATAGCTTCTATCAAGAAAACAATCAGCAGCATATGTTATTCATAATGTTGGGACAGGAATGCAATGTGGTCCAGCCATAGTGAAATCAGTGTGGCGATACTTGAGAATATAAAATTTGCAAAGACAGATGAAAACTATAGACGCCATAGGCTCCAGCTGTACTATGCCTGCACATATCCTCAGAGGACACAAAACCGACAAGCCTCAGAACAACTGCACATCCAAGTTTATTACAGCTTTACTCACTACAGATAAAGGGTGGAACCAGTGTAGGTGCCCATTAACAGATTAATGCATTAGAGAAGGTACTTCATAGACAGAATGGGATTTCATTAGTCTGAAGGTAAATCAAATCACAACATTAACAGGAAAATTGATGGGACTATAAATCATTATGTGACATGAAATAAGGCAAACTGAGAAAAATGACTACATGTTTTATCACCTGTGGAATACAGACTAAAATTCTGTGTGTGTGTGTGCATGCGTGCACAAGTGCGTGAACATGCACACACATATGCATGCGAGTTAAATGATCCTAGGGTACATGGGAGGAAGGAAGACAAGGAAAGAAAATACATGTGAAGGTAAATCAGGAAGTGAAGCAAAGCTAATTAAATTAGGGAGAGAAAGGGAACCAGCCAGAGAGGGACAAGTCAGCAGTGACACATTATAATAAGTAGGATGACAGCATATATGAATGAAACTGATGTAATGAGACATATAGATTATATACAAACCAAAATAAATCCTAGAATGAACCACAATAGGAAAATAAAGACATTAATCCTTTAGATTATATGTTAATGATTGTGATGGTGTCACAGAGGGAAAAGATTATCAATATTTGCAATGTATGTACATAAATAGAACAATGCTTCTAATTTAAAGCTTATGGTAGTGATAAATCTGGCCCTATATCCATTCTTCTTGGTGCTCTCTTGAATATGTAACCACATCTTCGAGCCAAATTTAGGCTTTAATTTTATCTAAAACTCTTACAAGACTCCAAAATTCACATACTCTTCCTGGAATGATAGACAGACTAAATTCTTTGGACCAGTACTCCCTTTTAGTCTTCAGGCCATTAGAGGATCCTGGAGTGCACTGCTGAATAGCACCCCACACATCTCTTTATATTTGCTTGAGTTCAGAAAGCAACCATTACCCAGAGGTGGGAGTGAGTAGTGAACAAGTGAGGGGCCATGAAAGTCCCTCTGACTTCAACTATTCACCAGACAGTATAGAACCATGCAATAAACCCCATTAAAATACAACCATGAATGTAGCTAATGAAGATAAGCCCTGATATAACTGGAAGGATGCCTAATTTTCCCAAGTCTCCAGCCATTCTGTCTCCTCGTCCTCTTCCCTCTTGCTCCATGGGATTCCCCGTGCTCACAGATATTCTCTGAGAGCACTGCCGTATTGCACAGCTGCAGGAACCGGATTCTAGACTTCTAGGTCTACACTGCCTTTGCTTTCTCTCCTTGCTGCATCCCGGCTCACACTTCTGAGTGGACATCATGATGGACAAAGGAAAATGCTGACTCTAGGTTGGTCATCCCCTCCTCCATCCCATGGCCTGTATGTTGGTGACACTTCCCCTACATCTACTCAGAATGTTATCAACTATTAACACTCTTCCTGGAGCCCATAATTCCGATTGTCTTCTTAGATTTTTGATTCTGCTTATGGTTGTGGTCTGCTAGTTCCCAGTAAATGAAGCAATTCCTCAGGATTCATGGGGAATTAAAATGGACAGTAAAACTGGCATGTGGTCAAGCTCATGACATAAGATTACACAGTATTTGAAAATTACCTATGATCCTCCTCATGCATGCTTTAGTAAATTCATAGAGTACTTATAATATTTAATACAATGCATTTGATATGAAAATAGTTATAGTACACAATGTTGATGAGGAAAAAAGTCTGCACATGTTTAAAACAGAAGCAATTAATGAACTCTTGGATGTGAAATTCATGAGCCAATTGTATTTACCACTGGCTACCCAGTGTCTAGACAGCAAGACTTAGACAGTAAATAAAACATCGCACTCTTGGTGAGGAGGGAATCCTATTGAACAACAAGCTGAGAACACTTAGAATATATTACCTTTACTGTAATGATTACGTACTAGTCAGAAAGGTTAGTCACACTGGAACATGTACATTCTGAAAGCAAAATGGAATCCTTCAAGGGGAGATGGGCATCTTGCATTCACACCATGAAGTTTTTACATGGCATCATTTAATTTTAAAAGTCAGGTTAACATTATGACAGTGTAGGCAATATTGTCAAAAATAAGAGTGTAATATGGGAAATATGATTGGGACATAAAACACCTCTCTCCTTTCTGATGAGGTAAAAACAATTAATATGGAAGTTTAGAAACACATGATATTTTCTCATTGGTAAAAGTAATGCACTTCAGGATCCATCTGATTGCTTTTCATGGTTGAGTCATTTTAATGCTAATTGCACTTAGTTTGCCTTATGTTTGTCTCACTGGCTTCTAGCCTTCAGGAACAACAGAGTAATAATTAATATAACTTACTCGAAACCTTGTAAATTCAATAAAACTATACAAATAATTTTTCATGATTTATCTTGAAATACAAAGAATAGAAATAATAATAATTTTGAAAGCATGTTCATGCTATTGAAAGTCCATATACAAAGAGCTCATAAAGTGTGGCAAAACATGATTTTAATCACAGAGTAGAGTTTTTAATATTACTAATCCTTCTCTTTACAGAAGACCTAGTCAGGTTCATTTATGAGGAATAGATAGATTATTTGTGGAAATTACATTGAATATTGTTAATTATAAAAAAACTCCTTAATAGTTGATGTTTATGTTTACAAGCACTACTCTATTATTAATCATTGCTAAAAATACATAAACATTATATCATAACAGATATTTTTCAGAAAAGTAAGGCTCAAAGGGCTTGATATATTACTTCAATTAACTAAGGAAAACCATATAAATACCAACACTTGCAATATAAAATTGTTCTTGTTTACATATCAGGATTTCTATAATTTCAAAAACTGATTTTATATGCCCATTTCATTTTAAAATCTCATATATCTTCATGTCTGTGCTCATACAAACTGGCTAATTTTGACTGTGTTATACTCAGCAATTTAACCATTGTGTTAACTGAATTTTCCCCCAAAAGTAGCATCTATGTAAAGACATTCTATAAGATCAATGAACTGATGAGAAAATAATTGACTGTGGAGAGCTTGAATGTTGTATGTCCAATGTATCATAGGCTATCTTAGCCCACCCCCCCCCAAAATTGCCATTTATTGTGTACTCCTGAGCGTGACCTCATGTACTCTTGACTAGTGGGTAAATGCTTTTGTAATGTACGTGCAAACTATCTCCCAGTGACCCAAAGTCTCAGAATATCATCATGAAACTCCTGAAACCTTTAACAGAAATTTTCTCTCTTTGCTGTAGCCCATTTATTGCCTGAAGTTTTCACCAACGTCCTCGAAATGCATCCTGATTTATGACATTCCTGGTCCTGGAACTACAAAGAATTCATAAGAACATCACCACATTGGCACACATCATTTAGAATAACCTCCTAAATCAGATATCCTGGACTGTGATCTCATGTATGTGTTATTATCTTCAAGGTCAGGGTTGCACTTTTGGCATTGATAGTTGTTATATAGAAGGTATCAACTCCTTCAAATAGTCTATACTTTTATTTGGTCATTGCATACATCTTCTGTAAAATCATATAGTGATGTCATTTAGGATTTCACATGTAAGGAAGTTTAATTTTATGAGTTGGTATTCAATCAGAATTCAAACAGAAAAATATCTGTAATGATACCATGTTTATGTAATTTAGGAACGATTACTAATAGTGTAGTTCTTATAAAGGTAAACATTAACTGTTAACTTCAGCAATTCTGCACAGTGAAAAAGCTGTAGAGATCGTTTGCTCTGCTTTGAGCTGAGAGCTTCTGAGCATATCCCATGCTTAAAAGGCTAAGAGTGCTGATTTCATAATATGGTTTTTTTTTATCCTAAAAATATTTTGTTTTCTTTATGAACAGAGGGAATATATGACTCTCCTAGTGACATAATCCTGTTCATGTCTCAATGAATATGACAGAAACTTTGGAAAATGTCTTTTTGGCTCATGCTTAGACCCTGATAAGTGGCAGAGGCATAGCCTGTAAGCTTGTTAGAAATGGGAAATGTTAGACCTCAAGTAGATCTATTGAAAACCACAACATTATTTTATGATATCCCCAGAGGCACGTTCAGTTTTGAGAACCACTAAACAGGCTGCATCAACAAGAACTGCAGTTAATTCTCTACTTATTTTGCTAGCTATTTTTCTGAAACCATTAGTTCATAAATAAACACAACATACCACTTAGAGCAATCAGGGAATCTTACATTAGAGACATCATAATTCAATGGAAAATAATTGTCACCAAATTGCTCTTAGAAATACTTCATGAGTTGTTAATGTCTAGATGTAAGCCTTTGCTTGTATTTATATATCTACAGATTCATTATAGTGTTCCATCTAATTTGAATTGCATTCCATACAGTATACTAAAACTTAGAAGAGTTTGAAATGACTTTAATTTTAATTTCAATTAAAATAGGGTGGTGCATGTATGGGAAGCAATTACTAATGGTCAATGTCCAACAATAAAGTTGTATTGTGTGATGGTAACAGGAATAAATATTCTTTGCTGAGAAGAAAAATAAGATAAAACAACAAAAAAACTAAATGGAAGCTTGTTAGAACTGAGAAAAATACTCAGATATTTTAATTTGGCTATGGTATTTATTTGCTGGTTAACAGATCAAAGAAAATTGTTTGTGAGATTATGTAATTTTAATTTAAGAAAATATAATAAAATAAAAGCCTATAATGTGTCATCTGAATATGAAGCATAAAACAGAAAAGATTTCTCCAGCTTAAAAAGCATCAGCTTTCTGGGCTGGAGAGATGGCTTAGTGGTTAAGGTGTTTGCCTGCAAAGCCAAAGGATCCCAGTTCGGTTCTCTTGGATCCACGTAAGCCAGATGTACTTCCTGTTTTATTTAAGTGTTTACTTTATATAAACATCATTCATTGATGTTTACATTTCAAATTAAAAAATGAGTTGGAATTTTCTTTATATATAAGGAGTTGTGTATCATTTAATTTTGGAGTCAAATTATTCTTAATAATAAATTTTATTTTATAGGAAACACAACATCTGAAAATCTCTCAAGTCTGGAAGCTGGGTTTACTCATCAACAAAAAGCCCCTTGAAAACGCAGTCCTTCATTGCTAATATCAACCTGTTATTTGTTACTCTCTATCTCTATGAATCAAATTTCTTCTGAATGATTGGATTCTGTATTCTTTGAGGAGGAAAAATTTAAGTGTCTCATCATTATTTTACACTTCTTTATTCAACCAAGTATGTGCCCTCATAGAGAAAACAAAAACAAGTCCCAAATCAAAGCCCTGGTTTCTGTTTTAACTTTGGTTCTAAAGTTGTCATTTCATCATGATGTATGTCTGGTTCATAGAATCTGATTTCTTTCTGTGCAATGTAAAAGTCAACCATCCTCAGACATCAAACACTTAATTTATATTCTCACATCTAAAGGGAAACCCAACTTTCTACACAATATCGCTAAGTGGATACTAATAGGCTCCTCAGATTTCACATGCCCATAAAAATGAACAGTTGATTACCAATATTGTTCTTCATAAACCTTTCCTCTTAAATTACAACTCTTTTTTTCTGTGGTGCTCAGCAAAAAAAAAAAATCTAATCATGACAGAATCCTCTGCATCTGACATCCAACACACAAAGAGCTTTAATGTGATTTTCTTCAATACATCTACAGAATCCAATCATCACTACTTGTTAAAGGTTACATAAGTGCCTGCCTTGGTTTTACCCCCCCCCCAAAAAAAAAAGATATATGAGTGAGTAAGTTTGGTGGCTCTTCAGTGCTTCGCAGTAGAAGTCCTAGCTTTTGCCACCTATTCCTAGTCCAATTGTTGAATTATGACTGCGATTGGATAAGCCAGTTTCCCATAAATATTCATGCATAGGTCTTCAAATCTCACACTCAAATAGTATTTGCAGAGAACACAGTTTCTGTAAACTCTGTCCCCATTCTACATATTTAAGCTTTGCTCTCAGTAGACAATTCCAAGTTATTCCATGGTGGAAACTGGGTTTCTTGCTATGTATTTGATGATTGATGACAATTTAATTAGACTTTTAGCTCCTTTCACACAGCCCTCTTTATCCACAGACTCACTTTCCCCACACCCACCATTTATTCTCAACAGGAGCAGTCCCTAACCTCTTTCCCACCTTGATTTGGTCCTTCACATATATTTCAAGTTTATTTATTCATTCTGTTTCTGTTTCATTGCCCTGAATATATGCTCCATAAACAATGAATTTAGTCTATAGAAAGTCTGATATATCATCAAGCAGTAACAAGCCTAGATATACATTCAGTAGCAAATTGATAATTTTGAGAAAAGTGCACAGGTCTTCTCTATCATTTTCATAGTGATGAATAATGATTTTGATAAGATACTACTTAAAAACTTGGGTTTTCAAGTCATCGAAAACCATTTTAAAATATGGTATCAAACCGGGTGGCACACGCCTTTAATCCCAGAACTCAGGAGGCAAAGGTAGGAGGATCGCTGTGAGTTTGAGGCCACCCTGAGACTACATAGTGAATTCCAGGTCAGACTGGACTAGAGTGAGACACTAACTTGAAAAACCAAATGTATATATATATGGTATAAACACCTGACTGTTTTATACTAAGTATGGAATTTAGCCCCATTACTATTAATTTTATCATGAGAAAGCTGAGAGCAAAGAGTAGTGTGAAAGACCTATCATTGTAAAAGCTGAAGGATATAGTACATCAAGAGCACCAGGATTAGTAAATTCTTTAAATAATGTCACTGATTTGTAGAATAGTAACGGATGTATGCAAGATTCTGTGGAAAGTGTCTCAGAGAATTTCCTTTCTATCAATTTTCCCCCCTAGTTACTGGGGATTAAACTCTGGGCTTTTCACCCCCTAATTTTAATTTAATTAATTTTTTTTTTTAATTTTTGAAGCAGAGTCTCATTAAGTTATGCAGGCTTGTTGAGAACTCACTCTGTATCCATTGTAGGCTTTGAAATTGTGGCTCCCCTGCCTCAGCATCCCAAGTAGCTGGGATAAAATGTGTCACCCTGCCTAGCTAAAGACCATAATGTTTTATAGAATAAAAAAATATAAATGACAGCAAGAACCACATCACACTAACTACTTTTATAATATTAGATAGCCGCATGAACTGAAGTTTCCAGAATAAAAGTCAAACTAGGGTTCATCACTCTATAAGGCTGACTTGTTGATTAATGAAGAGCTTGATTATGGAGAGGTGAGATGTTACAAGATGGGAAGTACTTTACCTTGGGATGATGTTAGCCCCCACAGTGCCCAACTCTGTAGGTGTGTAAACATTACTATGACTAGTAGGTAAAGTTAGGGGGAAAGTATTGCAAAGGGCAACAGTTTTCATCAACCCAATAGCTAGTTGTATCATCAGAATGCAAGAAATCACCCCTGTGCTGCGGTGTGGTATCGTTGTTTCCACCAATGTATTTGAAATGTGGTTCAACTATTTTAAGGATTTTTTCCTTTTTTTTCTTTTAATTAATTTATTTTTGAGAGCAAGAATGACAGACAGAGAGAGAAAGAAGCAGAGGGAGAGAGAGAGAGAATGGCTCTCCAGGGCCTCCAGCCACTGCAAAGGAACTCCAGACGCGTGCGCCCCCTTGTGCATCTGGCTAACGTGGGTCCTGGGGAACCGAGCCTCGAACCGGGGTCCTGAGGCTTCACAGGCAAGCGCTTAACCGCTAAGCCATGTCTCCAGCCCAATCATGGAATTCTTACTGTGTGGATATGGAGTATTCTGAGTCTGTTTCTGGGCCATAGTCACTCGTATTTGTCTCCATCATACAATAACTGTTATCGCCTCTGTGGTAAGAGTAATGTTTATTCATGAACAGGTGGCACTTTTTCATTGGATCATATATTGTCAATCATATCTCATTTTCAAATTACTTAATGCTTAACCTTGTGAGGGACACAAGGGGTTATCAACCTGTGTCAGTTTAAAGTAGCTTCAGGCATAAGGCTGTTAAAGTGTGTTTAAATGTGAGCATGAGGCAATGTGCAGTGCAGCCACACACAGGGGGAGCCCCTGCCGCCGCCACTGACGGCACAGCCTCCACCCGAGGTGTCCTTCATGCCGTAAGGGTGCGGCGGCCCACGGGGTCCTCCGGGCAGCAGGATACAGCTGAGCAAGATGAAGCCCTTCATGCCGTCTGTCGCTTCAGCTGTGAAGCCCAACTTCTACAGCAGAATTCCTCCTCTCACCTGTACTCCCACATTACGGAGTACCAACCTTTGCCATGCAGGCACTCATGACTGAAGGGAAAATGAAGATAAATGAGGCCTGTCCCATGAGGAAGATCACACTTGAATTAAATTTGAAGGTCAAATAAAAATTTGAGGGGGACACTCCAGATTTCAGTAAAGTAACACAAAGGGGCAAACCAATAACTTTGACAGAGCTTATACGTATTCAAAAACTATGGACAAATTGCATAAGGTTAACTATGCATTTTGGTTAAGGAGTTTGAATGTTGGCAATGAAACACCAGAAAATAAATGTCTTAATATAATCTGTCTAAGGCGGTGAAACAGACTAAGGCATGACATTGCCAAGCTGGGAGAAGTACCTCAAAGATAGATGGAATAGAAAGATTACTAAGAAGTAGTCTGAAGAGAAAATGGTCTTAAAAGAAAGAAAATAAATAAAGTAAAATAAACGAATGATGGGCTGGAGAGGTTCCTTAGTGGTTAAGCACTTCCCTGTGAAGCCTAAGGACCCCGGTTTGAGGCTCAATTCCCCAGGACCCATGTTAGCCAGATGCACAAGGAGGAGCATATGCCTCCAGTTCATCTGCAGTGGCTGGAGGCCCTGGCATGCTCATTCTCTCTCTCTCCCCGTCACTCTTAAATAAATAAATAAATAAATGTAAACAAAGTTTTTTTTTTAAATAAATGAATGATAATTATAAATGTCTTCCCTTGGATCTGTAACGTTCAAATAAATTCCCTTCCTCCCATAACTGTGTCCGGTTTGGAAGTTCATCTTAGCAGCTGAGGCTAACTGCCACAGTGTATATGTATGTACCTATAATCTTAGTTCATAACAAATCACAAAAGGAGTCTGACTGGGGTCCCAATCCTCTGTCACATTATAGCACAAGGAGAGGGAAACTTCTCAATGACACCGCACACCGTCCTCAGAGTGCTCCTTCCAACTCCCACCTCCACGTCCATCAGAAACATCGCAAGATGTACTTGCACTTATGTCTCATTATCTGTGTGCTGCAGGTTGAGAATAATTGCTGAATAAATTAGCATCAGATCAGAGAGCATGAAATTAAGGACACAAATAAAGTGACTTACAACATGGTAAATTAAAAACAAGTTGAAGACTTCCTAAGTTGAATATCAAGGCCTGCATTTTAAAAGGGGATATATATCTTCAATCCATATAGATCACAAAGTAAAAACTGAAAATACATTTTGATCTTTGAGATTTTGCCTTCTTTAGCTGTGTAGTATTGCTATGGCCAGAATCAACAGGTAGAATATTTGACTAGGAGAATGTATATTATAACTTTCCAAAAATATTACCAGATAGGGCTCACACAACCCTGGTATGATTGTTTGTTGATAGTGACATTAATTGGTAATAAGAGATTTATGCAATTTCTTTATAATATGCAAAGTTATTCTAGCTTAGTTTCTAAGTGAACAGTAGCAAAAAATAATATCTGTAATAAATCAACTACACCTTGATATCATCGTACTTATGTCTATATCTATCCATCTATATGTGTGTATGTATATATATTTTTTCTACAATATATGGAGCCATTGTCTATTACTCTGTAATATATATTACATATATATATATATATATATATATATATATATATATATATATATATGGCGAGAGAGAGAGAGAGAGAGAGAGAGAGAGAGGAGAGAGAGAGAGAGAGAGAGAGAGGAGAGAGAGAGAGAAAGAGAGGAGAGAGAGATAATAATTTGGATCCACACACTTGTGACCAAAGCTTAAACACATCTAAACATCTAAATTTAATCTCTATGACCATCCTTCATCCTTTATGGTAGGTGTTACTTTTTATTTCATGTGTGACAATGAGGCTAAAGTAATTCAACCAAGTGCCTGTGAATTGTCATAGACTTACATAAAATGGCTTTGTTTGAAGATTTAGGAACTTAATCTTATTCTCTTCAGGGATTGGGCATACTTTATCTAAGTAGTTGAAATATACTTGCAAAAAAGAAAAGAGAAAGTCCCAGAAATAAAAATATTTTTGCCCCAAAAGATAACATTATAGAATTAACATCTTATAAACAGCACTGGAAAGGCCAAGCAATGAATCAAGGCAAGTGATGAGTGATATCTCTTGGAGTTAATGGAATCTGCATAGAAGTTTGCAAAAACAGTTAATATCTGTGCGCATGTTACGGAAAAAGAGGCCAAGCAGACAGGGGAAATTATAAGTACATTATGTAGTACTGAGAATCAAATGGTGATGCTGGGGAGGGAGAATTTTAGGTAAAATGCTTCCTTCATAAACATGAGAACCCGAATTTGATCACGCATGCCCACACAATCTCTGGAGTGGCGGCCAGGGCCTCCAGTGATAGCTCTGGGAAGGTAGAGAATGGAAGCTCTCTGGGCAACCACCCTGGAGGACACAGTGAGCTCCAGGGTGTGATGGGTGCAACTGGAGATGGCATCCTAGGTTGTCCTTTGGCCTGCACACACCTGTGTATACATGAACATGCATGTAGCCGTACATGTGTGCCTACATACACACCAACATGTATACACACAGATCAAGCACATATACATACAAACAAGCAGAAGAAAAGATTGTTACAGAGTCCAGGGCACAGCAGAGGTGATAAATAGATGAGCACTCTGTGAGCTGACTGAGGACTCGCTGTGGCCCCCGATGGATGTGCACTACATCTACAGTAACACGTGTAATGGTAAGGTTACGAACCAGCCTCACTCCATATTCTTGATGATCAAGTGAAGGTTCTTAATGTTAACATGGTAACAAACCACATACTTGCAAATGGCAGGACTAAAATTCAAAGTACATCACTGATTCCATCCTTTTTGCTCTTGACTGATATGTCATGCATAGGAGGAGATGACATGAGATTAATAAGACATTTGCTGTTGTTTCTCATCCTGTGAACTATGCTTTAGAGTAGATTATTTTATTGCTGAACAAGAAATAAATATCTGGTGGCTTTTTAAGCAAGATTCCTAGGATATATTAGTCTTATGCTACCTTTTACTTGATTGAGAGAGCATCTCAGTCTGTAATCCATCTTTGACTAGAACTCACTATGTAGTCATTGCTAGGCTTGATGGTGTGGCAATTCTCCTGCCTGACCCTCCCAAGCATTGGGATTAAAGGCATAAAATATCATGCTCAGTTTGAAGACTTCACGCTCTTTTAGGCATTACTTGTTTTGAATTGAATATGAATTGTTAATCATTAAATAATAGAAAAGTATTTTCTGAAAAAAATTATGCTAATTTAACCTATATAAAAAACAAATGTACAAATAAATATGAAAATTTATTTCAATCATGTAGTAAGTTAAAAACAGTATTTTGTAAATACACATATACATATACATCTATGTGTATATGTATATATATATGTACACATATATGTATTACTTACACATATTGTACAAATGTAATTTAAATTAAATAATAGAAACTGGAAATTGAGTAAGTGCTTAAAGAATGCCTCTGCCTCTTTTTGCACATTTTTATGAAATAGTATAGCTTAGAAAGAATTAGAGGTACCAACACATTAGCACCCAGGTTGGTAAAGAAAGAGCTGACTTAAAGAAATAATTTTCCTTTGGTAAGGGCCACATTTATTTACTGGGTGACTAAAAACAGATCTCATAACCTTTATTGAGACATATGTTATACAAACACATTCCTAAGACAGTAAAGCAAATTTAAAATGTGTCTGAAATTCTATATATTTCTGAATAGAAGCTAGATTATAAATTATGTCCCATGGGACTTCTGTTGATTTCTAAGAATTTTGGTAACAGTAGAACTATTAAAAAAAAAAAAGAATAGGGATGGAGAAGTGGCTTAGTAGTTAATCTCTTGCCTGTGAAGCCTAAGGACCCCGGTTCAAGGCTGGATTGCCCAGGACCCACGATAGCCAGATGCACAAGGGGGCACACACATCTGCAGTTTGTCTGCAGAGGCTGGAGGCCCAGGTGTGCCCATTTTCTCTCTCTCTCTCTCTTTCTCTCTCTCCATCTGCCTCTTTCTCTCTCTGTCACTCTCAACTAAATAAATAAAAACGAATAAAATAAAACAAATATTTTGTCAAAAACACTGCTTAAAAGGTGTCAAGTCAACAACATGGTTATAGAAATCTGGTTAAACATTGAACAAAAATGCCTAAATAAAAGTTTAATGTGAAATTTTCATTACTATAAAAAGATTAAAAGACTGTCGGGGTCTGGCAAAATATTTCCTTAGCTTGATGCATATGGCCCTGTGTTCATTCCCCAACACCTGGAAAAAAAAAAATGGAACAGAAAATTTTGTGACAGTAGCTTTCCTTCTTTCATGTGGACACATTTTTTTTTTCTGACACTGAATTTGGAGTCAATGGTTTAATATGTTATTTAAAATAGGAAAATTTGGGTTCAACGAAGATCAACTTTCATAAAAATCTAAAATAGAGGATAATATTGTGATAGGGAAAATCAACAATTGCTGTCTACTTTTTTTTTTCTTTACTTAAATGTAAAATAACTTGAACATGCACATATGTGTACCTGACATGACAATTCATTACCGGACTTACTTTTGGTCACGACTCCTTCGAGGTGGATGATGTTCGGGTGGTCGAACTGCCCCATGATGCTTGCCTCCCCCAGGAAGTCCCTGCGCTGCTTTTCACTGTAGCCCACTTTAAGGGTTTTGATGGCCACAGGCAATTCTCGCTTCCCTGGTTGTTTCAGACGCCCACTACAGACTTCCCCAAATTCACCTAGCAGATCAAGGTAGAAAACTGCATAAGCTCATTTGGAATACCATATATATATATGTATGTATTTCATATATGTGTGTGTGTGTATATATATATATATATATATATATATATATATATATATATACATACATATATATAATATATGATAACAATTAAATGACTTATATTTATTTTAAAATTATATATTATAATTATTATACCTATTATATTATATTAAATATAATTTAATAAAATAATATAATTCTCACATATATATATATAATATACTAAAATCTCAAAGTATTAAGAATGTAACAAAATTATAAAAATAAAACATTTTAAAGGTTAGGCCAAATTTCATTCTCAGTAGCAGTGAAAGTAAATGGTACATGAAATTGTTATCTATAGATGATTATAAAATAAACAAAAAATAAACTACTTCCCCAATCTAGAATCACTATTTCTATTTATGAGGAAAGAAAAAGAAACAAAGCAGAGATAAATTTCTTTAAGTACCGAGAAATGAATTAAATAATCTAAATACTTTCCAGTATGGTAGATTAACTATGAACTTATAAAACACTAGAAAAAAAAAAAACATTGACTATTTGTAAGTACATTTTGCTGTTTTCATTTGATAAAGCAAACATTTGCTAATTGAGGCATGAGCTACAGAGATTATTGCATTAAAGTATCAGCAATTACATATGAACTGGGAAAAAGAGCTAATGCCAAAATATTGAAAATATTTTCTGTTACAGCATGGCATTGGTATACTACATTCTATGAAACAAACAGTAGTGAAAATGAGAGTTAATCACGACGCCACACCTGCTCCAATGACTCTCTCTATCGTGATGCTTGAAGCTTCAATCTCCTTGGCAAATTCATGGACAGCTTGGTTGGGATCCTCATAGGTGTGTGGATCAATGTAGGTTCGCACTCCTGGAAGCTTTACTGTAACAATAAATGCACATTGAGATAAAGGCAATGTGGATTGAGCAAAATTATTAACTTTATGAGCATGCTAAAATAACTTAAGTGTCTGACTCATAGAAGTAAGAGCTGTAAGGCTGGACAGCCTCTTGAATTATGGGAATTTGCACGCAGCTATATCACTTTAATGATTTTTACAAGTGTTGATGCTTCCCAGAGACAAAAAATGTGCATATGACGATATATCTTTCAATGATAATATTGAGACAGTGGGATGCTGAGACAAACAGAACATTTTTTTCATAAAACTTGGCAGTGGTAGTTTATTTTCCTATTTGTTTTCCTGTCCTGTTATTTTCAGATTTCATAATATAACATTATGTTTGATTAAAGTAACATTTTTACTGGTGTTATGTAAGTAAGGCTGGAAGAAAAATAAAGAAAAATGGGAATTCTATTTTTCACCAGGTCTCTGTTACCATAAGATGTTTATAGTCCCTGAGATTCATTTCACCATCTTCAAAGACTATGATTGTAATGCCCATAGCAAAGTTTGAAGATAGTACTAAGAGATGTGAGATGGTCTCCAAGCCTTTCAGCACATGATAGTCATGCCAGAGTAACATATACAACTTGTTTTGCAAATTGAATCACACTTTGTAACATTTAAGGAAAAGTGAACATACTAAAATGCGTAAGCCATGTGTTGTAAGTTTTATCATAAAGGCTGGATTTGTGCACATTTCTTTAAAATGTACTCTTTCTTAAGTCATATGAGCTAAGGCAGCTGCCAGAAGGTCTCTTCTAGGAAATTCCCAAAGCAGTATGAGGAAAGGAGTAAGCTGATGAATTTTATTTATTTAACCTGATGGTGATATTTAATGATAGATTTACTCACTGTTTCAGGAGGGCAGAATTAACCTAGGGACTTGATTTAAAAAAAAAAAATGGAAAAATGGTAGCATGTCTAGTAGGCAAAAGTTTTTATCTTAATTATTATAGTGAAAATAATTATCACAGAATTGAACAAAATTGTATAGCTTTCCTTTACAGGAAGTCACCGATGTCCAAGCCCATGAAGGAAATTCTTAATTGAAAAAAAAAAAAAAAAAAAGCACAGCAGTTTTGGTCACAGTTACTATAAATTCTCTACCCCCAACAGAGATGAGAATAGTAAGAAAAATAGTAGTAAATATAGTAAAAATAGCAAGAAAAGCTTCTGTTTTGATTTTGGACGATGTGCTTACTGTGCCCGCTATGAAACTGCATCTTTTCCTCTTCTGGGTCCTGCTTCGCTTTGCTGTAGCCACAGCGCCTGTCAGAAGGGAAGCCGCAGTTAGCTGCACGGAGCAGCGGAGAGTCCATCCCACCAAGCCAGGGGGTCCCCCCCCTGACAGCTCCCACTGCCGGCGGCGGGAGCCCCGCTAAGCCTCCCGGGTCTCCACGCGTGCGTCCCTCGCTCTCGGCTACTCATCTGGCCCGGAATTCAAGCCATCCAAGCCTGTTTTTGAATATCCCTCCCAATTTGTATGACACGCCGTTATCATCTGTTCTCCTTTCCTTCATTTCCATCTCAGATGACACTTTCAGGATGAATTACCCAAAATGGGTCTCTGATCCAGTGTCGCCTACCTTAAGTACTATTTTCCATTTATTTTTTTCCTGGTTTCCCACCTCCTTTCTTGCATTAGAGTCTGCTTTCTCCTCTTATAAAGTTTCAGGTCCCTATGATATTCACTACAATTCTGTCACTAATCTCTCAGCACCATTCCCCAAGTGTTGGTCTCTCCAGTTTTTTTTTTTTTTGTTTGTTTGTTTGTTTGTTTTTTCTCAGCTATATCAAAATTTGCATGTTCTTGAAACTGTTCTCATTTCTGACAATTTTTTCCCCTTGAAACATTCAACATCTAATCTGGTGAATTTATTGTACTTTTCCTTTGTACTTAAAGGGCTAAAGTTCTATTTTTCTGATATCTCATGCTCCTTTGTGCATCTGTGTCTGCACATGTCCCAAACTCTTTTGACAGTGTCTCTGGTTAACTCTTCTCAATCTGTCTACTTCCCCCATTCATTTAACACCTGAAGCCCTCTAACCTTCCTTTGTTTAAATGTCATATCATTATATATTTATTTTATAAGGGTGTTCTCTTTTAATTGAGATTCAATGTACATGAAAATCAGTGTTTTTCTCTTTACTTTTTCCACCCGGCTCTCCTTGCTTTTACATGCAGTTATCATGACCACCTTGACCTCGTCCCTTTAGGTCCCCCATCATACTTGTATCCTTCACACAAAGTCTGCCACCAAAATTGTGCATTATACAGTGTAAGTGTCTTAAGACCCTTCTTTTCATCAGCCCTACCTACCGCTTCTTCATTTATGCCTGGTTATTTTCCTCTCCCTGACTTCAGATTGATGGCCCAGAGCATGCTAGGTACGTAATCGGCAAATCATGATGTAATAGGCTTCTGTTGAGTTGGCACTGGACCATCACACTTTCAATAAGAGAAAAAGGTAAAGATGCTTATTTATATCTCTGGTATGCCTACCATGTACCATCTCCTCCTGTTCATACTCTGCTGGCATATGTGTTCTCTACAGTCTCTAAGATACTTCATGACTCCCTGCATCTTACACGCTGGACCCCTTATCAAGGATGGCCAACTTAGAAATGCCCAATTATCAAGGTCCTCTTCAAGGTTGCTTTTGTATTTTCTCAGTACTCCGACTCTGGGAAACTTTCCTCTCTCTCTGCCTCCCTCATGGTTTGATCACCATCCTGTCTTACGATACACTCATTTGAGAAGGTTTCTTTGAGCGCTCTTACTTCAGGTCAGCTGCTTAAGTGGCAGCAACTTGCGTTCATGTATTAACACCAGCAGTGACCTGCCACATGATTTAGAGTTGTCAGTGAACACTTGTAACATTGATGAGTGAACACATGGATGACTGAATGATACTTTAAGCATCTTCACAATGACAGCTATTTGGAAAACAACTTGGCTGGTGATTGCTGAGTTGAAGTGGTCCATGGTTAACCATATAACAATAAATAGACTGGCAAAAATGAAAAAAAAAATGATTTTCAGTTATACTTGAAGGAAGTGATCTTACTATTCATAAGATTCCACCACAAAACTGAATTCATTAAACATCAATTTTCTATTTGTTACAGAATATGAAAATTGTAGCCAGAAAGGCAGCATGAGATTTCCCATTATCAATTTGTGTGAAGCTAAGGTGTGATCTTTATAAACAGAACACTCTTAGTTATATTTTGAGATATTTAATAGTATTACTGCATTTAGATATGAGAACACATTTTATTTTATAGTGTTTCCGAGGTATACCCAAATGAGAATTAAGAAAATAATCAACACAACTCATTCTTAGGATACTTTTTCCAAACAAGATACAATTATTTTAATTGTGTTAAGGACCTGCCTGCTAGTTAGCAAACTATTTTAATATATTTCCCAGTAAACTTGAAATAGTATATTTAATGCAACGTTTTTGTCTGAAGAAAATGCACGCTAGGAATGTCTTGAATTTTGAAATTTTACTCCTAACACTTGGATATATTTGTCACTCAAGAAGAGCTCTTAATTACCTCACCACAGAGAAAGTAAAAAAAAAAAAAATACATGAAATTGAATCAAAATTAAATTTTGTCTATTCAAGCTGACTTAAGCTATTATGGCATAATTGTGTTAGGTATCTCATTATTCTGTCATTTTTAATGTGCACCTCCAGAGAGAGTAGCTATGTTTATTTCGAACAGTGTTCTCAATACAATTTGTGAACTTGAGATACATGTTATTAAATCACACTGGCAAATCACTTTACTATAGGAATTCTGAAGAAATCTAAAAGACACATTTGCTCTTACAGTTTTCATCAGCAACCAAGCATCTATTCCACTTTCAACTTTCTCACTTCTAAAGCAATAAATTCAGAAAGTTTCAAAATTATATTCTCCATTTCAATAAGCCTTTGCTATGAAGCAGTCTTATAGCTATTTAAATTACGCACTAACCCTTTATTTTAAAATGGAAACGAAACTTTGGGTCTGTTCTGGAAAATGATTTGGGAATACCTTGTTGAGGAACACTGAACATTTTATTACCTGGGGTAAGACTCGGGGTGGGGCGGTGACACATAGGAGTTATTTTTGATTATGAGCATCTCTGGAGCTCTGTAACACACACAGCTACATGTCACATTATCATATAAAATTAAGGTCTGGAACTCCCTGAAGCAGCATTAAAGCACGCCTCACCGAGACGCAGTAAGTGAACGTGCAGCTCACAGAGATTGGTGCTTGAGCTGTGGCTCCGCTAACTAGCAAGCAGTGCGAAAGAACTCAGTCACCCCATACCTTCCTCAGCTCCTGTACTAGAAGCATAAGTTTTTACCAATCAGCCAATGAATTTCTTTCTGCATTTAAACTATGTCTCCTAATTTTCCAAAACATTTATTTTTTCCTGAGTGGAGAAAAGTTTTCCATTTTGCTACATCTAACAATTTCAGTGGATTTTGAAATTGTATAAAAGGTAAATGTAGTATTTATAAATGTAGGAAACTTCTAGTCATGTGTACCTGTCTTTTTAAAGAAAATAGTATAGTTTTATTATTTGTACAATATAGATAGTCATGGGAAATCATATATAAATATGACACATGGTCATGAATTAATGATTTTGAAAAAAAAATCTAGTGAAATGCTACTTTATAAATTTAGCTACCTCTCATACCTACACTAAACTCCTCTCCCTCTCTCGCTCTCTCTCTCTCTCTCTCTCTCTCTCTCTCTCCATATATATATATATATATATATATATATATATATATATATATTTAGTTTTTAATATTTATATGTATAATATATATATAATTAATATTAAAAACTAGGCTCTATCCATCACATCTAAATTCAGACATTTGAAATTTGTACATTGGATTAAATAATAAACAGTAATAGTATCTGTATGTATGGAGGTTCCATTACATGATTTAGTACTCAGATGAAATGTAAGATTTGTTAACAAATTTGAGTTAGGAATATCAGTCCAAGCAGTGTAAAGATATAGTTTAGAAAGCATCACTATTGTGATCAGTGAGGGAAGAGGGAATGAATAGAATAGCCAAAAAGAGTATAAATTCTGATTGTAACAATGGAATTTACAACATGGATTTTTCCAGTCTTTTACTCTACAGGAACAAGTGAAGAAAAATGATTTTAAATAAGTGAGCATAAATACCATTTTCAAATTTCATCTTGTGTGTCATACTTTGTGAAAAATGATGGACAATGTTTCCTGGTAAGAAATTTGACACAGCAAACTCCAGAAGCTGAGAAAGTGCACAAGGAAGAATTTAGAGCAAGGGTTCTGAATTGTTCATTTCTAAAAATGTATTTCTCCAAAATATCTGAGTATGTGTTCTCCATATTTCTCAAGGTATACCTAAGAGTGGGGAAATTGTATTATCAATTTTATCTTGAATGTGCATGGCATCATATTATATTAGGTTCAAGAGCAATCACACATATGTTCAGGAATAGTTTTCATGACTGGAAAACCAATGAGATCCAATATCCAAAATATCTGCAAATCTCTGTGTAATTGCACAGATATCTGCTCAAAAATAATGATCATGATAGGTTTCCTTGGAAAAAATGTTTATGTGGTAACTAAATAAAGCTGGTTTGTTACTGCTTATAATGATATGTGACAAGATTTCAGTGGTCATAAGTACTTCCAATTAGCACTGCATTTGGAGCATTTAGGGATGCACAAATCTCCCTACATACACACATACAAACAGGAACAGAGGCACACACCAGAACACATTCATTTATTCCCCAAGTCCTAATACTTCTAAATGAAATTCTAGGAAAATGTTTATCTTTAGTTCCCTGGTATGTCCCTTGTGAAGAAAGAGCCTGATCTCACTTCTTTCTTTCTTTCTTTCTTTCTTTCTTTCTTTCTTTTTTTTCTGACTACACTATATTTTTTTCTTAAAATATCCTTGCTTCTAAGATCATTAAGAATGTCCATATAGGGGACAACTGTGGGTAAAGCTATGAAGATAGAAGGGCCATTATGAATGAGTATGAACACATGATCAGGGAGAGGAGTGAGGGAAGGACAGAAGACCCCATGTGGCATGTCAACAGAAGGGGGATTGAAAGGGAGGGGAATAGAGAAGGAGAGAGATGCTGGGGAGGTGAGAATCGAAGAAAACAAATTGTAAAAATGTCACAGTGGAGGATACCTAAACTTCTGTATACCAACTAAACAAATAAACAGATAAGTAAATAAAATAATTAAATCTTTCACGGGTCATAAATACCATCTTTGGCATGCTTTCTGAGCTCTGAGCACTTAGGTGTTTCCATTCTCTTTTAAGTATCTTTGAGATTTACTTCAAAGTGAAAAGCATGTCAACCATCTCTTCTTTGTTCTTTTTCTTTTTTTTTGGTAACATGGATTGCCTGTTCAGTTTCAGGTAACTTACCTAACAACTATACACAGCACAACAGGAGAGAGAAATGTAAAAACACTGATGCTTACAGTAGCACCTGCCTGATTCCAGAGTCAAATTTATTGCCTCTAACATACCATCCTCAGAACGTCCTGTGAGGGCTATCATATTGTTACTAACTTCAAATCTTTTCCCAGTTACAAACCTTTTTAAAAGACCGAGAAAAGAAATTCTAAACGACATCCACTTGTGTTTGCTTCTTCTCTTTTATCCTCAGGTCAGAGATCGCCACTCCCCGTGTTTCACATGCACACAGGTACGCACATTCGCTCAGACACACGGATTTCTTAATCAACCAAATTGAACTTTTCTTAGAGAATATGTGTAACAATTTCAAAACATACCATGAATCTCTACAATTCCTCAAAATTCATTGCCTTTCTTTGGCAAAAAAATAATATAAGAATGTACACAGTAGTTGTTAATCTGTATTATAGTTGTGAAGAATATTTCAATATTTACAAGGCAATTCGCTGTTGTATAAGAATTTTTATAAATATATGAATAGAATTTCTAATTCAATATCTCAGCTGACAATATAATTATAATCTGGAAATATAATACTTAAAATTCCAATTAGTTAAAATTATCTCATTTGGGCATTGATTTCAAAGTTGTTTTTTTCTATGGCCAGTGGTATCAAAATAGAAATATCACTTCAAATATGAAAAATAATTCAAGCTTAGTAAAACTTGTTAAATCATTTAAAGGTACATGTGGTCTGCTCACCAGTACCACATGTGTTCACAGTAACTATGAGGAAATAAAAGTCCGCAGTCACAGTATGAACATTCCATGGCTCCAGGAGCAGGTGATTACACCTGGATAAATGTAACACACTCCTCTCATGTGTGAGATGGGTTTTATTGAATGGAACAATGAAACAGTGACATGTTAAATGAGACAGATGCTATATACTTGAGATAATGAGATCAACTCAGCCACAGTGAAAGGCTTGCAAGAAAAGAAGGAATGCTTGCCATAGGAAGCCAGCTTTAGGTAGTGCACATTATTTCAAATCATCTGCTGTTAAGTCGTCTCATACCGTTCACCTTTGGCTATGAGGCTCAGCTACTCTTCTCTGTGACGGGTGACAGTGCACTAAGTGTTCAGGTGTGCACAGATGGGGAGAGAGGAGGATGCTAACAGGCATACATGGAGGTGGACAGTTACACAGGGTGAATGCTGGAGGGACACTAACCATATTAGGCTTGGATGGGCAACAGCGCACAGGGAGGAAGCCCTCCCACAGCCACACTCGCAGCAACTGAAAAGCAAACAAGAGAGCCCAAGATAAGGAAGGGGTCCCACGCCCTGAAGTACAGCATAAAGACACGGTGGCTTCAGTCATGTAGCTGCTTTGCTTTCCAAAAGCAAATGTCCTCCAATATATAGTTCTTGTTCCCACAATGCCTTTTACCTTAAGAAACATCTTTATGAACTGAAGCAAAGCTCAGCTGTACTAGAGTTAATTTTTTATTGTATTATGATTATTTTCCACTAAAAATATAGTGAGCTGATATAGCTAATTGTATTCAATGAATATAGCATACGAATGAAGATGTAAGCCCATTAAGTGTCTTTTTTTCTCAGAAATTTCCACAAGCTTTACAACTTGGAGGCATTATGTAGCTCTTTAAAGTCAAGGATGCAGGTAGTATCACACTCGGTGTGAGAAGAAGGCTGAACACATTAGACCCATTCATTTCTTATCCGATTGAAATTATGTATAGTGAATGTTTGAAAATGTTATTCTGTGTGACCTTTCAAATCACTTTTGAAGACACCAGTTTTAATTTTACATTTCCATATTTTATAAATACACTCCAAAAATACTTTCAGGTGTATAATTATACAAAAATATGAACTATTTAGGGTGGCTTCACTTCTGGGGATATTGAAACATCAAGATTCTTCTTAATTTTCTAAATATTCATATCAAAAAGCCTGAAAAAACTGAATAGTTTAATAAAGTTCCCTTCATTAATAAAAATCATGCAAGCTGAAAACATACTTTAACATACAACTTATTTAGTATTTTCACCCATTCATTTACATTTTTATGAATATCATGTATAGAGATATCAAGAGACTTCAGAAATAAAATACCATATACCAGCAGGTTCAGGTCCATTATTAAGATATGTCTACTTTAAACACTGTTTGAAATATATCTACTCTATTTTAAATTAAATTCATAGACAAAAGTTAAGTACAATATACATTACCTAATGGTTATGGACACAAACACATATTTTAAATTAAATATGAATATATTGTTTGATGGGAAGAGAAATCATTGGTCCTTGTTCCTGAGCTCTTCTTCTAACCTCTCCTTACCAGTCTTTCCTCTATATTCCCCTCTCTGCCTTTTTCTCTTTCTTCTTCCCGTGTGTGTGTGTGTGTGTGTGTGTGTGTGTGTGTGCATACATATAATGACTTTCAAATAAATATTTTATTTCTGAAATAATGAAAATTATGGTTAGGCTGTATATAATATTAATGTACTTTAATCTTTTGTTAGAATTATATGTTTGCATTAATACTTCATTAATATCTTATATAGTTATTAAAATATTATGTAAGCCTTTTTCTTTCTGCTACTGTCTTTCCCATAAACCTTTCTAACCACCAGTATTTCTGCTAAATACTATTTACTGGAGCCAGTCATGCTCATGACTGACTGATTATTTGTGGCTCTTTCCCAGATGCTAAGGTATAGAAGGGTAATAGTGAAAGAGTTGACATGATTTTTCAATATACAAAGTTTACTCTTTGGTCCTTTAAAGATTTCCAGGGCTGGATGAAGTGCTTGCTAATCAAGAATAGGTCCTGAATTATAATCCCCAAAACCCATGCTGGGTATCATGGTGGGCACCTGTAATCCCAGTACTTGGGAGGTAAATACAAACAGATCTCAGGATTACTGGCTAATGTAGTTTAAGTGGCGAACTTTGGATTCAGAATCTATCTATAAGTCATTGAGTAAGTGAGGGAAGACATGGAATGCCAAACTCTGGTCTCCATACTGATGCACACACATGCTAGTTTCCTGAAATGAAGAAGGTTCCTTGAACTTTTTTTCTTCAAAGCTTATATAAAATTAATGACAAAGTTTTATTTCCATTGGCATTAACAGTACAATGATCATTCTTTCCTAACATCTACAAGAACAAAACAGCTGCATGTGGTGTTGACTATAGATATGGCCTCCAACAAAATGATAACAGTTACTAATTGTTGGCAGGGGTACCCAGTTGGTTTGACAAAAATAATAATGGCCCTATCTTCCAATAAAGTAAGATTGTATCTTTAAAAGAATGTGTATTCACTCACACAAAATTTTCCATAGGAAAAGAAAAAAATCTGAACTCTAATTGGATGTTATCTATTTATCTAATTGTTAGTGTTCAAATAAGAGGCACACTGATTCTAAGAACAATTCAAATATTTTATTAATTTATCTTCACTTAAAATCCTTAAGACCTGGGTCTTAGGACATATACATGCACTTATATACAATGAACTAGAATACCAAATTCATAAAATTCATTCCTAAAAAATGAATTGGCTTTACCCATGCATAGGGTCCTACTAGAATTTTACAACAACTTTTCATAAAATGAGTTAAAACCTATGTAAAATAAATATTTCCAGTATTTTTTCCTTCATCATTGCTTTAATTTTTATTGATATTATTTTTGACTTGTTTTAAGATGATCTGAATAAATTTTGTTGCAAAATTTAGTTGACCTCTTTGTGTCTAGGTTTGGCAGTTATCAAAAGAGTGATATAACTAGTTCTCATGGATTTTGTGAAAATAGAGTGGAGAATATGTACATTTCACTTTGATCAGTGACTAGCATATGATTTTTGGGGAAAAGTAAAATCTATTGCTTGTAGTGATATCATAACTAATGTAATAGAATAGATTCCTTTTAATCCCATAATAATTTATTTCTATGATCCATATTACATAACATCATACTAAATATTAACATTTATAACTATATAATTAATTATATGCAGACCAATGGTAAAAACTGGATAGTGAATTCCAAAACTTCTACATCTCTACATCTGCACAAGACACAAACATTACTAGGTCCATAATCAAGGATGCGGGAGGAGGGTGTGGAGTTTTCCATTCCTTCTTGAGGAGTTATAGGCAGTTAATGGTGGCTGGGAAAATAGGAAGAATTTTTGGACATGCTTCATTCACTGGTAGAACCCATGTACTCTGGTAAATAATCCTATATATATGCCCATGAAAACAACTCTAATTAATCACAGTGGTCATACCCATACACAAGAAATGAGAGAAAGAGAGAGAGAGAGAGAGCAATTAAAGTAGAAGAGATATTAGTTGTAAAGAAGTTTAGCAGAAGGGGATAGGGAAGGTATAGGGAAGAAATGGGTGAGGATGGTGATCAAAATACACTATATATGTATTATGAATTATATATATATATATATGCAAGTATATTATGCATGAATAAGTAAGAAAATTGAATCTAAGACTTCACCTGTGGATATATGATGCAAAATAATAATCCCCAAATAAGTCTTAAGATGCTCTCACAGACAGTGCCAGAAGTTATAAAAACATTATGTCCTTAATCAATAAATATGCAGATAAGCCCAGGTTGAAAGTGCTTACAACCCTTGGAGATGATTTGAAAACAGAAACTGGAATGTGCTAGAAATAGCCAATCTAAAATCTGTGAGTGATGGCTCACCACAGAGCAGCAGTATTCCCATCAGCTCTTACCGTTTGGAACTCTGTCAGTAACTGTAGGCAGATCTAACAAGATGGTTAGAATCAAAGTTTAAAATATTTAGCAATTCCAGGGTTATAATAAAAAGAACTGATAGTCTTTGTTTGAACAGGATATTTCTATTTATCTTTTTGCAGATTAAAATATTACAGAAGCCGGATGTGGTAGCACATGCCTTTAATCACAGAATTTTGGAGGCAGAGGTAGGAGGATTGCCTTGAGTTCGAGGCCACCCTGAGACTACATAGTTAATTTCAGGTTAGCCTGGCCCAGAGTGAGACCCTACCTCGAAAAAAAAAAAATATTACAGAAGCTTCCCATGACCCAGAAGAGGATACAGATGAAATTACTGCCATCAGGCTATACAGAGAGTCAATCAATAAATTAATGTACCCTGGCAGTGTGAGTAAGGTGACCTCCCTCCTATGGAAGAATTGATTGTGCCTCCAAGTAGAAGAATCTTAAGCTATTAGATGCAACAACAACACTGCAAGCAGTGGAGATATTATGACTTAAATTCTCAAGCAAGAGATGATACAAGAAGATAAAACAATTATATACCACTAGATATATGAGAGAAAGACAGACGGAGTGATTTCACAAAATATCATTCCAGATAGAAATTATTTTCCCTCTGCTTATATAAATATATAGAAAACAAAAGGCTGTATCATGAGAAAATAAACTTTTATAATTCTGCAATGGTTTCATTACTTTTTCCAACTATATTATACAATAATAACACATTTATTTCATTTAGCTATACTAGTTGACCAGAAATTATTATAAAATATGAAGCTGTTTTATGAATTCTACTTGGTAAAGGAAATGACGAACCTATTATTTAGCTGGTATACAAGATGTGTTTATTCAAAATATACTTGAACTAAAAATAAATTTTCTCATACATTAGCTACGTTTTTTAGCCCAGGCTGGCGAAAAGTCATGGCAAGTCTCTTAACTCAGCCAGTCAAGCGATGAGATTAAAGATGTGAGCCACCTTAACTGTCTATTCCTTCGGGCACTTTTTGCTAAATTGGTGCACACAGTCATTCTCAGTCTTAGCAAACAATGAGAATCAATGTTCTACCTACCAATTTTATAATAAATTAATATATATGCATATATATATGTTATATATGCTTAATATGTATAATTATATATAATATAATAACAATTCCCATATGTACTATGGACTTTCTAATTCAGGCTCTATGAATAAATTAAAAATAATTTTATAAAAATGAAAACAAAAACTGGTGTCCAAAATGTACCTGGAAACAATTAAATGAGCCATCTTCATTATGAGGCCCAAACATTTCTATCTTACACATGTAGCAGATTCTAAATCCTCTCCAGGCTGAGAATTCCAGATCCAGTTGTTACCCAGTGGACATCTACTGCATCGAATGATGCATTTTATACTAGTCTTCGGATAAATTTACTTAATAAGAAAGGGGGGAAGCTTAGAAATTAGCATATTAATTATGTGAATGTCAATAAAATTCTAAAGTACCTGGACATGCATAAGAGCCATATTTTTCTCTTTTAGGTACTTCTAAAAAAGTGAAACCTACTTTCTAAATATTCATAAATTTTTGTCTTCCTAGACATTTGAAAAATCTTTTTCCTAGTAATTTTCATTGCAAGTTTGTTTTAATTGTAAATTTAAAATTTTAAAGAAAAATTTCTACTTCAATACTAATTACTGAGAATTTTAATCATATTATCTCATAAAAACAAAGCAACAAAATTATATTTACTGAAATTCTTCATGGTTCGCTCCCTAGCTATTGGACCAGGAGCTTAATGGAAGTAAATCTCAGTTTCCCCCATAGGGCTTGTCAAGAATTGGCTTCAAGAATTCTTGAATATTTTGACATTAAAAAGTTTTCTCTTTGACTTGGTTTAGAGTGAGAATATATAACAACATATGTAAATCACATTTATGTTATATAGAGAAAGCCAATTCCAATAAGAAAACAAAATTAGAAGTGGTTTCTCCTTTGTTCTTTGCATCAGTATGACCTGAAATTCTGAAGGATCTGGACCTAATATTAAAGGGTATTCATTGGCTGGAAAAAGAAAACACAGGTCCTTGGAGATTTTCACAATTGTTCATTCAGAAACAAAACCATCATCACCACCACCACCCCCTATGTCTGCACCACAAGTCCATAACATAACATAAACACCATTATGCACTGTGGAAATGTTTAATTCTATCAAACATGTATAAATACTGATGTGGAAATCAGCATCCTTATATTTCATACGTTTTATGTGTGAAAAAGTTCAAGCCACTAATGAGGCAGGATGTGATGAGGACCAGTGCCAGAGTGGCCCGCAAACCTGTCGGGGGCAGCCACATAGAGGGCTCCAAATAAGCAGGGAAAGGCTCTCTGTGCATCATGTCCCCTTGGCCTCTCCATCGCCTTCTGTCAGTAATTCTGCTATATTTATCTTCACCCTCAATGTGCGGCTCAGTTAGTGCTTTTTTCCTTTTCACACTGGAAGCAATAATCATATCTACGATTCTCACACCAATTTCTCCTCAATTTGTTCCAACTACTCATGGTCAAAGGTAATCATTTCCTGAAAGACTAACCACATGTTTCATAGGAATGAGAACAGGTGGCCAAGACTAAGTAACTGCCCTAAGTTTTCATTCCTGTACTTGAGGCTGGAACACAGAAAGCCACATGATCCCAATGCCTGTCCTCTACTTTGCTCACAACCTTAATCAGGACAAACCTAATGTCTCCCATCATCTTCAATATAAAGCGATTGCAATATCCCTCCATCTCTGAGTTTCTTCTAAATGCAGATGCTGTGGGCCAACTCCTTTCTTGACATCTTTAAAGACCTTCCTGCTCTTAATTTTATATGTGGTTCCCATTAATTTCTAGAATAGAAGCACATGGACTCATCTTTTCCTTTACTAAAAACTTGTTTTGTCTAGACCAGTAAGGCAATACTGATATACAATGTATTTATTCTACTGGGTTATTTGATTTATTTATTTCTATTACTGGGATACGTACAGTGAAAAACAAAAATACCATCTAAGTCCATTTCTAAAATCCTTACTGTAAGCACAGTCCCCTGAACGTTTACCCTATCAATCATTTCTGAGTTGAGTCACACCTACCTGTGAAAAAGAATTTGTGATTGCTTATGGAATCTGTCCTCAGTTATTTTAGCTTTTAAATTATTTTAATAAATGTAGAGAGGAAAACTTGACAGCAGGTAATATTCAAAAATGTAAAGTTTCTTTCCATTCCTAAACAAACTTTCTATAAGTACATATCTGACAACATGTTTTGAAAATAAATTTGTTTTAATGAAATTCTAATGCTCATAAAAAGGTGAGTTAAAAGGATTGAAAAACATTGTAAAGAAACAAACCCAACATAAAATTTCTGATTTTTTTTTTTTTTGCTTCCTCCATTATGACATTTTCTTCTATGTTGAATCATGTGTGTTGACTTTACACTTTTAAGATGGAAAAACCAATTAGACTAAGGTTCTAATTTAATTATTAAATAGAAAGTGAAACAATGTATGTTTACTAAAATTATCAAGACCCAAGGAATATGCATTTTATGGTGAAAATTAGAGATTTTAGGAGAGTGATATAAATATCCAAAGTGTTAGATTTTCATGTCAGTGTTTCAGTTAATGCAATTACAAATGTGGAAATCATATATTATAAATATTTTAACAGGTTTTAGATATAAAGGTAATAAAAATGTTTAATACATTTATACATTTGTAAAATAATGTGAATAATTTTGATTATAATTACTTTATGTAGGTAAGGGTAGACAAATTCATTTTTGTATATACTTCCTCAAAATGTTGTTATATAAAATATTTAATTCATGGTTGTGATTTTATGATACCCCAGTCATATTCCCCTGATCATACATTGACAACAACTAGATTTTCTATGACATGGGGTACTATCAGCTGGTCAGCTAGTGATAATTTCTTTTCATGAGAGAAGAAGACTGGAAAAGAGGTTGTGATGGTGCTTTTCCATTGTCAAGTGGACTGGGCTTATAATCACCTAGGAAATGGTGAAGCACATCTCCAGTGTGATTGCCAAGGCAGTTCCAAAGAAAACTGAGAGATAAAAACCTGAATGTGGGTGTTGCTGTCTTCTGAGCAGGATGTACTCTGACAGGGAAATGCTAGAAGAGCTCTAGAATTGCCTTTCTCTGGTTACAGGACTGGCAAGATGAGACTTGTTGGTTCCACCATGAGGAAACGTCTGAAACTATGGGCCAACATAATTTCCTCCCCTCAGCTCCCTCTGTCCTGTATTTCTTTCACAGTGTCATGAGAAGTAACTCGCACATAGGTGAAACAGCAAGCAGACAAAAAAAAAAAAAAAAAAAAATGACCCTACAATAGTCGGCCAACTAATGTTTTTTGTAAGGGATCGTCATTGTATATATGGTTTTACTTTCAGTCTATTATATATTTGAAGTCTTTAAAAAGCCACTGTGGCTGAGGAAAGACTACTTCTCCCAGGGCTACAGGACGCTCTGACAGGAGAAGGGTTGAACCTGAATTATGCCTTTAGTGGGAAAATGTATCAACTTAGGGTCTTAGGTGAGATATTTTTCCCTGTAAACCTCAAGAAGCACTATTATTCTGCTTTAATCATGCTGAGCCAAGCTTCCAGGCAACTACGACTGTCATGCGCATGGATATCCCAGCACAAATCCCTAACAGGAAGAAAAGACAACAGGCAAATAACAAAAACAAGAACAGTGAAGAGACCCTGAGCAACACATGAGGCCCGTAGTGCCTAAAAGGGATTGCAACAATGTCTACGAACTTTTAAAATCAAATACATGCCAAAGATCTAACACATAAAAGTTGTTTCTTTGGAGAGTAGACAGATGGCCCAGCAGTTAAGATGCTGGCCTCCAGAGTTAAGGACCCATGATTGACTCTTCACATCCCATATAAACCAGATGCACAAAGTGATGCAGCGTATAAGGTCACACATGTGCACAAGGTGGTGCATGTGTCTGGAGTTCAACTGCAGTGGCTGGAGGCCCTGGTGCACCAATTCTCTCTCTCTCTCTCTCTCTCTCTCTCTCTTTCTCTCTCTCTCTCTCTCTCTCATTAAAAAATAAGGGCAGTTTGCTAGGCTTGCCTCAAAAATAAAACAAAACAAAACAAACACACACACACACACACACACACACAAAGTCAGTCATTTTTCTGTGAGCTACAAGATAGGACTGAGTATGAAGAGATTTGGAATGCATGAAACCTGGGCTGCTGAACTGTATCCCTGGAACTGTCATAGCCGTCCATTCCTTCCCAAGTCAGCCTTTTGGCGTAGTGAAGAACACAATTTTCTGAACTGAGTTACTCATATATTAGAAGCATTTCTTTATTTTTTGGTTTGCATAAGGCATTAAAGAGCACAGATCTTGAACAAGTCTGGCTTTTAGCTAGTGTTTGATATCATGGGGAGCAATTTGTGTTTTCACAATGACTACCAGAGATGGCTCCAGAAATTAACAGCTCTTTAGGTTGAGTTCACGGTCTACCTTTGGCATAGGGAAATGCTATTGTGGGGCTGGGTATTAAGTTCCCATGGAAGCCCACATTACTGTGACTTCCAAGAGAAGTGGTTACTATCCCAGAAAACAGCAGAGGCCTCCACCAGAGCCCAGCATCTTCTGGAAATCTGGGCTCTTTATTTCAGAAGCAAATCACATTTTTATTGAAATGGAGCTTCAATCAAATGAACCATTTTTTAAAAAGTGCATTTTTTTTATAGTTTAGTATGTTCATTTGCCCTTTTTTTTTCCTTTAGAATAGGTGAAATAAAAGTGTCTCTAAATACTTTGCTAATAATTTGCATCACTATAAATCAATTTCATTGACTACCTGTTGTCTCCAAGTGCATAGTTTTTGCTTTGAAACATCAGCCTGAAAACAGCATCCTGAGAGGCCCAGCCATGTTTACGTGTTTGATCTGTGAGGAATTGCTGGTGGGAGACGCAGCAGTGCCAAGTCCCCGAGCCAGTCACCTTCTTTGGTTCAGTTTCCCAGGACGGTTTACTCCCCACAGTGGGCGACCTGTTGCTCTTCTCCTTTACCTGCTGGCCTTGCGGTGCACTCAGCCGCCTTTGCCAGTCATTAATACATTATGATCTGCTCACTAATTATTTTTGATTTCAGAGCCTTCAACGAAAAGAACACGTAATCACAGGAAAACAAAATAGCCAAGCTCCGTTACTAAACCAATATATGTTTTTCTAGATTTGTTAGATTGATAAAGTCACATCTATTGCTAATTCATAAACCACAGGGATTTCTCTCTAAAGAGCTCTTTTCGACAATCAGTGATTGCATGTGTGATTACAACTACTTGTTTATTTATCATCATTTAAAAGTAAAGCAGTACTATACTAAAATATTTTCATATAATATACTCTCCTTTCTAAAACTGATCAGGTTCTGAAAATATAACATCTTAGTTATGATAGAGGCCAAATATATCATTATGTCTGTGATGCCCCTACATATAAGCAAATAAGAGAGAAATAGTAGCAGTTTTCTTTATAGACCTGTAAAGAACACAGTTGTGTTCAATCCGAAGTTTAACATGATGTTGATATTAGAGTATCTAGGTGGCAAAGAGCAATGACAACAGAAGGCAGGGAGGATTTTTTAAGTCTTTGGTAAAACTTCTTGAAAAAACAGTATTTATTTTGGAATGATACCAAAAGTTATATATTTTATCAAGAAAATATGCTTATGAGTTGGACATTCTAGTAAACTTTTATTGGAGCTACTAATATAAGTCAGTTTTCAAAACTATCATCATTAATCGGGGAAATTGACAAATCACTTCAAAGAACCTTAGATGGGTAATTCTTTAATTCCATAACTTATGAGGCATTTGTTCAATTAGTCTCTGTGGGAGGGTCAGAGAAATTTTAATACTCTAAGTCCTTGCTGTTGGACAGAAGAGAGGATATAGGTAAGGCTCTACGTATTTTTGTAATCAAATATTAAGTTACATGAGAAATGTTTATATGATATTCAAATATTTCAGGGCTAGAGATATGGATTAGCAGTTAAGGTGCTTGACTGAAAAGCCAAAGGGCCCAGGTTTGATTCCCCAGGACTCATGTAACCCAGATGCACAAGTGGCACATATATCTGGAGTTTGTTTGCAGTAGCTGGAGGACCTGGCCTGCCCATTCTCTCTGTGTGTATCTCTCTCAAATATATAAATGAAGGAATGAAGGTTTTCTCTAAACATTTGAGGAAGGTTTTATCATGGGGAAAATAGCTTCATGGGGGTCTTGATGAAAGTGAATGCTTTAACACTGAGAAGGTGGAGGAGCTTGATCCAACCACATGGAGACTGTCGGGACAGTGACAGGGAGGTCCATTTCATCATCTCAGCTCATGTGCGTTGTGTGGCAGGCTCTGCCCATCAGGCTGCAGCACGAGTTCCTGCTGTGCTCGGCCAGGCAAGAAGTCTATCCTCTTTGTCAGAAGGACAGTGCTATGTTGATTGACCTACTCTGATTAATCATAATATAAGTTTTCATTAAAACCTGTTGCCTGAGCTTTGAAAATAAGTGGTGAGTTCCCAGAAGTCAGAGCTTAGCTCAGTGCAGGGAACCCCTGATACAAGATGTGTGCTCTTTTGCAATCTCACAGGGCATTCCTTCTACCGAGTCATTTCAGTGGTGAGAGCCTAGAAGTCAGAGCTTAGCTCAATGCAGGGAACCTCTGGTACAAGATGTGTGCTCTTCTGCAATCTCACCGTCCATTCCTTCTACCGAGTCATATCTTCTTCCTTTGACGTACATCACGCTCAGTAGAGGACACTGGTCACATACGGCTTACTGTTCTGTGCAAGGGTTTCAAGCTGAATAGTCGATAACAGTTTAGCACCTGGATTTATGTTTTCTTCTCTTTTATTTCTTTTTCTTTGTTTGTTTTTTAATATCCTGGGTATTTTCATTACATGAGACTTCAAACATGGTAGAGGTATGAATTTTCTCTGTCATTTGGAAGGAAATAAATCCAACATAGAATTTGTCATGATAGACCCAAAGCAAGCAGTTTGTTGCATGCTCTCAAGAACTGAAATTCAGTTATTTAATGGGGGCAAAGAGAAAAATGGTTAGCAGTTAAGCCCAGGCACAAAATTTGAACTTGTCCTGGACAAACAATGGAAGATCTTTACTCCAGAAACTAATGGTTTTATTTATTTATTTTTGTTTGTTTTGTTTTTCTTTCCAGTAAAGAAGCCACTTCTGAAACTAAATTTATCATCTTGAGAAAACCCTATATGAAAAATCACAAATATTCTTAAAATTGCAACCAAGATCAAGCACCAAAAAAGATTTTTTTAAAAAATTGTTAAATTTTTACATTTATTGGGGGGGATACGAAACCAATGGAAGGGAAATGGAAACCCCATGTGGTCTGAGAGCCCATCATGGAAACATGGGAAGGCATTTAGAGGGGAAAGAGAAGAAACTGCAGAGCGCTCCTGCCATGTGGAAGGGGGTGGAGCCCATGTGGGAGTCGAAGTTAGGGGTTCTCCCTCATCTCAGCCCAAATGAGCTAACAGGAGGCATAGCTTTCTAGGAGCCAGAGGTTCGGCAGAAAGAACAGGTGTCCAAATGAGAGAGCTGATCCCCTGACAAAGGTCTATTTATTACCTTATTGTGGTGAGTTTCACCTTCACATGCAGCTGAGGCAGAGTGCATAGGGTGCAGACTGATTGTTCTGGGGTACGGGGGTGACCCAAGAAGAGACCAGCCATGAAGCCAAGATACAGAGCTGAGCCTAACCAACCACAGTGTCAGGGTCAGACTTAGATTCTAGAAAAAAGCAAAATCCCTCTGAGGGAGGACTTCAGGTTGTTTATAGAAAAACAGGTCTAGGGAAACATGTCTATGTCTCTGTTTAAGCAAGAGATAAGGAAGAAAATATTTTTCTGTGATCTCTAGCAAACTGTAGAGTGCAGGGATAGGCTGAAAGAGAATCCTGCCTATACTTTCCAGGGCCAGATCCCCCTAAATGCCTTAACCCCACTCTGAAGAAGTAACCCTAGCTGTCTTTAGGGAACCAGGGCCAGAAACATCTGGCATCTTCAAAAGGAGTGTGGTCACTGGGTGTGGCCTTGGGAAACTCCTCCAGTGGGCCTAAATAGGGTGAATCCATACGTATTTGGAGAAGTGCAAGAAGACATTCCTAGAATAAAATATTGGGGAGAAATAGTAAAAGTAAGGAGTTAGTGGGAAGTGGGCACACAGCAAACTGGATGCCTTTAAGGATTCTATTGTTGTAGACTTAGGTGTTTTCTCTTGTTCATTTTTTAAATTTATTTTAATTTTAATTTTATTTATTTACTTGAGAGCCACAGAAAGACAGAAAGAGAAAGAGGCAGGGGTGGGGAGAGAAAATGGGCACGCCAGGGCCTCCAGCCACTGCAAATGAACTCCAGATGCATGCGCCACTTTGTGCATCTGGCTTATGTGGGTTCTGGGGAATTGATTCTTGAACCAGGGTCCTTTGGCTTCATAGGCAAGTGCTTAACTGCTAAGCCATCTCTCCAGCCCCTCTCTTGTTCATTTTCCAGTAACATATTTGACAAAAATTTTAAGATTTTTTGTTGTTGTTGTTTTATGGTGTGTGTGTGTGTGTGTGTGTGTGTGTGTGAATATGTGTTCAAGAACAGGTAGTGACATTTATGGGAATACACGTGTATTATATGTGCATGCTTTTTTCTGCTCAACTGTATACATAGAATTAACTTAACATTAAAAGGACATTTTGAGGGGCTGACGGGATGGCTTAGAGGTTAAGGCACTTGCCAGCAAAGCCAAAGGACCCAGGTTCAATTCCCTAGGGGCCATGTAAGCCAGATGCACAAGGAGGTGCATGCTTATTTGCAGCAGCTGAAGGCTGTGGTGAGCCCACTTCCCACCCCCCCCCCACCATTACCTTCTCTCTCCCTCTCAAATAAATAAGCAAATAAAATTACAAAAAAGAAGATATTTTGAAATTTTTTTGAGATGAATTAAATTCATGACTATTTAGTAAATGAGAACAAAAATGATGTAGTAGGAAAAGTCATTTAATCTCACAAAGTCTATAGTGAGAAAAATTAAATGAAGAATCATTTCTGTGTAATTGATGTCTTATTTTCTAACTCATATCCTATTCTATCCTATTGGTTTAAGTTTTAAGATATACTAGGAAGAGTGCAGTCATCAAATTTCAGAAATTAGACCCTAAGATTTGTAATGAGGAAACAGGAAAAAATAATGGTTAACATAAATATGAAAAAGTATTCAGTGTAAGGCTTTTTCCACAGAAAAGATGAAACCAAGATATCTATTAAATAGTATGAGCAAGAGACAAAAAGCACAAATTAGGATCTAGGCAAGTTTTCAATGTTCAATATTGTTATGGATGAAAGAGAAAAATTAAAAAGAAGCCACATGATGCAGTGTGTTTCAGGAGGCTTAATTTATAATCTTCATAGCATAATTACTCATAATTTGTCAATTGTTTTTCAATCCCACGGGGAAAAACATTCAAAGATTAATGAGAAAGAAAGAAAATGAAAGTTTTTGAACCTTGCAGAAAAAAGCCTTATGGAATAGTTAACAACTTTCATGAAGTTGACTTCTTTATAACTTGAAAAATACATTTTTCTTTATGATTGATGCTTTTCTATAGTACATAAAACTATGCCTCAGTAGGAAGAGTTCATAAGATTAATATATAATCAACTGAGAGCTAAAATGTTCAAAGAATGTCAATATTTGATATCTTTTTCATATTTATGCATCACAATAAAATTATTATATTTATCTCTGAACTAGATTATTTCTATAACACTCAATATTATATCCCTCAGATTCTCTCAATAAGATGTGAATAAAAATAAAACTTCTCATTATTCAGATCTATTTTCTCTTAGGAATATGCAAATGAACTAAATTAGTAATGCATCTAAATCATATAAATATTTTTGAGTAATACTTATGACAGTACAGAGAAGTCCAAGTTCAGTCAACAGAAATATTATCCCTGCACTTGGGAGGCAGAGGTAGGAAAACTGCTGAGAGTTAGAGGCTACCCTGAGGCTACATAGTGAGCTCAAGGTTAGTCTGAACTAAAGTGAGACCTCACCTTGAAAAAACAAAAAATAAAAAAGAAGAAGAAGAAAGAAAGAAGAAATATTATCAATGATGTCTGGTTACAAAATTTTACTTAAGCAATTAATAACAATAAAGGAAGAAAAACAACTTTCAATAATCATGTATTTTAAATTTAAATAAACAGATATATGTAGTACAAGCACAAGAAAATTCCCCATGAACTCTAAAACACAACTGAAGATATTTCTACATTTACCAATTAAACTGTTGAAATTAAATTATGCATAATTGAGAAAATATAAATTGAATGCAAATATTTCTTGGGAATTATTTAAGCCTAAATTTACTTATCCGTTTTTTGTAAATTACTTTTAGTGATTTTATTTTTATCCTTTCAACTGAATAGGTCTTATGAAAAGACCTGAGGAAATCAGATTATCTTGAATATTCTCCCTAAGTGAGTTCATAGAGAAGAGAAAAAACTTACTCATGAAGTAATGGACATAGATAGCTTGGCTTTGGTTTTCCTTACCTGGTCATGAACTGCCTTGCCTCCCAACTAGAAACTCTAAAAATAACTGTTATCGTGACATTAAAATTGAATAGAAAATTGCATGTGATACATATTCTTCACAAGCTATGATCACTTTTACATGTACTTGAAGTAGAAAAGGAATTTTCAGATACAAAGAAAAAATATATGCATACACACCCACAATATTATATGTTACCCTGTAGTATAATAGATCTCTTACTAACATGATCCTATCCTATCCTATTCTAGTGTTGAAATGTGTCCTGATATGTACAATTATCCATTGAACATTAACACTACCTATATAAATACATCGATTTTCCTGCTTTTTTTTCCCTTTGATCTTATAACATTTATTCAAAATGCTGTGAGGTTTACATCTTCCATGAAAACATTCATCAGGATTTGTATAACTTAGTATTAATGACAAAATGTATTGATACCATTTCTGACAATAGTCTAGGTTAAAAGAATGGAAATACTTATATTTTATTATTAGCTTATTTTCATAAAAGACCTATATCAAAAGCTGGGAGTGGTGGTGCACACCTTTACTTCCAGCACTCGGGATACAGAAGTAGGAGCATTGCCATAAGTTCAAAGCCACCTTGACACTACATAGTGAATTCCAGATCAACCTGAGCCAGAGCAAGACTCTACCTCAAAAAACCAAAATAAAAACCAGAAAAAAAGACCTTTATTAAACTTCATTTATGGCCAATTTTATTTTTAAATTAAAAAATTTATATATGCAATAGATCAAGTCATACACTGATTGACATAATATTTACTGGAAATTGCTTTCAATCAGCACAGTTGGTATTCATGTTGAATAATTCAGAAAATGAATATAAAAAGTCATTGAAAAGGTTGTTCATTTTCCCAAGTACATTTTTTTTCCCACATGGTTTGCTTTTTAGAAATATTAGTTCTATTTGTTAAATGGCTATATCAGGCAGCTACAATGGTCTTCAGAAACTGTATTTAAAACCAAGGCAAGAATGATAAATGCTTTTGAGAAGGAAAGTATCACCATTAGAAATAAACTATCAGGGCTGGAGAGATGGCTTAGTGGTAAAGTGCTTGCCTGTGAAGCCTAAGGACCCCAGTTCGAGGCTCGATACCCCAGGACCCAGATTGGCCAGATGCACAAGGGGGCGCACGTGTCTAGTGTTTGTTTGCAGTGGCTGGAAGCCCCAGTGCACCCATTCTCTCTCTGTCTCTTTCTCTCCCTCTCTCTCTGTCACTCTCAAATAAATAAAAATGGACAAAAATTTAAAAAAAAGAAATAAACTGTCAGAAAAAGAAATGTGACTAACTTAATCATAGAATGGACAACAATATGTTAATACGAGTCTGTGAATCACAAAGAACATGACTTCAAATGGAAACTTGTGCACACAAGTCAGCAAAAACATGGGGAAGTGAAATCTTAGTAACTTACATAGATGTGGGAGCTAAGGGCCTGTTTTGTTTTTGGATACACTTCGTAGTCGCTTTGATGGATCCTGTTGAGAGAAAGATGACCTGCAAAGGGTCAGGATCTCAGCTTCCTGCCTTACCTGCCACTGAGCAGGAATCCAATCACCACTGCCAACAAAATGACACCAACAGTCACTGAAACAGCGATGATGGGAATCTGGCTCTGGTCGCTGGACGCTGCGACTGCTGGTGGGAGACAAGAAACAGAGCTGGTGGTTAAAGTGATGCTATATGCATAGCTGCATTCCCAGCGTCGCTGGTCTGTGCAGGCTCCGTCACTAATGGCAGCTAAATGGAACGTAGGCTGCTAGACTGCGCAGGTTACATAACATGCATTTTGTCCTCAATCCATTTTAAGTTGAAGGTATGAGAGTAAATAATTCATTGCTATCATTACAGGAACATTTTGACAGTGTATCAATTATTGTCATATCTACTAAGAAGCTCCTCTGAAAGTTAGGCACTGGATTCAAATTTCAGTAGTTTTAATTAGAACTAAGCCATGAGGTTTTCCTTTGCATTAGAAAGAAATTTTGCTTATTAGTTTTCAAAGTGACATCCTCATCGTTATAAAATACAGGTGTCACTTTGTGCATTTGGCTTATGTGGGTCCTGGGGAATCAAACCTGGTCCTATGGCTTTGCAGGCAAGCTCCTTAATTGCTAACCATCTCTCCTGCCCCTTTAAAAAAAAAAAAAAATTAAAACATTTTTTTTTAACTTAAGCTATTCTCAACCAATAAAAATTATTCGTGGATGTTAAACTAAAGAAGTAAACTGAAGTTAAACATCTTAATTTTCTAAAAGAATAAAATACATAGGTAGGGTCTCATTCTAGCCCAGGTGAACATGGAATTCAAATGTCATCTCAGAGTGGCCTTAAAGTCACCATGGTCCTCTTTTTATCTGCTGCCTGAATGCTGGGATTAAAGGAATGTAGCACCATCCCTGCTCTGATTTTTTAAATTTAATAATTATTACAATAATTTAAAGTGCGTCTGAAGAGATGGCTTAGCGGTTAAGCGCTTGCCTGTGAAGCCTAAGTGCCCTGGTTGGAGGCTTGATTCCCCAGGACCCACTTTAGCCAGATGCACAAGGGGGCGCACGTGTCTGGAGGTCTTTTGCAGTGGCTGGAGGCTCTGCCGCGCCCATTCTCTCTCTCTCTCTCTCTCTCTCTCTCTCTTTCTCTCTATCTGCCTCTTTTTCTCTCTGTCACTCTTAAATAAGTAGAAAACAAATAATTTAAAAAAAACAATTTAAAGTGTAATTCAATGTTCAACCTTTTATTTTTGTAATCATTATATTTTCTTCATCATTCTTTACCAACTTTTATACAGTTTGGCATTAAAAATTGCATATGCACATACACACAGCCACCCCCCCCCCCGTGTCTGTTTCATTCTAGAAAACTTTAATAGAGCTAGCTTTTCTTTCCCATAGACAAAGCAAATGACTGTTTTTTTAAGTCATTTTTAGTATGTTTGTTTTAGGGCAAGTAAGTCCTCTGGGCATTTTGTGGAAATTAGGAGAAACTTTATGAAATCCCACAAGGAAAAGGAAATGCCAACGGGTGTTCCAAAGACACAGTTCCTTCTCTTTAGCTTCGGCTCCAGGTTTAGTTTATTTTAAAGAACCCATGTTGGTTCCTAACAGAACCATCGTCTTGCCAAATTCAAGGCTGAAGAAAGTTCCCTGTGGAATTTTCCTAGCAAGACTGCAGTAGCGTAGCTCGATAAAAAAATAAAAATATAAATATAAATACAAAGTGAAAAAGTAAATGGCAATAATAATTCAATAAAGTAAGGTGCCAGGGGAGGCAGTCTTTCAGAGCGAGGTTGGAACACGTCTTAACAGCGCCTGGCGCAGCATCTCCCTGGACCGGTGGCAGGAGGAGGATGCTGCGCGGAGCCCGGCCTCCCGCCCCCGCTGGACCGAGGAGCGCTGCCCGCCGCGGTGGGCCCAGGGAGGGCACCGACCTGCTGTCCCTCTCCTGCAACCATTACGGAGACACGACTTGACAGTAATTAAAATGACTTACACACTGGGGTGGTTTCAAACTCAAATCGTCGGCTGAAGACTCCGTAGCCGGCCGCAGTCCGAGCTCGGATTTGGAAGACATACACCGAAGCCGGTTTCAAGCCCTCCGCCGTGATGCTCGCCTCCTTGGATTTGATGATTGTGTAGCTGGTCTCCTGGTCCTTGGTTTGCACATGGAACGAGATACAACACAGGCAACGTAGGAATTACCATATGACAGCCCAACTTAGAAGTCTGTCAGACATAATGGAAAAAAAAAATAGTATTGTAGAAATTTGAAAGTATAAAAATACAGAAAATAACATTATTTGACAGAATATTTTATTGCTATTTGTGTGTTTTTCTCACATTTTTTTTAAATTGGGAACATGTCTAAATGGTGTCTTTGCATAAATCTGAAAATATCTCATGTGCTTCCAGGTTCCAGTAAATCTTTAAATCTTCAGGAAATTAGGTTTATAATTCTATTTAAACCTTGTGAGATGAAATAAGTATTTTGCTAGATATTTTTTGATTTCTTCACTCTAATGGGGAAACAGTCGAGAAAGATTATAAATAAGAAAATGTGTTTTATCCCTTTATGGATATTTTTTGTTTTGTTTTTTGCTGTTTTTCAAGGTAGGGTCTCACTGTAGCCCAGGCTAGCTGAGAATTCACTATGCAGTCTCAGGCTGGCCTCAAAAATCCAGTAAACCTCCTACCTCTCCATACCCAGTGCTGGCATTAACTGCCCAGGCCACCTCATCTGGCCCTTTATGGATTTTTGCATGCCTGTTTGTAGTGCGTATAATCTGGTGTATGCATGTGCAGCATGGTTCTCTCGGAGACCAGTGGAGAGAACATGCCTGTCCTAATCCATTGCCCATCTGTGTGTTCCCTTGGGATGGAGTCTCTCCCTGAACTTGGGGTCAGACTACCTGAGCAGTGATGAGCAGTAACTGTCCCGCCTCTGCCCCTCACAGGACTGGGGAGGTAAGGTGGGCGCGCACACCCAGCTCTTTACTTCTGCCCTCTTACCCACTAAGCCATCTCCCAGCCCCTCTTTTTGATCTCTTTCTAACAAAAACAGCCACGGTAGTGGAGAGTAATGAGTTGGAAAGGGGTTTGAAACTGATACACAGAGGAGCTGCTCCCATCCGGCCGGGTACCGAGGTTTGGCACTCCACCTTTCTACGCTGTATGAAGTGTGGACACTGTTGCTAACATAAGGCACACTTATTTTTCTTGAAGCCTCACTTTCCCTATCAGTACATTTGTGGTAGAACTTTTTTTTCCCATTTATTTATTTATTTATTGTTATTTTGCAGTAGGGTCTTGTTCTAGCCAAGGCTGACCTGGAATTCACTACATAGCCTCAGGGTGACCTCAGATTCATGGCAATCCTCCTACGTCTGCCTCCCAAGTACTGGGATTAAGGGCGTGTTGCCACTATGACAGTGGGTAGAACTTTTGACCTGAATTTCCTAACTTAAATTTGGTGAGTTAGTGTGTGAAAGCACTTCATATGCTAAAATACACGCTATAGTTTTGATAATTATATTTTAATTGAGTCTTCACTCTTCCTAATTCAAAGCATTTGTGAACATGTTTCTTTTGCAAGTTTATCATTCTTTAATATGCTTAGATATATTGAGATACCTTATACTTAAGTAACTCCTCGTTAGTTTTGAATGCGAATGATCAGATTTCAAATTGAAATAGCTGATCTGATTCATTCCACTTGCCTTTAGATTTGCATAAAACAAGTATCTAACACTTAAAATGGTTCAACATAATCATTACATTTTTGATAAGCAGGTATTTAAATTCAATGAAAGTGCAAGTTGTAATATCAACTTCTTTATCCACAAACATTTGTGGTTCTATTATTAACTGTATGACTAGTTGTGTGTGCTAGAAAAACAGCAGTAAAAATTAGCCATATCATGAGTTCTTCCTAAATATTATAGTAACTTCTATGATGTATTTTATCTACCATGTGCTCATAAAAAGTGCAGGTTTTTGATCAAATCATCCCAATAGTGTAAAATACCATTTTTTCAATATTGGCAGTAGATATTAACATTTTTCAGTAACATATTTTTCAATTTGGCTATGATTGTGGTGATAAATTTCAATACGCACAATTTTATTTAAAAAATAATTTAACTTAATGACCAGAAATGTAATTAAAATTACTAAAACTTGCATCCTGATTAAATTTATATAATTTTGAGTTTTACATAAAAATCATTCTTACAATACAAATCAAGACAATTCTCTTTAAGAGGGCGGGCATGTTGCTATTAGAACTCTACTTGTGTGAATAGCTGAGTGTGCAAATGAGGGTTAAAAACATTTTTCTCTAAATGGAGATGGATCTTTTTATCAAAATAATTGAGAGGAGTTCCCCTGAAGTTCCATCCCATAACATAATAGAGCTAAGGTAAATTTTATTACTCAAAACAATTATCTAAATCTTATATGTTTGAAATCCTAACATCACGAAGGTAAAATGAATATGTTTATTTAAAATATTATAAGTTGGCTGGAGAGATGACTTACCTGTTAAGTTGCTTGCCTGTAAAGCCTAAGGATTCATGTGTGATCCTCCAGGTCCTACGTAAGCCAGACCCACAAAGTGACACAAGTGTGCAAGGCTACACATATGCACAAGGAAGCACGTGTGTCTGGAGTTTGATTTCAGTGGCTGAGGCCCTGGTGTGCCAAGTCTCTCTCTCTCTCATATTAAAGAAAAAAAAGTCCAGCCTGTCTGGCTTGCCTCAAAAAAATTGTAATTTTTACTTCTGCACCCAAAAGAAAATTATATTTTAACAAAACAAGAATGCTGCTCATTGAAATAATGTGTACTATAATATCAATTGCACAAAAAGACAACATTTTCTGATTTTATGGTTAACATATCTTACATTTTGTCTAAAATATAGTTGGCATATTGCCCAGCTGAGTTAGCAGAATCCTGTGTTATTAAAAAAAGTAACTTATTATAATCATGTGTCTAAGTGAGGAAAACAATTAATATCTATTGTGAGTAATTTGTCTTCCACTATTATTTTTTCAGTGTTTAAATCACTCTAATATGGCAATTTTATTCTTTTAATAAACCCTGTGTACACCTAACCACTCCCAAGCACCTGGCTGCCAAATCTTTGCTCCGGACCCAGGCTTCACTGCCTTCCTGGCCTAGCTGAGCAAATGTGTGACATCCCAGCTGGTTGGTGAACCCTTCTCATATCTAGGGCAGGGAGGGCCTAGCAAAAACAGTCAGCCAGCGAACAGCCTGTCTGGGGACTGCTTCCCTTTCCTTTGCCTTTAATTAAGAGATGGCAAGAGGCCCATCGCCACGCTGAGCAGAGGAGCCCAGTGACCTCTGTTAGAGCAGGGCAGCAGTGGGGACACTTGCCAGCTGGCAGTAAGCTCCCTGGAAGGCTGGCCCACCTGCGACTGGCCTAAAGCCATCTAATGAAAGAGTGGTGTCATTTTGAAGGTTCTAATGAGCTCTGGAAAGCGACCAAGACCTCTACCTCAACATGGTATAAAAAGCTCATTATCCATTTTCTTCCTTTTCTTCTAGAAGAGTTAAGAAAATCTGTATGTGTCTTGTACGAGTATATTCAATAACTCCTCAACTTAATAAAAAGTTCTGAGAGTTAATAACACTGGCCCAAACAAGTCAATAATATCTTCTAGAGCAATAGATAATGTAAATATTTTGCTGTTCTTAGTGGCTGTACATAGGCAGTGTGATTAATTTATTGAAAGTATATAGAGACTTATCTTCCCTATTGAAATAATTTACTTCCTTGGTTATAGAGATAAAAGAATGTTTTAATATAGTATAAAATTCAAATGATTAAATACCAAATCACAGTAAAATACATATAATTAAAAATTAAGTTGTCCTATGAAGATATCAGCACACATGAATGAACTTCACTGCAAACACTAGTAATGGGAAAGGAATCCTCCCCTCCCCCCATCAGGATGTGGTGAGTAGCTCTGTTGGGGCACAAGCAGCAAATTGAAGTAACATAGAGAGAGATATCCTTGCTCTGACCGATATTTCACAGGTATTGGGAAGTGTTAGCAAGATAATCCAAAGGAATTATTGGTTGTGAGGAGGGGAAGGGTAGGAAAATTTCTTTAACAATCAAAAAGAATGTTAATTGGTTTAGCAGGATGATTTAGCAAAAGGAAAACAATGCAGAAATATAAGTCCTTGACAAACATTTAGTTTTTGTTTTGCTGAGATGTATTCTATTGATGCTTATGTTATTTGGATATTTTGGAGGAGGTTGTATGGCAGGGAGAGGACGGTTGGGGGCAGAAGTACATGTAGCATATGGTGGCATTAGTTGGGCACTTTCCCACGTTTAAATCCCCAGAGCCCACATGAGGCTGGATGCTGTCAAATAGTCTGGTGTTCCTTTGCAGTTTGGCAATTCATTTGGAGCTGCAAGAGTCGCTGTCTCTCAAGAAGGTGGAGCATGGACACATCAAAGCTTTCCTCCACACACCACAAACAACCCCCTCCACACACAAATAAATAAAATTAAGTCTATTCCTAATGACAAGGGTGACGATGTTGTGATGAAACCCCCTATTCTGCATGCTAATTTAACAAATTAATTTTAAAGATCAGGCTTTGGTTAAAGTGTCATTATTAATGCTCCATAGTAATCCAATAGTTATAGGTAATTCTACTACTAAGCCATTGCTTGAAAAAGAATTTCTAAAGTTATAACATAATATTAATATACAAATAAATAAATATGAATATCATAGTAATATTCAACACTTACCTATCATGTGAAGCATCATTTTATATCTATTCATGGCTAATTTAAAAAAAAAATATTCATTTGCAATCACAGAGAGAAAGAGAGGGAGAGAGAGAAAATGGGTGTGCCAAGGCCTCCTGCTGCTGCTACCAATAAACTCCAGAAGCATGCACAACTCTGAACATGGGTACTGGGGAACTGAACCCAAGCTGTCAGGCATTGCAAGCAAATGCCTTGACAGCTAAACCATCTGTCCAGCCCCTCATAGCTTTTTTTTTTGTTTATTTAATTAATTAATTAATCTATTTATTTATTTATTTATTTATTCATTTTAGGTAGGGTTTCACTGTACTTCAGGCTGACCTGGAATTCACCATGTAGTCTCAGGGTGGCCTCAAACTCAGGGCAGTTTGCCTACCTCTGCCTCTCAAGTACTGGGATTAAAGGTGTGAGCCACCATGCCTAACCTCATAGCTAATTTTTCAATCAATGGGCAAAAGAAATATTTTTATGTTTTGTAATACTGTGAGGAATATGAAATTTATTAAAGTCTGTATTATGCATATTAAGTTTTTATGTTGAATAATTTTCATTAATGCAGCAGTCAAGGGGTCCAGTACACTTCTTTGAGCTGCCTTAGACAACCAGTTAGGTTTCCTTGAGTTCTTCAGTAGAATTCAAACTGACCTAAGGTTATGTCATTTGGGTCCAACCTATACAATAATCCCAGTATAACAGGGTGGGCATAATGTGACTCCATTGGCCAGTATGACAACTCATAAATGAACCCTTAGTTTTAGTTTATCTGAGGTCACAGACAATATTATGCTTTACTTTTCGGCTCAAAACAAAGGGTGTATATAATTACACCTCATAGATCTCAACCAATCTTAGGGTAAACTATGTAAGTGTGAATATAAGGTAAAATTTACTTAGAAAAGAGGACATCATATAAACACAGAGAGTTGAAAGAAGGCATTTTCTATTCTGAAAAGTCAACTTTCCTAATGACATTTATTCTAGAATGTTCTGTACTCGCTATATGCATTTAAATATTGCATATGATCCATGTGCCTAATATACCCACACTTCTTAACACTACATGTGTTGTGCAAAATTTCTGGCTGTAAGCCCTCTGCATTCCTGATAGCATACTGCAGTCATCATTGACAATAGCAGCATACGCCTTTGCAACAACTTCAGACTGTTCTGTGACTCCATCTTTGGATGTAGAAAACAAGTGAGCTGGTGCTAGACAAGAGCCAGGAGTTGCAGCTATAGGCACACAGCACAACCTGAGGAAAATGCTTGTTTCCATAATGCGCATTGCCCTACATGTATGACTGATGCAGCAACTGCCCTCAATTCCCTTGGGAATGCAACATTCTTTTCTGTATGTTGATCAATTTCAGTGGATAAAATAGGAAGAGGGGAAAAAAAAAAGTTTAATCTCTTAGTCTTACCTTTTCAAAATACTTGATTTCATACTCCAAGATGATTCCATTGGGGCGATCTGGCTCTTGCCAAGACAATGAGATGCTGTTTTTTGCAATCTTCCCCCTTTTCACGTTGGTGACTGGAGAGGGGGCTGCAAAATAGCAGGAATGAAGAGGCGCCTGGTTAACATGGCCCTGGAATTGTTCCTACCTGTAGTATATGTTTTGGGATTTTAGGGAAGTATAATAAAACACCAAATAATAACATTTCAATTTGAAATAAAATTACTCTCTCTATATAGGTTCTAAAGTTTATGAGTAAAATATAAATTAGCTAAAATTCCCTAGGAATCTTTACATAATAAACTAGGAATAGAATGGCATCTCCAGCTTCAGAGTGAATTTTAACTATTTAATTTTTTTTTTTTTTTTCCTCGTGAGGTAGAGTCCTACTTGAGCCCAGACTGACCTGGAATTCACCATGTGGTAACAGACTGGCCTTGAACTCACAGCGATCCTCTGACTTCCACCTCCCAATTCCTGGGACTAAAGGTTGGTGTCACCACACCTGACTCTATTTCACCTTTTTTAGACTATAGATAGTTTTGATGGCCTTTATATGTGCTTTATAGATTCTGTGTCAAATCCACAATTTATCCATACATGGGAGATGACCTATATTAATGCATTTTACAGCATAATGACTCTTAAATATACATATTATTTCCAATTGTGGGTTATATATATGTATATATATTTGAATACATAAACACCTAGATATTTGAGACAATATTCTTAACTCTTCATCTTCTGACTCTTAGACAGACTTTTGAGGTGGATGGAGTATAACAGATAACTTATTTCCAAAGGCAGTGATTTTTTACTTTTGTGGTTGGCACATTCATAAAGATACACCTAAGACTTTTGTGTATTAATGGGTAGTACGTGTACATGTCTATGAGAAGTTATACCTGAGAATCATAGACAGTTGGTGTCAGAGCTCAAAGGAGATACCAAAATGTGTGAATGCTCATACTTTATGTGACTGGTACAGTACAGCCAGCCCTGTTGCCATATTTTGGTTAATGAAGGGGCATGTGTATAACCATGGTCTCATAAGATGATATGTGAGTGTGTGCTGTGGTGTTTGCCTGCAACAGAACCACCATGAAATGCATCTTAATGTATTCTCTTTAATGAGCACAGGATATGTAAATCTACACGTATCTTGAAAACGGTACATCATTCCTGGAGGATTAAAATACCTAAACTGATACAAATGCTATTCACATAGGTATTATACTGAATTGTTTAAGGGATCATGACAAGAACAAAGTCTGGTTTTGCTCAGTATAAACACATTTTCTCTAAACTTTTCCAATGGGCAGTTTAGAAAGGTTCAAATTCCTCAAAGAAGAAATTCATGTGGAGGACTATGTGTGAATGTGACAATAATCAGAAAGGCAAGTAAGTGGTAGGTAGTCACTTTTGCATATGCATCATATATATATATATATATAAATGTATATACATCTAGATATATGTGGGGTGAGGGGAAGCCAGAGGCTGATGTTGGGTATCTGCCTTGACTGCTCTCTTAATTTCTCTGAGGGATGGTTGCTCACCAGCTATTGACTATTCAGCTAGTCTATCTGGCCAAATTGTTAAAAAAGATCCCGTATCTCTGCCTCCCATGTGCTGGAATTACAGTCAAGCACTATTCCTTCTTGGCACTTATATGGGCACCGGGGATCAGAACTCTTATCCTTATGCTTGCATGACCAGTGCTTTGTTCACTGAGCCATTCCCACAGCTCCAATGCCTATTTTTCATATGAATGATGTCAGCTGTTGTGAGTAGCATATCACCATAGGCATAGCTACGAGTAGTAAGGACATTTGGCATAGTGAAATTACGTACATCACATATTTTGATTTGACTCCTTGAATCACAAAAACCACACTACCATTTCTAATGTCCAATTCTTTTGCTATTTCCTAGAATTTAAGTCAAATTACAGACACTGAAAACTAGACTGTTAAGATTACGGTTTTTATTTATTTATTTATTTATTTTCTTGAGGGTTTTTGTTCTAGCCAAGGTTGACCTGGAATTCACTATGTAGTCTCAAGGTGGCCTCAAACTCATGGGAATTCTCTTACCTCTGCCTCCTGAGTGCTGGGATTAAAGGCATGCACCACCAGACCTGGCTAAGATTATGTTTGTCTGTATTTTTTTAAACATGTATGTTTGACTCAACATTTAAAATCACAGGTGGGCTGGAGAGATGGCTTAGCGGTTAAACGCTTGCCTGTGAAGCCTAAGGACCCAGGTTCAAGGCTCGATTCTCCAGGACCCACGTCAGCCAGATGCGCAAGGGGGAGCATGCAACTGGAGTTCATTTGCAGTGGCTGGAGGCCTTGGCGTGCCCATTGTCTCTCAATCACTCTCTATCTGCCTCCTTCTCTCTCTGTCTGTCGCTCTCAGATAAATAAATAAAAAATAAACAATTATTAAATCACAGGTGAGGAACTGCTAGCTCGTTTAAGACAGAAGAAAAATTGTGTCACTCTTCTGTCTCAGCCACTCACTGTCTCATCTGGCCTACCCCAGGAAAATTGAGTCTTTCAACAGCATCGTTTCCAATCCACCACTGTGTGCCACCAGCTCTTCTCTGGCTTCTGGTCATTCTCATACTACAAAGCCTTGCTCAAAACTGCTGCCTCCTAATCCTTGAGTCTCTACTCCTATCTCCAAGGTTTCCCAGAGATCTGTCTTGTTTGTTCTCAGCATCTTAATAACCAGCTCTCACGCCCAATGGTGTCACCTCCCTGTCCTTCATATACATTGGTAGTTTTCTTTCATTTCACAGTTCTCACGTCCCTAGCAACATAATATACATCATATATATTTTATTTCAGTAGACTCTTTAAAATAATGTACATTGGAAAATGACAAAGATATTATTTGTTAAATACCTTAGTTTAATTTACTAGTGTATTTTTACTGACCTGTTTATTAGAAAGAATAAATTAAGTTTTCAGGATTTTTCGCTCATTTTAGTATGAAGAAAACTTTTGATATTTTTTTTTCTTAAACATTGTTGGCAGTTTTATTTATGATTATAGTATTAGCACTTATTTATCCATTCATTATAACAAACATGGTTATCCCATGAAAGCAGGGTTTAATTTGCTTCAACTACCAATATATTTATAAGACTTGGAAATTAGTTAACATATAAAGATTTAACAAATAATGGCTAAATAATTGGGCTAGTACATTTATTGTATATCATTCAGTAATAAAATTGTCTCATCCTAAGTGTACATATTAGTATATCAACTTGGGATTTGGCTTGAATTGACAACTTAGTTTGACTCTTTTTAAAATAACAGACTATTTGAAAATGAAGCTATCAAGTAAGTATCAAGTAAGTTTATCACTGTCACAAAGAGCCTAGAGTGGGATGGTTTCTCACATATTTGCACCCATCAAAAATAAACACAAAAACTAGCCTGGAAAGACCACTAAATTGAGTAAATGTCATTGCTTTTCAATTCCAGTTTTCATAGAGGCCAACAATGTTCTTTAAAACAATGTTTCTGAATAGGAGAAGAAGATCACCTCTGAGATCAGAATAGTTCAAGATAATTTCCTCTGTGATGAGTATATTTGCATCACCTGTGCGTGGCTTCTGAAAACGGGGACAGCGACAGCTCTGAGAACTTGGGGTGACGCACAAGCCGAGGTTGGTGATGGCTCTCCTCTCCAGACCCATTAAAGCAACCGCTGCTGGATGGGTCAGGACCTCAGAGAGTTCGTTCCATCTGATGCCCCTCCCCCGACACCTTTCCCTCTTGCTCTGCTCACTGAACCTCTCATGAAATATGGCTACTACCAAACTAGGAAGATAAATTTAGAAAATTTCTCCTCAGAAAATGTCGGATGATATCAAATCATCAAACTATTACTGCCTCTGGGCAAGACCAGGAGAAAAATAAAAAGAGAAGAAATATAGCCCACACCGATTTTTCTAATTAGAACCATTGCTCATATGTAAAGTGAGGTAGATATATGGTGAATATTGTAATTATACATCTACCTTATTCACATATATCTACCTATCCATATAATAACATGTAATTAATATCCCACATATAAAATATGTATTGTAATATATATTTTATGCTTCTAAAGCATTTTGTGTATTAATTATATACAATTATTATGCAACAAATCCTTCTTACTATAGTGTCACTTGATATTACTATATCAAGGAAAATGGATATGGTACATTCTCAACATAGCTGGTATGTATGGTCTCTACAAAAGAAGGAGGAAAACTTAAATGTTTCCTTCTGTAATAAAAATTTAATCTGCTCACGCAGACAAAAACCTACAATCTCTCCATCTTACAAGCCTGAAACTAGCTCTTTTGATACATGATCTTAGTGCAGTTTCAAAACCACCATTTCACAAACCCAGATTTAAATGTCAGTAGTTCTAGAGATGATATATTTTTGATAAAATAAATGAAGAGCTGACATGACCCATTAGATATTTTTTTGCAAAGACCCAGTGATCTTGAAACTTTACAAATCAAGTATTTTAATAAAAAATAAAAGTAACTTGACTACAAAGAAGTATATTTATGTGATCACACTGAATCCAGAGGCTTGATACATTTCTTTGAAGTCACATTCAAAATGATATTAATTAGATAAAAACACTTAAAAAAAAGAATGGTAACAATGATTATTATGGTGCCCATTCTCCAAGACAATCATTCAAATCACAAAGCAAATACTAAATACAACAATATATATGGTGACATTCTGATTCTAAATTGAAAAATTAATCTATACCAAGCAAATTATCACATAAAGTGTTTCCCATTTATTTTTGGTTGTTATTCTGTGACATAAATTTAAATATACAAAGTAGTCTCAATGTCAGTGGTCATTTTTTCTTAAGACTGAAAATACCCACTATGTGAGAAATAAAATTTAAGTCATATTTATAGTGATCTTTAAAACTAGAATGAGTTCACATACAGTAAATAGCATGGTATACTTGGAAACTTTAATCTATAGACCTGCCTCCCAGGAAACACAGTCAGTTACATATATAATATTCAATATTACCCTTTTAAAATAAAACCTTAATTATGGATATCATACTATATTTTATAGGTGGATAAATTGCTTGTACATAAAATACCACCCCTATAGCCCATACTCCTATTTCAGAAGAATGTTTAAGCTTTACTATAAAACTTTCTTACTAACCAGAATAAGCCTCTAACACAGCATAATCCATAAAGTACAAATTCTAATTCAGTTTGTTATTAGTTAAGAAAACTGTCCAACAAAAACCAGTGAGATCTTGCAATTAAATATAAACACATCAAATAGATAGATACATAGATACATAGACAGACAGACAGATAGATAGATAGATAACTGCTTTTATTTCTTCTTTATTTCTCTTTCTTTGGTCTTAACCTTCTAAAGCTAAATAAATGAGAGGAATCATTTAACTAGAAGTTACTATAATATATTTTCATTTGGCATTTGTTAAAGATTACATCACTTTTCTACTATGCTACTAAAATTTAAGGCTTTTCCTATTCTCTTTGTGAGTATCTACTAAAAATCTTTTAAAACCTAAGATTGCATAGAAAAGACAAAAAAATATGTCTACAGAACAAACGGCATCCTGAGCAATATATTTTTCAGCTGTGTTTGCACACACAACAAATAGCATATTTACACAGCATAATTCCTACCAGTAAAACAACAGCCTGGGAAGAGAGAAAACACAAGATAAATGATTGCAGCTGGTCAAACTTTGAAAGTCCAGAAGAAAGCCAAACCCCAACACTCTGTTCCAAATTTATCATGGGACTAATTTCAGTGAATCATCCCAAACATTCTCCGAGTTGTGGGAAATTTCAGCTAACATACAAATGGCATGTTGGGCTGTTTTCTTGTCAGAGATAATATAGGAAATATTTATTAAGGCCAAAACATAGTACTGAGTGTTTGTCATCAGACATCCAAGTGGATGACAGCCTATCATGCTGAGCCCTTGGAACAGTAGGTTGTGTTCATATTTACCTAAAATAAACTAAGATATGCATACTTTGACCTATAAAACATTCAAAACTATGCCTATTATAAAAGTTACAGTGTGGAGATATGGAGAACAAACTTGAAAATGTACTTGCTTTGGTGATAAATATTTTGTGAATTAATAAACAAATAAACATGCAGATACATACTTGGTTAAATAGGCTATCATAATATTTTACCATGAGAGTGTATTTATCTTAAAGAATATGCATGAGATGCATTGTATATACATGATTTATATGCATAACCTCTCTCAAACTTTCTTATATCCCCCATGAAGTAGGAATTGCTATCTTCCTAACAAAGACATAGAGTTTGGCACCAGCAACTGACTCATCTACAATGCCTTTTTACCATGTCTGATTCTTAAATTTTAATTCATGTAAGATGAAAGAATATTTCATAAGGGTGATGTTATATACTGTAGCATGTATTCACATATCAGAATATTTTGCTGATTATTCATATATCTATATATCATTTTATTAACATGCAACATTTCCTATTATTTCTTAAGGCTGAATGTAGAAAGAAAAATGTAAAAATGGTCTCTGACAAATGTATGCAGTTTGGTGAGATCATATATCTATATTATATGACACACCATTTTGTCTACTCTGCCTCATCATGTCTGCCATAATACATCTGTGTTACAGCATTCAAATATGTGATCATTCTCTATGTGTTCATTACTGAAGAAACCTGACAAAATTTTTTTCTGGAAAATATTACATGAACATATTTACACAACATAAATCATGACCTTCAAAACCATTAACAGGAACAATTCCCGGGATGCTAAATGCTAACTTAATTTTATCCGGTACTTATATATGGCAAATAGTTCCAGGAAAAATACATATATATTTTTCCTTGAATATGTATATATGTATACACACACACACACATATGTGTGTATGTATACGCCATATATATATATATATATATATATATATATATATATATATATATATACATTAATCTGAAATGAATGTGGTTGTAAAAAGCAGTCTGTGATAAAGCAGAAATCGTCTTCCTTTGCCCAAGTCCATTCCTCCTCCATGAACTTAGATAACTTGTGCACATTTATGAAGCTCCAAGAACAATAACATGTTATTTGAAACTTCTCTCTTCCTAAATCACTGTTTTCTAATACTGAGAAACAAACATGTACCTTGAACTAATACTTGAAATACTTCACTAAACCATTTTGAAAATTCTACTCAAAGACCATAAACCAATCAATATAAAAAACAAATGACTTTTGAAAAAAATAATAGATCCCACATGTCTATAACGTTGGACTACCTCTGTAAAAATCCATTCACTTGCCTCGCAGACTACGCAGCTCTGGAGTTCAGTAGTTGGACTCAGATATTTTTATATCCTTAGTAACTAGGAACAAACAAGCTCCTGGTATATAGCCACAAAGATGATCTGATCATTCAAGAAACCAATGAAAAGGGAAGTTGGTCCATATGTTTTTGACAAGTAATTACACTTAGTATCATCAGTAAAAGCAGCATATATAGAGACTGGGGATATTGCTTAGAGTATCAGTAACTTGCTTCCACAAGCCTGTGTTATCCCCAGCATCCACATAAAACTGGATACAAAGCCGCACACACGCATGTGACCCCCACACACCTACACAATCTAGACAGATAGAAGAATCGCAAAGTTAGAGGCAGGAGGCCAGGTATTTCCAGTGGCAAATTGTCAAGAAATGCTATGTCTCAAACTGGGTTGAAGGAGAGAACTGACACCCATTGGCTGTTTTCTGACTCACACAGGTGCCCCATGGCACCATGACATGCACATTGCCCTCACCCCTCCCCACCAACACACAAAGAAATAAAAATTAAAAAAACTCAAAATCTAAGAATAACATATAAAGTGACATATTATCTCTTTATATGTGCATTTATTTATGTTTAAAAGAGCTCCACAAATGAAGGAAAGTGAATTTGGAAAAAAAAAAAAAAAAGCCTTCACTACACTGTAATACAAGTTTGATTTCCTCTGATGTCAAATGTTTAATTATGCACTTGATGAGTAAAAATAACAGCACAACCAAGGAACCACGAGAAAAGTGCCGAGCAGTGTGGTAAGTGTCATGTCTTGTTGCTGAGGTTGGTACCCAGGGTCTCATGGTTACTAGGTAAAGTTGTGTAAGCCCTCTGGTTCAGTGATAAATATTTTAATGTGAGTGTCAGGGACAGGCTTGCATGTAGTTGAGTGCATGCATTCATAAACATCACATTTATAAACACAAAAAATATTGTCAAAGGTGAAATAAGTCAAATCTACCTTGTCTGATAAAATCATTCAAGGTTCAAAAAAGTTAACAGAGAAGAAATATATAAATATCTCATCAAGTACAACATCATAATATTTTGGAAACTTAGTTGGGAATCATCTGACTACCAAATTGATATGCTAATTTATTGTTTCAATTAATATACGTATCAGTTATTTGTCTCATTTCTGTGACAAGTCACACTTGGGAGGGTGAGGTCTGAGTTCAAGGCCACCTAGAGACTGCATAGTAAATTCCAGGTTAGCCTGGGCTAGAGTGAGAACCTACCTCAACAAAAGAAAAAAAGAAAAGAAAGTCCTACTAAAAGCAACAAAAGAATGAAAGAGTACATTTTGGCTCAAAGACACCCTGGGAAACCCATACACATATATATATACATGAATGTATATGTTAGCATTTTTAACAAAACAAAGTAGGTATAATTAAGGACTGAAACAAATTTCTAAACTGCTAAAACACCATTGTTTTGATTGTGTGTATATGTGTTTGTGTGTGTGTGTAATCTTAAATAATTTTATTTTACATTATGCTTTCTTTTAAAGGGGGAGGGGTGTTCAAAGCAGGATCTCACTCTGGCTCAGGCTGACCTGGAATTCACTATGTAGTCTCTGGGCCAGAATATAGGCAGTTGACTCTTCATTCCATTCTTTGCACCTAGATGCTATTTCAACACAGTATTTCCATGATTCCATGTCCTTTCAGCCTCCTATTGCTAGGTGCTGCAAATGAACTCCAGACACATACGTCACTGTATTCATCTGGCTTACGTGGGTTCTGGGGAGTTGAACCTGGGTTCTTTGGCTTTGCTGGCAAGCACCTTTACTGCTAAGCCATCTCTCCAGCACAGAGTACATACATCTCTATGACAGAGTTAGAATTTGAGTAATCAGGAGGTCCCATGTAAACAAGTGATAGTGAATATATTACTTTCTTCAAATAGTACTTAACATTTTTAGAGAAATTATCCAAGGCTTTCTGATCACTTAATCTCAAGATCTACTAAATGTTACTAAGAGGTACACATAAATATTTTAATCTGTTGAATAATATCAAGTGATACAATTTCCTGAGACTTTTTATATAAAATCGAAAAACCAAAAAATAAAAAAAAATCAAGATTGTATCTCTTATCCTTTAAAAGACCTATCTACTTGACAAACCAGTCATTATTTTCTTATGATTAAGTTATCCCAATGTAATAAAATGGCAATATTTAGGGGCATTCTCATTTGACCGTGAATTATCCCCTACTATTTCCCATGTTTGGACATGTAGACCCAGTTGAGGGAGTTAGGCTGAAAGAATTTTGAACCTTTTGGAGCATAGCTTAGCTATCAGGAGTGAGTTGCTGTGGTGAGCACTGATGGCTACATCGAGTTATAATTTGAGTTAGCAGTCTGCTTCCTTGTGTGGCCACCATTGCACAAGTTGTATGCACATGCTCCTGTTGCTATCGTCCTCTTCTTTCTACTCCATTTTGCTCTTTTATGAAATTAAGAATACGAATTATACTGACCTGGCTTGCAATAAAAAGCAAAATAACTCATCTCACTACAAAGGAATTCATGGAAGTTTACTAATTTCCTTTAGCCAGATTAACTTTCACTCACTGATATTATGATAGTGTGTTTTGAACTGGAGAGATGGATCATGGCATGATGTCCTGAGAGGACTGAACTCCAAAACCCATTTAGGCATCTGGATGTGGTCACATATGTTTGTAACCATGTTTTTTTTTTTTTTTTTTTTTTTTTTTTTTTTTTTTGTGGAACACAGACTGGAGGACTACTGGGGTGCCCAAGTGGTAGGTAAGTGATGAATGGCCAAAGGAAAAGTTCTCCTCTATTGCAACAGGTGAGCATGAGGCTGCTTCAGGTGAGACCACGGTTCGCTGCATCATCCCCGCCTCCCCCCACACACACACGACACACACATCACACATATTAAATGAGCACAAAGCAGCTGACTACATGTGCACATAAATGTGCCTGACCTCACACAGCCGAGGAAGAAGACACCTCTAAAGGGGGACAACATGTTTAGGATTGGTAATCAAACAGTACATAGGTAAATTCATACCATAAAATTACAGATTTCGTAAAGAAAAAAAATAATTATACAGAACGCAAAATATGCCCTGACACAATGTTCTGGTCTTTTTTCAATTACTTTGCCACAGTTGCACAAATTCAAATCTGACAAATGCTCCATGCCAAAACCCTCCTTTTTGATATGAAACTAATATTTTATTATAAAGTCATGATAGTTTATCAGTGAAAATTTCAATGATAGCACACACCCTATACTGAAGTTTATCATAAGTTAAATTGTACACATGCTCAGTTGATCCCTAACGAGTTCTGCCTCAGTCCTTTTGCACCTCTATGACGATGTCACCACAGATTAGAGCTCCGTATCTTTCTCAACAATTTCCCAGACTCCCTGTGGTGAATCATTGCCATGGTCTGTAAAGCCCAAGCATCTAAGATGACATTCAAAGGATTTAACCTTCCCATATCTTCTGTGTCTGGAGCAGCTCTTTTCACTAAAGTCCCCAGAGTACTTCATGCTAGATATCCAGACTGTTCCATGCATAAGGGACTGGGGACAACAACATCTTTTCATAAAAATAGAAGTAAATTCCATAGAGATAGCAGAGCTCCGAAACTTAAAAATAAAATATTTCTGGCTCACTACTAGTTAGCTAGCAGTTTTATTTGCACAACAAAATTTAGAACTTCAGGGAAAAGGAGTAAAGAATAAAAACAATGAAAATTAAAGGTGGACTGGAGAGATGGCTTAGCGGTTAAGCGCTTGCCTGTGAAGCCTCAGGACCCCGGTTCTAGGCTCGGTTCCCCAGGTCCCACGTTAGCCAGATACACAAGGGGGCGCACGCATCTGGAGTTCGTTTGCAGAGGCTGGAAGCCCTGGTACGCCCATTCCCTCTCTCTCCCTCTATCTGTCTTTCTCTCTGTGTCTGTCGCTCTCAAATAAATAAATTTTAAAAAAAAAATTAAAAAAAACAAAACATTTACTTGGGGAATGATTTAAAAAATATTAAAGGTAAATTTTTTACTACAAGAGATAAGGATAATTACATAGGTAAAAGGAGCAGACTCAGAGAACTAGAGCTTAAAAGGATAGAGATACAGATTGAGTGGTTTACATTTGAAAAAATACAGCGGTAAACACTTACTGTCATATATATATGCACTGTATCTACACTAACTTACCAAACAATAGTCCACAATTGTATGCATTTGCTCTCACCTACCTGAAGAAGACCCTACAAACTCAATGCACCATCATCAACTCACCTTAACTCCACTGACCACACCTTTCAACGCTGATACCACCACACTATATTACTTATGTCCTCAAAATGCTACACTAACATGGGATACTGGGATACATTCATTTACGAAAGTTATAACACATTTTATATAGAAGTTTTGGGTGTTTATCATGTAACGTTGTTCAAGTTTAATGCACAAATTATTACAGTAAATGTTCTTAAGAGAAAAAATTGCACCGTTTCCATTCAACAGACCAAAACGGCCCACTCTGGGATAACTAATGTAAGAACTGTGAACAGATCAATCTTGTAGTACTTCAAATGATCAAATCAGGCAAGAACTGGCTAAATACCTCTTTTTAAGTCTTAGAGGCATTGGAAGATGCAACTAAAGCAGTCACGTTGAAAAGAAAGAATATTTGAATCAATTATTACAGTCAAATGAAGCCCAAATCACAGGGCACTTTAACATGTTTTATCATTTGAACTGAGGGCTTGGAATAGCTTTCAACAACATTCTTATTCATTTTAAGAATTCCAAATGCATAGGGTTTGAGATTTTGTTGCTGTTTCCTTTTTTATTTATGTATGCAATTACCAAAAAAAAAGCCAAAAACGTAGGGAAAAAGTATTTGATTAATTTAAGAAAAGTAACTACTTTTGTTGCTTCTGTATGTGTGTCTGGTATATGTGCATGTATGTGTGTGGGTGCGGATGTGTGCACATGTGTAAATGTACACATATGTGCATGCACATACACACCAGGTGCCAAGTTCAGATGCCTTCCTCAGTTACTCCCCACCTTATTGAATCTGGGTTTCTCACAGAACCCAGACTTCACTGGTTTGTCTATCTAGCAAGCTCCGCCCACATCAAAAAGCAGCTTAGGCTGACCATAGCAAAAAAGTCAATTTTGGCTTTGTTGTTGCCCCCCCAGTCTGCAGTCATTTTGTTAATAGAAGCCTAAAGTGTATGAACTGATATTTGACTGCAGAGACTCCCTAACTACCCTAAGTGTTCTACTGATTCCAAAGTTCTTTGTGTAAGTAATACTTATGTGTATGCATGCCAGCATGTGTATTTGTGTGTCTAAAATTGTCATATGTGTATATGTGTGTGTGTGTGTGTGTGTGTGTATGTGTGTGTGTATGTGGTGTATGTGTGTGCATAAGCACCCATGCAAACTTAGGTATAAATATATAAGTATATTGCCTTTTAAACCTTGAATTTCTATAAATAATAGAGCAGAGTAAAACTAAACTTGTACCTTGCATCTTAAAAATATGTATAGTAATACAAAATATATAGCCAGTTTCTGCACGTAGTGGTATAGAAATGTCATGAATTGTCAATGACCTGTAATGTGAAAAGAAACCGAAATACACAGGAGGGGAAGTGACTCGCTGGGACTCTCAGTCACTGCTTGACGCTGAGGACGGCAACTGTCAGGTCTCAGATCTCCACTAAGTTTAACAGATCACGATCATTTACACAGTACACTTCACAAGCAGGAAACCCTTTAAAGCCCCCGTTTGAACAAACTATATTCTCCAACAGTTCTTTTCAAAGAACAATGCTCAAAACCTCAAACACCTCAGAGACTGGCTTTTTAGATGAGCAAATTGAAACCGTCGGGTGTAGTGGATGAGAAGCTTTGGCTACAGCGTCCTGGGGTTTGTCCCAGTTATTTACAGCTTGTCTAGACGGAAATGCCCTTCAGTGATGTGCACGCTTTGCAGTGTTGCATTCCTATGTCAATGTTTTCTCTCTGAATTACATAAAGCCCAACACAATATTTTCCTCAAATGTGGATGGATTTTTATCCTTATGACATCTGTAATTGTATTAGATAGGTTCTAGGTCGAAAAAGCTGTGATACTATTAGCTATTTAAACAGATAGCATTTAATATGTGGGAATCTTTTGTGCTGGTATCATGATATGCACTCATGTAATGAAGGCGCAGTGCTGTATTCCAGTGGAAATTACTGCCAGCGGACGCTATCATGCTTCCATCAAATAAGGAACCTGTAGTTGATATCTGGACCAAGGAGCCTGGCTCCACCGTGATCCCAGAAGCCTCGAGGAGGGGCTGTGAAGAGGTGCAGTGGGGCTGGCTCTGGGGAGGCCTGAGGAAGAAGGAAGAAGGGACACCCTGCCAAGAGGAGACAAAGAGAAAGGACCGTGGCAGAAATGCTTCCAATAGCTCCCCCCAAAGGGAAGAACAGTTTCCCTTCTACCCCCTGTCTTCTGCATTATTGACTTCTTTGATTGCTCTGCAGGAAGCCAGAGAACAAATGAAAATCCTATTTGCTACCACTCAGCTCTGGTATTGAAAGCAATCCATAGTAGATTTTCTGTTAAAAGATAAATTCCGGTGGGTGGGGGGAGGCTGGAAAGACGGCTCAGTGATAAGGAAAGCTTGTTGCAAGAGCATGAGGCCTGGAGAAGGCCCCAGACCAAAGGAGTGTCATTCCCCAGCACCTACAGAAATAGCTGGACATAGCCACACACATCTGACTTCGCAGCTCTGTGGGGTACAGAGACCAGAGAACCACTGAGGCTTGCTCACTGAAAAGACAGCAAGAACGACAGCTCTAGTCTGAATCAGGAAGAGTGAGAAAATACTCTGCATTGGTCTTCACTCAGAAGCACATAGGGCACACACACATACACACCATGCATACATGATCACATGCCATCCCACACATACACTACATAGATATAACACACTACAGCACAAATATTCTACACACACACACACACACACACAATGATATGTCTGCTGGGTCCAGACATTTTGGTCTTGGTGAATGGGAGGAGAGTAGACATATATGTATCAATATTTGGTACCTTTATCTCTGATGATAACAGTGTCTGCTGGAAAGAGGTTGTTGGTTATTAACTAAAAAGCTTCTGGTGTAAGCACACATACATGCATCATGACTTCTCTAATGTTACAATTCAATAGTGAAGCTATTTACTAGAAGAAAGAGTTTCAGCATTACCGTGGCACACCCGTGAGCTTAGATCCAGTTCTACTTTGTAGGTAAATAATCTGCATAAAAATCTATAACGCAGCTCTTTAAATGATTAAAATGCTCACAGATATATTTATAAGATCTTTGGCATATGATCCAGATATTTTTTTCTATATGAGAATATTGTGGTCAGATAGGCAGTGATTGGCTCAATCTTTACATCATAAGCAAACATTACTATTTTTCATATATATGTATATATATGAAAAACATATGAAAAGAGTATATATATATATATATATATATATATATATATATATATACATATGCAATATTAGAAATGCTACAAATGCTTTTGTAATGAGTGTAGCTAAATTGTACACACATATATAATAAACCACAGGTGTACATTCTCATTCTAATATTTGAAATTTTTATAACTATAAATAATATTTTCATTCACTATATTGTTACCTTACAGCTATTAATTAGCAACCAAAACATTTTTCTTTAAAACTAGAATTCTTACATCTGTAGACAGTCTTATGCTTATAGATTTAAAATAAATTATTTCAACACTGGGTTTGAATTATTCATAGTCTGTATTTTATTTTATTGAACCAATATAAAAACATAAGGACAGCAAATAGTCTCAGGTTTGATAAGAGTTGCATATGGAATATTTTTTTATGTTTGGGCATTAATCCTATAATTTTAATTAGAAAATGCTGCTGGGGAATTTTCTTTCTTCTTTGTAAATGTTTATTTTCCTTGTATATGTATGGAATATACTTTCATAGGATACTTAAAAATCAATGGCTTCAGTAAATTTAAGTCACCCTTATTTAAAAGCAGTTCAGAGTGAAGCACTTTCATTGATGATTTAATTAAGCTGCATGCACATTTTAAATTTGTGTGCTAACTTTTAAGGGTCTAGAATTTTTAAATATATTATGTGATTATGTGTATTTTTTATTTGAATAGCCAAGAATAGTAACATTGTTACACAAAATATTACTTAACTGGTTTAATGAACAATACAGAAGAACATTGATAATCACTGATTAAATAGGTTTGACAGAAATAATTTTAAGAAGACTTCACATACTGCTACTTTATAAGAAAATTTTAAAGACCGTGTGTGTGTGTGTGTGTGTGTGTGTGTGTGTGTGCGCGTGTGTGTGAGGTGGTGATGGTGAAGATGCTCCTAGCATCAGGAAAGCTAACTTCATCTGATCTACTACTTTGAAGTGTACAATTTTAGCAAGTCTCCACAGAATTAGCGGTAAAAGTGAGAGATTAAAAATATATGGCCAATAGGCTATCCATGGTTTTTATTACGATCAGCTTTCACTTTGCAACATCAAGCCCAGTATTTGTGTTTGTAGCTTTCCCTGAAGAATTTCAAAGAAGTTAGTAGTGCATTCTAAAATATGAGTGTATTTTTCCTGCAGATTAGTGGCCCGGGCATTTATCAAAGACTTTCCCTTTGACAGAGCACACCCATAGCATTCTTCATCCAAACTAACAAAAGATTAATGTTCTTATAAAAAAAAAGTTAGCCTGTGCTCAGGTAGCTAAGTGGGTGCAACCTTGGTAGTCAGAATGCTCCTCTCTAGGAGCGCAATGAGTAGAAATTCTGTAACTTATGGCTGTGGCTATCTTTACAGTCAGCATGGCTTACTAAATACTCCATGCCACTCGCGTCTCCCTTGAACCCAGCAGTCATATTTGAACTCATATTCTTGGTTCCAGTGTGGTCACAGAGAAATAGCTACATGTCTGATAAAGTAGTCATTACAAAACAAAATCTACCTCATGCCAAAATTGTTTTTATATGTTCATCAAATCTTTAATAACATAAGCTTCTTTTAATATGAATGATGTCTCCAGTGATTAGTGATTTGCTTAAGTTTCATTATTTATCAGTTGTAGGCATATTAATATTATTAGTTTTGTTTAAGAATGGAAAATGGTATATGTATTTGTATATGGTCAAAATTACTACTTAGGGTAGAATATTACCATGATTAGTAAGAAAAAAAATCACTTGATTATCTATTCAATCAACTTTCTATTAGTTTATCTGTTCAATATATTTTCCCCACATTTTACTAGGACTCTTGATCAAATGAATGAGCTCACTACAGGATTTACGGGATGCTTACAACAGTTCAATTTATTAACCTTAGGTTTGCGTTGCACAAAACAAGGAGAGAGTCTAATACAATATCGCCCCCTAGAGGTAGAATCCTTTGTCATGCGAGCAACCAAGTTAGAAGGATTCTAAAGCAGACCCATTATGCAACATTTTTTAAAAAGGGAATGATTCATTTCATAAACCCAGAAGTTAGGAATGTCTAGTGAAGAACTACTTAAAGTAATGTAGATAATCACTGCACTATCCCTGAGTAACATCCATACAGAATTTCTCAATAACACTCTCTCGAAATGAATCCAGCAGCACTCTAGCTCTGGAAAGCCGGTCATGGTAATCACGGAGGATCCATCTGAGGGACCCAAAGGGTGAATTAGTGTATACAATCAAAAGGACATGAAGAACCGCATCAGGAGAATGAGATAAAGCCACCACAGGCTCCCAGTGAAAACAGACATTAATAAAAGAAAACTTTTGGTTTTAAAATTATTTCACCCCCAAATAGCACCATTGATGGCCAAGCTAAGAGAATATATATTACATCTTAATATCCATCCAATCCATTTGTCGACGTCTCACATGTGAATTCAGATGAGACTCTTTTCACGTGGAAAAGAGAAATATTCATGCCCCAGTAAAACTTGTGCTCACTCACTCCATGTGCGCAGTTAGTCAAACAGCAAGGAGTATGTGATCACGCAAAATACGAAAGACATCTTTGCTCCTCCCAAGTGACAATCATGTCAACTCCTTGCAGTGGAGGAAACGTAAGCACAAGTACAATATTGGCACTAGAATCTATAGTTTCGTTGGTGTAAATGAGTACATTAACTCATTTACATATTGATTTTCCTTTGATATTTCAAGTGGTTAATTCACTTGCATTCCTGATTTTAGAATTATATGCAGTATCCCTAAAGAAACTCAAACTGTGCCAACTAATTTGTTGGTATACATGTCATACTGCAGTACCCCCGGCTCCTGTCTTGACATGGACATTCACGTCAAGTTTAATTCTTTTAAAAATATCTTTATACAATCTCAAATGGAAACTCATGCACAAGAGGAAATTCTTTCTCATTCGACTATTGCCTGGCAAATGAACAGTGAAACCGTGTTCCTCACAGCCAGCCTTCCAGTGATTCTGCAAAGTCTGGGAGAGCACCACATAGGTACTCAGAAGTGCCCACTGTTAACGGCAAAAGCTCACATGACCTTGTGGCTTCCATTAGTTTTAGAGAAATAGACATTTTCTATGAAATACAGTCAACAATAATTTGGACAAACCACAGCACTAACTTGTCAATTTTTAAAATTTTTCATTTTTTATTTTTATTTATTTATTTGAGAGTGACATTCAGAGAGAGAAAGAGGCAGATAGATAGAGAGAGAATGGGCACACCAGGACCTCCAGCCACTGCAAATGAACTCCAGACATGTGTACCACCTTGTGCATCTGGCTTATGTGGGTCTTGGGGAATTGAGCCTCAAACTAGGGTTCTTAGGCTTCACAGGCAAGTGCTTAACCACTAAGCCGTCTCTCCAGCCCAAGCTTTTCCAATTTTTAAATTAAGAAACAAGAATAAAGAGCTGAAATCATTGATTCCTACAGTATTTTTTAAAGTATCACTAGTTCTTCTATGTTTTATATCAAAGAAAACTTAACTAATAGTGGAAAAAAATCTCAAAAACACATTTCAATGACTTAAATATATACCAAACTAAACATATTTTCACAGTCAATGATTATAAAAGGTTCTACATGTATGGATTTCAAATTGTATAACTGATTTAACAAATGTGGTCATACCACATCAATAAGACATTGAATGTATTGGAATGTACAAAGGGCTATTCTATGTAGTGATTTATGTGTACTAAATAAATGAAAATACACACACATTGAATTTATCCCTTAAGAAACTACAAACCAATAGCAGAGGCTTGGGGAATGTTCTAGAAGAATGTGGTGGCCTTCACTTGTGGACAGGTAATGATGACCATGTAAGTAAGTCACAGACGAAGGTTACAGAGGATAGTGTGCACTACCAGCTGAGGTCAAAGATGATTCTCACCATGAATGGGAGGAGTTTATGAAAATGTTTAGCAAGAAGCAGACATCTGCTATCATTTGATTATTGCCTCATTTGATTATTAGCACTTTCTTCCTTCCAGTTCCCACAGGTAATATAATTTTGTTGGTTCAATGTAACATTTTATCCTTTTGACTTATTTTATGAATGACACCTATGTTGAATGATGTATACTATGAAATATTTAGTGTCATCCATTATAGAGGATAAAGAAATCAATTCCAGGCTGGAGAGATGGCTTAGCAGTTAAGCGCTTGCCTGTGAAGCCTAAGGACCCCGGTTCAAGGCTCGATTCCCCAGGACCCATGTTAGCCAGATGCACAAGGGGGTGCACGCATCTGGAGTTCGTTTGCAGTGGCTGGAAGCCCTGACATTCCCATTCTCTGTCTCTCTATCTTTTTCTGTCTGTCACTTTCAAATAAATACATAAATAATAAGAAAATTTAAAAAAGATGAAATCAATTCCATTGAGAAGTTTTGTTGGCTGTCAGCTTTCATACAAGATCTTCGTGTTGTATTTATATGTTTTAATCGGTAAGCTCTTTATATTTTTCTACTTCCTGCAGACTACTTCTACATAGCGTGAAAATCCAGAGTGGTGGAATCAGAGCGGTGCATCCACAACTCCACAGAGAAAACTGACGACTACACTTTTGAGAAGCTTGGTGGAATGAGAGTGGGCAGAGGAAACAAGAGTATACTCAATGAAAATATGACCAACATGCAATCTGTTAAAATAATGAACAAGGGCTAGAGGGATGGCTTAGCAGCCAAGGCACCCGCCTGTGAAGCTGAGGCATCCTGGTTCAATTCTTCAGGACCCACATAAGCAAGATGCACTAGGTGGCACATGTATCTGGAGGTCATTTGCAGTGGCTAAAGGCCTTGGAGTAAGAATTCTTCCTCCCTCTCCCTGTCTATCTCAAATAAATAAATAAAAATAAAACTTTAAACAAAACAATAAATAATAAAAATTGTGCATCTTGGCAATATACTATTTTTGAAAAAGGGTCTCTATCAGCTTTCAGCTCAACCGCCTCCAATTGGTTACTGCTGATCCTCCTGCCCCTTTGTCTGAATCTTGTTCCCATCGCACAGGCATGCACTACCATAACCAGAAGCAGTTAAGCTCAACTGAAAACCCAGAAGAGATGAAATTTGGTTTTGAAGTCTGAAAGCACAAGGTGAAAACAGCCAAAGTACTGTCATACTAGTAAACTTCAAGTTTCTTCATCACTTGGAAGAATTAGGTTATTAATAGCCTTTCAGGTAATTTCTTTATTATTAAGTAGCTAAATGTTTACATTGCACATACCACTTTCTTGTAACTTCTAACCAAACTTTTCTCCCTCCCAGAAAAACAAACATATGTTTACATACAATGGATCATCACCTAAATACCATTTCACAAATTAATTTACTAAAAATCACAATAAACAACCATGTGCTAGGTCTGCCATTTATGCTGTAGTACCTTAAAGTTTTTTTTTTTTTTTTAGAAAAATCTAAAACAGCTACTAACAATCTTAAAGTGCATGCTAGAAGTGTTATTAAAAAGCTAATTCCACTCACACACAAGTAATTAAGGTGCCTTTAGTATTGCGAAGTAGCCATGACAGCACCATAAAAACAAAATAAAATGTGATGCAACCAAGAAATACACTAACCTTGTTTTTATTTCTGAATTAAAAACAAATCTGAAGTGACAGGACACACATTTTAACGCTTCAAAGAGTAACAGACTATTAGAGGAATTGTATCTGTCAAGAAAACTCAAAAGTTAGTCCCAAACTCTCTTCTTCCACATGTCCTACTAGCCACACATCTTTAGTCTGAAAAAAAAAAAAATGGTTTTGAATGAAGAATTAGCCTTATGCTTCAAAACTCAGTTTAACAGAGTAATTGTAAAACAGTGGGTGTTCGCTTCATTGCCAGGGCTAGAGCTGCGTAACTCCACAGGGTGCCGTTGGTCAGGGGGACAGATGAGGTCTCCAAAACAATGCAAGCAGTGGCCTAGGCACTTCTGTACCTGCTATAGCAAAGTGACGAGAACTGGTTTCTAAGGACACCACAGACTGTGGACACAGAACCCTGAGAGAACATGCTGGGCCTTAGAAACCAGCACCTTGCAGGCTAGCCTTCTTGTGCTGGAAAGTGCTCTGCGTGAAGCTGGGTCATAATGGCCGCCAACAGCCTGAAGGATCAGGGAACCCTGCAAGCAACAGAATCAACCCCATGCATTCGCCTTTGCAATAGTGGCACACAGCTTATGGTAGTAATCAGTGGCTCTGGGATTGAATACGAGGCTGGCTCAATGGGAGAGAACTCATACCTGGAACTGAAAACCAACTCAGAATCCTATGGATAGGAAGGCCAGAGACTTCAGAGAGAAGCTGTCTCTGGTCTTTGGCCAGGAAAAGTGGTTACGCCCATCAAAATGGTCAAAAATCCTCTGGATTAACTATACTTATCTCTTTTAAATCAATGTGTCTCTTACTCTTGCTTGAAGAATCCTTTTTAAAAATTTTTCATGTTTTTACAGATGACAGTGAAAATGAGATAATCAATATCTATCAATATGTCAAGAAAAGATAACCTACCGCCTTGCATGAGACGAGCCACCTTTTGCACATCTGTCAGGGCCCAGGAGCCACCACAGAAAAAGGGGTGATTTAAATACAGGTGTTGCTCTCACTGCTGTACAGAAAACCAGCTCCAGGGAGATGGCGATAGACTCTGAGGACACTCATAACTCACAGAAATAGAAGTCCAGAGGTTTCAGAGAGCCCAACGCTAAAGTAGACCCATAACACACCCTTTAATGTTTAGGGATATTGTGAAAGAGGGTGTGGAAAGATTGTAAGAGACATGGTGTGGGAAGGAATATCCAAAGATTACCAAAACCAAGAGACTGACTGATAGATATATGCATACCTCCACTGTGAACACCAATAAGCCCACTTCGGAGGGCCCTTAGAGGAAAAGGGGTACGGGAGAAGGGATTGAAGAGTACAAGTAAATGGGACTGTGACCAGCACATAGTATGTTCATATAGTAAAGTTCATAATTAATGAAAATGACAATAGCCAGCATTATCTATGTCATTTAAGAGTTTAGTAGATGTTCCAAAAAGGGAAGATAGGGAACAAAAAGAAATTTGTTGAAAGGAGAATTATGCAAAATGCCACAAAAAATTTGCTTGAGCCGGGCGTGGTGGCGCACGTCTTTAATCCCAGCACTCGGGAGGCAGAGGTGGGAGGATTGCCAAGTGTTCAAGGCCACCTTGAGACTCCATAGTGAATTTCAGGTCAGTCTGGGCTAGAGTGAGACCCTACCTCAAAAAACAAAACAAACAAGCAAACAAACAAACAAAAAAAAAATTTGCTTGAAAGTGAAGGAAATTGGAATGAATGTGGTCATTGTGATTCCTTCTATCCCAGAAGCAATTGGAACTTTAAGAAGTCAGCAATGGGAATCTCTATGTAGGAGGCTATTCTGAACCACCTGGAATTTTGTTTTTACATATTTTATTTGTGTTTATTTATGTGTGAGAGAGAAAGACACAGGAAGAGAGAGAGAGAGAGAGAGAGAGAGAGAGAGATAATGGCCTCAAGCCACTGCAAAAGAACTCCAGACGCATGTGCCACTTTGTGCATCTGGCTTATGTCGGTCCTAGGGAATCAAACTGAAGTCGTTTGGCTTTTCAAGCAAGTGCCTTAACAGCTAAGCCATCTCTCAAGCCCAACTTAGAATTTCTTTAAGCATAAATTTCTCTGTTCTTTTTTTAAATAAATCTTTCTTTATTTCTTTATTTTGCCTGGGACCAATGAAAATGAAAAGCAAAGTATTTTGTTTAGAATCCCTAATGAAATGTTAACGTGATTAGTGTCCCAACAAGACTGTCATATTTTAACAAATCTCATATGCTGTTTAATCTATGGTAAAAAAGCTTGAGGGATGGCAATTAATTAATGGATCTTGCAAATGTTTAATTAAAATTCTAATCAACATAAAAGGTGCATAAAACACAATTATTTTGGTCAAATATGATTCTATCGAAGAAGATCAGGGACAAGAGGGGGATGCATATAAAATCACACATACACGTTGCTATTAGTTGATTTGCAATATATCATCTCTCCACTTTCCCAAAGTTGATTAGTAATATATGAAAATTTCTTTCCCCTTCAAACCACGGAAGCCAGTTGATATACATGAATTCATTACTTCCTTCCTTTCAACCTGATTAAATTACTCAGTAGCTGTAAATGAATAACCCCAAGAGTTCATTTGCTGTCTCTTTGCAACAGTAAATATCATATACATTATAAATATTATGGGTTGATTAAGGCACAATGGAAGTCAGTACACATAATGAAAGGATAGAGTCAAGGAAGTGTGACCCAAGAGGCAGGCTCAAGTATGCTGAGATTATCCTTTGAGACAGAAGAAGCAGACACTAAGCTAAGGACAACACTCTCACTTCCACTGCAGATCTGAACATCACGTTAATATCTCCAGAAAGAAAAAAAAAAAAGAAAACAATAGGAAGAGAAACATTTTACTTCATGTCACATCATGTACCTTTTAGATGTTTCATGACCCAAGAAGCACACACTCACAAAAAGAGGAAAAAAGTGTCAGAAATCATTAATTTGCTTGCAGGATTACAGACTAATATGTGGTATATTATCTTTGAACAAGAGAACTTTCTACATGATCACTACAGTTCTATTTAAATGACAAAGAATTCCCTGGTGCTATAGCATATTTCTGAATTTTAATTATTTAAGTGTTTTCCTTGCCAAATAGTCAATGACTAGTCATAGTAAATCCACTGTAAATTACAAGTAATCTCTGAGAATAAATAAACTTGTGTCTAAAAGCTAGGATTTCCTCTGATGAAGTTTTTGGATGGAGAAACCATAGTCACTGTGATTTAATATTGCATTTCTATTTGTTTGTATAATTCAATTGTCCACTTAAATTTAGTTTATTCACAGATATGTTACTATAAGTTATGCAATACACTAAGATTATATTACTAGAAATCTGACTATATAGAATTAAAGGACTTCCAATATTTTGATAAGCAGCTATACTGAACATAAAACAGATAAATGACAATTCCTCATATTAATTTTGTGCTATTTTAAAAACAGCATATATTTTATTATTGGACTCATACAAAGATTCCATTGAACAATATCACAAAAGAACAGATGAATAGAGGACAGAGAAAAAGACTATGAATCAAACCATCTGTCCTATAAAACCATGCCAGGATTTTCATGAAAGATAAATAAAACCTACGCCCTCAGACACAAATCAACCCATTTTTTTTTTGTATAAAACAAAAGTTTATTGGCAGCTACAAAACTGGGGTGGATTTAAACATTTCATTTGCCCAGCCAGCTAGTTTCTCAATCTTTAAGATACTGACAAAATATACTAGGAAACAAAAACATAAACAAAAAAGAGAACACACATAATAACAAAATATAATCATCAAAGTAACTCAGGTATAGAAAGATATTGAGTGAATATAATTAATATCAAATAACGGTGCAGGTACCCATGCAGAACTTGTCCCATACTGTCCATTGGAGGGTCAGGCACTTGAACACAGGACAGGAAGTATCCCAGCACAGATTAACAGGCAGATAAAAAGGAAGGTGCATGTATGCCTGTTCATACATTGAATGGGGTAAAGGGAGAAGCATGGTCCTTGTCATTATGGACAATAAATGATCTCAAAGAATTCTCTTTTCAGAACATGAACTAGTAGTTAATATATCAAATCTCAAGAAACATCCTGGATTCAAAATTCTGAATTATTTAATTGTTAGTATACATATACATACATATAAATATATATATACATACACATATACATACACATATATATGTATGTGTGTGTGTATGTGTGTGTGTGTGTGTGTGTATATATATATATATATATATATATATATATATATATATATATATATCTTTCAGGCTGGTCGTAAAATGTATAATATATAGACTTGATGTGACAAAAGCTGGATATGTTGAAATAGTAGTATGTCTGAGATAAAAGTGTTTTAGTCAAATACTTAACGCATACATCCAAACCCTTTAAAAATTCATGAGAATGTGCCCCAGATCTTAACTCTAATATATATCTTTAAATTTCTTTTTCAGTGTTTAAGTTTAAAGTCATGATTATTTGTTATTTGTTTTGTTTTCACTATACATAAAAACGCATTGACATTAAGATTATGACTTTACAAAAACCAGTACAGTTTTAGTCACAGTTCTTCTAGAGCTGTATTATTTACCTCTTCTAAAAACAAAAATATATAATATAGGAGTGCCATAGGTTTTATGAAGGACCTGGGGGAATGTCCTTAAGTATAATTGATGACTTATAAAAGTTTGCTGAGGATTCTGCAGATGTGCATTGCTTAGAACTCAGTTTTATTTGTAATAAATCTTAAACTTCAAATCTCATAGACTCTGTTCTACAGAATTTCCTTACTCAGAACCAATTTAAAATGACTGTCAAGCTTAGAAAATAAGAAAGAAAAAAAAAATAACACTTGAAACCTAGCTCAAGGAACTGAGAGCAGCACAAAGGAAAATCTGGTACTTTTATTTTAAGGCTAAATTGGCCTACCCTAACCTAAATAGATTGTAACTTACATAATTTTACAAAGATGAAAAAAAGCCTTGATTGTCTTACCTATAATTGATTTTATATAATAATGCAAGAAATAATTTGATACCATGGTGGGATAAACTGCACAAGATGAAATTCATCTTTCAAAGTACTTTAAGAGGAAATTAAATTGCAAGGTAAATTAAAATGTAGAAACTGTGACCAAAGGAGGATGCTGACAAAATTAGGGTAGGCCTATCAAGAAAGTAAAGTTGTCTATAGGAAACATAAGTGTGTAGAATTACTATTATTAACACTTAAAGGACATGCATCTGTTTTAAATCAATGCTGTAACAACACTTTAGCAAGAATTGCAAGATTAGATACTGTACTTTTCTTGAATTTAGAATGGATATATATAATTTACACAAATGTTGTTTCCTTTTTCTTTTTTTCTGGCTTTTCAAAGAAAGGTCTCACTCTAGCCTAGGCTGACCTGGAATTCACTCTCTAGTCTCAGGCCGTCTGTGAACTAACAGTGCTCCTCCCACCTCTCCCTCCCCAGTGCTGGGATTAAAGGTGTGTGCCACCACACCGACTCATATTATTTTCTTTTTCTGAGTACTTATCACCCCCTTCCCTACACACACACTCAAGTGTTTGAATACCTGGTTCCTAGCTGGTGGAACTCCTGAAAGGATCTGGAGTCATCAGAAGCAAGGCCTGTATGACAGTGAACAGAATATCCAGGTATCCTAAGAACATTATATTTATTTCAGTAATGTCTCTGTTTCTCTGTTCTGTCCAGTGTCTAGGTCAGTTGCCTTGTTACTTTTGAGATCCTTCCATTAAGGATAGAAAAGTGTGGCTCAAGGCTGCACAGAGCAGAGCATATGATGCCTATCGTTATGGTATATGTGACTTCAACACGACACAAGTGAGGGGCAGTCTGCTGGTTTGGAAAGATCATGAAAAAAGTCTGAGGCAATGACCCACTGGATGGAGCACTGGGTGGCAATCATGAAGAGTGGAGTTTGTATTCTTAGCACCCATATCTCAAATGACAACTTGTCATGGAAGCCCATCTATAATCTCAGCACGTGGGAGGCAGAGAGGGTTATCCCTGGGGCAATTTAAACTGATGGGTCTTGAGATCAAGAATTTATCTAGTTGATATAAATAAGGTGAAGAGTGTTCAAGAAAGTCATTGCACATGAACCTCTGACCTCCACACACAAGCACACACACAAGTAATCATGCATACACATCTGTTCCTTCATTCTTCAAAGACACACAAAAATGGACAATTACAAAGAGAAAAGCCCAGTTATTCTCACTAAATTTAATCTAAATTAAACATTTCTTATGATCCTCTGATACTTGAGAGTCCAGAGAAGGTCAATCGTGTCTGTGTGGTGTGGTGTCCACAATAATGGCTCCCTGATGATGCCCATGTCCAATTCCAGAATTGGTGCACACGTAGAAATGGGGAGTTGACGATGCAAATGAAAGCCAAATATGGAAGCCACTAGAGATGAGGAAAGTCTCATCATGTAGCATGGCTCATTCAGAAGAGTACACGCAAGGAGAGAGAAAGATCGAGGAAATCAGTGGGAGGCAATACAGGGACTTGAGTCACCATTTGAAGATGGAAAAGTGGGAGGCAGGTACAAGACAGAACAAAAATGACTTGTTTATAGGAGGGTAAAAAAATAAAAGGCATGTTTGGATTTAAAGGACTTTGGGATGCTTTTATCTCCTAAGGGCAAATACCAGCACCACAATTGGATGACAAGGGCAAATCTAAGAGCTATTCAGTAAGTCTTCTGCAAAAGAACTGGGCATGGTAGCATCAGCAACATTCAATGTCTAGCTCTTATTTTACAAAAAAAAAATACTTTATATATTTTGTTAAGAAATTTACTTAACATGTCTCTATGAAATTTAGAGCTGACATGTAGTATTATCTTTTTGCTTTAATCATCACCATTGTTCTACACATATTTACAGTGATTTTAAACAATGTACATAATCAAGATTTTGAATATAAATCCTGATTAGATATAAAAATATGATTCATATTGCAAAGCAGAAACAAGTGAGGAAATCAGGGGGGAGTTGATGTCTGCTAATCTATAGTCCACATACAGTTGGAATAGATTTCTAACAAAATACACATCTCTTTTTTAAGACAGTCAAGGTTATTATTTAGAAATATCACATCAGTTTGAGTCACAAACTTCAACTTAAATAGGAACCACTCCAGGAGTGCATGCAGAACTTTCTCAACAGATGACAGCAGTATATTCATTTATGTTACCACTACCTGGTACACAGACATGGGCATGGCGTTAGGGATCTTGATTTAGGGCAACACAGTCATACAGTATTGAATTTTTCCCTGTCATAAGATAAATTATGTTTGGCTAGAAATAATGGCAGTGCTTTTTTTTTTTTTTTTAAAGAACAAAGATTAGGCTGTGTGACATCCAATGTCCTTTTAAATTATAATACATGTGTGATTTCATAATCTTGAGAGAAAACACTAAACTTCAAAAAGACATAAATCACATGGAATCATATTAGGAAATGCTATGCATTTAAGTTTTAAAATATTTAATTCATTCATTTACTTACAGAGAGAGTCTAAATATTGATGAAAACAGAGTGTTGTTATTTCTATTTTCACCATGGACAGACTCAATACTGACTTCCTCTGCATGTGTGTGTGCGTTATACATGGTTCATGCGTGTAGCATATGTCCATAAGCCTGCAAGTGAAGGAGAGATGGAGACATCCGGCATCTTTCTCTACTCACACTTCCAACATAGTTCCTTGAAACAGTGTCTCTTACTGAAACTGCTGACTCTGTGCCTCATGCCACTGGGCTAACCTCAGAGCTCCAGGGGCCTTCTTTCCTCCACCCCAACTGCCCCTGGGTAATAGACATGTGCAGATATGTCTGTCCCTTTTTGTAGCTGCTGGAGATCAAACACATGTCCCAAAGCAAAAGGCACATACTCTTACTCCTTAGAAATTGCCCCATTCTCCATTTAATACATTAAAGAAATATTTTTTTTCTGAAAATGAAATATTTACTTTTACATGTATAGCACATCAAGAGAAGTGAATGCACGTAAAAATTGACACACAGTTCTAATTTGAAACACTGTTGATCGCCTAATATTTCTTATTATCGTATTGTATCATATTGTATTGTATTATTATCATATTAATATTTATTTTCTTATTAAGTAGAAACTTTATAAGAACACATCATGTGTTGGTGCTATCATTTTCCTCCTCCCTGAGTATTAATATTTCAAAGTTTAATGAGAATATCATTCTAAATGCTATTTAACATCTCATTATAAAAAATAAAGATAATTAAAATAATGGCAAAGATCTCTTTGTTCCTATTTGTTAATGTAGGCAAAAATAACTGAAGTAGAGACCAATTACCATTAAACTAGCACTGTGTTGACTCTTAGCTCATACCACATGTCCAAGGGAACCCACTGCTTCAGTTATAACTTAAGCATCTGTTTGCAGTATGTGTTAGAACCACAGGCCTAATAGGCATGATGATTCAATAAACTTTTCTTTCTTTTCTTATGAATGAAGGAAAATTGTTAAGAGAAAGATTAAAGGCTAGCTTCAAAGTAGATTTTGTGACACAAAATAAATTTCATATTTAAAACAGCTCCTTTTCAAGCTGGATGCTTACACTAACAAACATTTCCATGTTTTGGTGCCATAGTAGAAACAGGTAATTTGAGTACATTTCAATAATGTTCCTAATAGATTGCAAGTTGCTGCTAAAGTCAATGGTAGATATTGTAAAAGAAAATGCTCCCAGGTCAAAGCATCTTAATATGTTTCACTTGTCCATTAAGCTCATGTTGATATTTCACTGAACGGACAAGTTGTCTTCAGTCAAGAAGGAGTGGAGCTGGCATCATTGCTCCTTCCTAAATGCAGCGCCATCTAAAGAGATGCAATATTATTCACAAAATGGCTTTTATCATTTTTCCTTGGAAGTACCAGGGATGGAAGGCAGGGCGTTGCACATGCGAAACAAATATCTGCCACTGGGTTATGTCATCAGGTCATTGCCATCTATTTTCAGTCAATGTAGATGCATGTCAAGAGTGGGGAGATGTGGGAAAGTGGCTCTGTGGACTTGCACATGTGGAGAAAAAGGTGGGAAAATGTCAACTCAACAATTAATCTGTTTGGTCTTTGAAAAATAATGAATTGACATAATTGCTACTGAGTTTGGTGCTAGAATTCATAAGATAATTCTTCAAACAAAAATTCCTCTGGGATGGGAAATATAGTCTCCTAAAGATAAACCATGCTTTTAACTTCTTTGGTATTTTTCAAAGTGTTCGATCAAGTTCAGAAAAGAATATACTCAAGGGAGTGCAATGAATGGAGAAAGCACTCAATAAATCCTGCATTTTAACTTCATAGCAACTCATCTTAAGAGAAATACTGAAGCAATTTTTGTTTTTCAATAAGAAAAAAAATGTTTCTATATTTTAAGTAAACTTCTTTTAGTATATAATAGAAGATTCCTACATAGGCATGATATAAGTATGATTTTGCATTGCTGGCCTTCCACTATGTTCCATCTACTGAACAGGAAAAAGAAACAGCTGATGATAAGACCATTGGTAATACTGAGCTATGTTCCCCCATGGCAAGTCAAAAAGAACCATGCATTTCAGAGTGAACTTATAAACAAACTGATATTCTGCATGTATACATTTATAATGTGCAATATGTATATTTATGCAGATAAACTGAAACCATCTATGCCAAAGAGATGAATGATTGAATCCAGTACTAGGCCAGCAGCTCTGATCTCAGCTGAAACACATGGATATTTGATAGTCCACAGAGGAAACCCATCATGGACCATATTTGTTTGCAATAGCAATAAGTTTGCAAGCAGAATTGACATTAATGAGGAGACTTCAAAACAATTACCAAGGCAATTGACAAGAAAAGAGTACTTAGATTGGAGAGAAAGAATAGTAACCGGGTGGTTGGTTATAAACAGACAGTGGTGGGACTTGAGAGATGGCTCAGCAGTTAAGGCATTTGTCTGCCAAGCCTAAGGACCCAAATTTGATTCCCCAGGAACCACCTAGAGCCAGATGCACAAGGTGGCACATGCATGCAGGGTTCATGGGCAGTGGCTGAACAGAAGCTGTGGTGGGCTTCTGTAATTCCAGCACTCTGGCACTGACAGTGAGATGGAGGGCATTGATGGGAACATTTCCTAGAGGCTCGTGACCAGCAACAGCAAAGAGTGGCAGAACAGGAGTCCAGAGTGAGGAGCCCTGCCTCGAATGAGCTGGACAGGTATGGACTGACAAGACTGTTGTCTTCCCTACTTCACATGCATGTCTTATCACCTCTCTCCCTCTCTCTCTCACTCTCTCTGTCTCTCTCTCTCTCTTACATACATACAGAGGGAGACATAACATAATAAAAACAAATACTTAAAACAATAAAAAAAATATGTGGTCAAATAATCCTAGCATGGGAATCATGGTGCATGCATGCACAGGTGTGTATGAGAGAGAGAGAGAGAGAGAGAGAGAGAGAGAGAGAGAGAGAGAGATTAGACTATGCAGAATCTTATTCTATCCATTGGCTTTACTGAATCAGAACCTCATGTTGTACAGTCTATGATTATTTGTCTGAAGAAGCAAGCAGAGGCATTTGTATATCCACCAACAATGGAAAATACTGTAAGATGAAGTTTAGGCAGTAAATCTTTCAAAGGCTCATGAATAAAAAAGGCTAAGCTACAGAGTGTTGCCAAGGGAACATGGCACAACCTATAGAAAGTTTGGTTGGGTTGGAAGTGTGGGGTAATTGGGCTGTGCTGTTGAAGAGAATGATGGGACCTGGTCCCTGCCACTTTTTATCAGCTTCCCTGATGATGCCACTCGCTTCCTCCACCATGGTCTCTCTGGAGCACCCCCCCTTCAAACTAAATCATAATGTCCCCACCAGTCTAGACTAGGACACATAACACTGCAAACCAACATAAATATTTCCATTTGCAAGTTAATTTAGTCAGTTAGGTTGCCATAGCGGTGAGAAGATGATTGTGAGATGGCATCAACCAAGGCAACAATAATTATAAAATATTTTTCTGTAGATGGTTTCAGTCATTCCCAGAGAAGCATTTTCTGTGGATAATAATTACATACAAACAAAGGAGATGAAGATAGGAGTTAGGGCACATTATTTGTAGACCTCAAATAATAACATTGTGTTAGAGTTTTTGTGAAATCTCCACATATCAGTTATAAACTCACTTCTGTGTCTGGATATTTACAAGGGAGAGAGGGAAAGAAGGAAGGGAGGAGGAAGGATGGAAAGAGAAGGGAGGGAGGAAAGAAGGGAGGAAGGAAGGAAGGAAGGAAGGAAGGAAGGAAGGAAGGAAGGAAGGAAGGAAGGAAGGAAGGAAGAAAGAAAGAGAGAAAAGAAGGGGGCTGGGGAGATGGCTTAGTGGTTAAGTGCTTGCCTGTGAAGCCTAAGGACCCCAGTTCCAGGCTCAGTTCCCCAGGACCCATGTTACCCAGATGCACAAAGGGGCACACACATCTGGAGTTCGTTTGCAGTGGCTGGAGGCCCTGGCGAGACAATTCTTTCTCTCTCTCTCCCTCTTTCTCTCTCTCTCTCTGTATGTCTCTTAAATAAATAAAAATAAACAACAAAAAAAAAAGAGAGAAAGAGAGGGATGGACTGAGGGGTGGGAGGATGATAGAAGAAGGAAAAAACACCAAACATATGCAAACCAAATACTTGGCACATAATTATTTGAGAAGTCCTTAAAACATCATAGTATAACACCTACATATACATACACAATATCTGGGCTATAGTTCAATGGTTATGTGCCTTCCTAGCACACAAAAGTTCCATTCTCCACACAACAGAGGAATGTAGAAAAGAAAACTATAAAACACATGATCTTAATGAGTATCTGGAATGATGCTATTGGTTTATGTAATATGCTAACCATCAAAGTTATATTTCCTTTCACAAATGCTAGAGAGGGATGGCACACCCCTCAAAAGTGCCAGGATATTGACAACCTGGTACATCCTCATGGATTTTAAGAATATCCAAAGCAAAAAATTTTGCTCAGTTTTAGAGAAGCTCAAACGGGCAAAAAAAAGGCTTGATCATGGCAGCAGCTATGAGCTGTGTGTGACAGAGACAGGAGGAAACAGGCTTCGGAGAGAATGACTATCACGTGCAATGCCTTTTCAGCCTCTGGGGAAAAATGGCTCCAGAGAAGAGGTTTTTTTGTTGTTGTTTTGCTTGTTTGTTTTTTCATTTGGATTTCTACTCCCTCACTTACTATATCTGTGACTTTGGGGAAATCACTTCACATCTTTAAACTTCAGTTTCTTCATCCTGAAAATGGGAATAATGTGATTATGTCATACTGGTATGGCTAGTATTAAATAAGGGAATTCAAGTAACTTTTTTGCATAATATTATGCGTGAAAGTATTGAAATATGTTAGACACTACTGTCACTAATGATAAAATATGTGGAGAGAAGGTAGAGAATGAGAGGTTGATGTGAAGATGTCTTTTCAGAAATGAGGTTAGCCTCTGGTCAGATTTTAAAGTCAAAAAGTAAAACATGATAATTGAAGGTCTATTAAAAGTTTAAACATTTTCATTGAATGTCTAATTTTCACTGAATCTAATATTTGAACTTAAAAAAAAAAAAAAAAAAACAGCAACCAGGCATGGCAAAAGAATGTAAGCCTCACTTAGGACAAATTCAGTGTAGAAACAAGGTTTCATTTGACAAAAGTATTAATTTTTGTTGGCAGCTTATAATAAGAACACTAATCTAGTCAGAAGCATCAAAATGATGCCAATTCAAAAATATGTATAATGTGTAATTGAACCCAGCATTTGTCTGTTGCTATTTCTGGTTCAAAAGTTCAATAATTGATCTAAGTAATATCCATCTCAGTATAAAAATGAGGTAATTAGCCAATTGTATATGTTTTCCAAGTATTTTTGGTTGAAAAGTATGCCTATTTTCTATAGGAAAACATTTTTTTTTTGCTTTTAATTTGCTAGTTCTAAACTTTTTCCTTCATGTTATTTTTCTGAGTACTTTATCAAAACCTGAAAATATAGCCCATTTTGAGAAAGAATGTCTTATTGTTTATCTTTCTCTACTTATACCAGCTGCATGTAATTATCTGGGGAGGAATTTATTCCCTAATGCTTGGTTTTAGAGTTCTTGCCTTTCTTCTTTATCTTAAAAAGCAATTTTTCATTATAATACTAACAAGGTATAAAGTCTATTTTCCATAGTAAATCCAAGGGATTCAGTCAATTTGGAGTACTGCTGACAGGTTTCTTAAATCCTACAACAGAAACATTCCTCAGCCCATTAGTGCAAGTCTGGAATGGCCCTGTTTACTTTACACTTAGTGTTTATTACCATACTATCATATTTACTATTATTTTCCCTTCTTGCTTAGAGTATATAAAAAGGTAGTATTGTATTTTAAGAATGTCCAAAGCAAAAAGTTTGGAAATTGCAGGAAGAAATAGATTCCAAAAGTTTGAATCATGGGTTGGAGAGATGGCTTAGCGGTTAAGCGTTTGCCTGTGAAGCCTAAGGACCCTGGTTCGAGGCTCGGTTCTCCAGGTCCCACGTTAGCCAGATGCACAAGGGGGTGCACGCGTCTGGAGTTCGTTTGCAGAGGCTGGAAGCTCTGGCGCTCCCATTCTCTCTCTCTCTCCCTCTATCTGTCTTTCTCTCTGTGTCTGTCACTCTCAAATAAATAAATAAATAAATAAAATTTAAAAAAAAAGTTTGAATCACTAATCTTGACCTGTTGCCAGTATAGCAATTGGCTGTTTTATGTAGCAGATGTGGAAATTATAATTTCTTCTTTGCACATATCACTCTGTGGATATTAAGTTTGTTGGGTACATAATATAGAGAAATGGTTAAAATCGAAATGAAGTCTACTAGTGTCATTGTTTTTGGTTTTGTTCAAAGCTAGATCTTTGCACTTGATAAATTAAAATTATTATAGTGAAGCTTTTAAATAAACATGGAATGCCCCCAAATTGGGCAGTCAGAGAATTTTAGTTTTTATATGTCGGTGAGATGATATGTAAAGTTCAGTTAATAAATTATGGGAGAATATTTGATAGCAAATAAATCACAACGATAAGTGTAGAGTATTTTGACTGTAAAAACTGGAATGAGGGTTGGAACGATGGTTCAGTGGTTGAAGCTTATAGTTGACAAAGTCTGACGGCCCAGGTTCAATCTCCCAGCACCCATCTAAAATCTGATGTGCAAAGTGGCACATGCATGTGGAGTTCATTTGCAGTGGCAAGAGGCCCTGACATGCCCATTTTCTCTCCCTCTCTTATCTTTCTTCTTGCAAATTAATGAATTAAAATGTTTTTTTTTAAAGAATTAAATATGTAGTATAACAGTTAAGCTAAATTTTAAAGTATATATTTGTAATATTGAACGCATATTTAAAAATCATAGTAATAGAAAGGTGTAACAATTATTGCTCTTGGCATAGGGAAAGGTCAAATGAGATTTGAATTATTGTGAAATTAAGCATACAAGTAAACAGATATAATGAGAGGACACTGTGATGAAAAGTATCACAAGGCAGTTATATAGCTCGGCCCTCAACATCTGAGATTTTAAAGTCAAGAAAGGAAAGTATGGAAAGGTTGGGAGCTGAGCATGGGTGAGGAGAGGAACTGAGAGGGAGAGCGAACACAGAAGACTTGAAAGGGAGGTAAAATGGATGAACAAATATCTATTACTCAAAAAATAACACATATTTTTCAAATTACAGTGCAGATCACTAGTTTTAAATACCAACTACAGAAAGTTTCAAGGTAATTTGAATAAATAAGAAGGAAAAATTACCAAATCCATTGGAATGCATAGTATTTTGAATAGATAGTAATGTATGTACTAAAGTAACTAACCCAAATTATCCAACAAAGAAATCAAGGCTCATAAAATAAAAAGCAAACACCATCATAAAAAAAAAATCCTGTTTCATTTTTGCTTCTGACTTAGAATATACCGAAAAGACAGGACTGGGTAAAATCTTGATTCAAATCTTAAGTGGGCAACTAAAATAAGGAGGTCCTTCATAGTAGACTCATTTTTGATTTCTGCTACTGAAGAATAATATTTAAAAAAATAAGGAGAGAGATTTTGCAGATGACAATTCTGCTGAGTGTTCTATACTCTCAAGTTTGAGATGCAGACATAAAGTGTTGGTCACGACAATTACAACCCAGTAAAATAAAGTTTCTGGAAACTATTGTGCTGTAATTGGAGTTGAGAAGCTCAGTGTCAATAGACAGATCTGCTGTAGTGTTTTAGCAGCCCTGCCAATTTAGGTTCTATTCTTTGTTATTTAATCTGCAAGAAAACAAAGCAACAACAAAATACTCTAAAGTACAGAACTGATCAAGTCATGGTGGCTCAGGCTTGTGATAACAGCCCTTGAGGGGCAGAGGTAGGAGGATCATGGTAAGTCTGAGGTCTACCTGGGCTACAAAATGAATTCCAAGTGAGCTTGAGTTAGAATGTGATCCTGCCTTAAAAAAAATAAAGTAAATAAGTTTCAAAAATTAAGTATTGTCAACAATATTCTTAATGAAATTGGGATCCAGAACAAACAAATTTATTGCATATCTATGTAATAAGGATTTTTTCCAGGTTAGAAAATTGTGGTCTGGCCACTTGTGTCATATAGGCGCATATATGCTCACCTCAGATCAAGAACTTCTTTTATTTTTGTCATGTGGTATGTGTGTGGGGTGTATCTGTGCATGCATGTTTACATGGATATAGATTTATGCATGTGAGTGCACAAGCCCATATGTTCATGGAAAGGTCAGATATCGATGATGGGTGTTTCCAATCACTTCACACCTTATATTTTGATGCACAATCTATCACTGAATCACACGTTCGTTGGTTTGGATGGTCCCATGGATACTCCTGTTATCATCACCACAACACAGGGATTGCCAGTATTTACCACCATGTCTGGTTTTCATGTGAGTTATGGTGATAAAAAGTTGTCATATACGGCTGGCAAGTAGTTTACCCACTGAACTGTTAACTTAGACTCCAAAGTACTTCTTGATAATCATATGTTTAAGTGATCAAAATTTACTTCCATTAATACTATATAAACATGAGAGATAGAAGTAATATGTGAATGGTTGACTGTGTGTAAATCCGGCATAGCATTTCAAAAGTGGAGTTGCTATTCAAGATTTAACTCAGCTCATTATGTTAAGAAAATAAGGGAATCTCAGTGACATAATGAATATATCCTGCCTTTTGTCTTGAACAATATGACATGGCCAAATGACAAATTCATGTATATTCACATAGCATTCCTGATTTGCAGAAATAATTGAATTCTTTCTCTTGATGTCTGAGGAAGTGTTACCAATGTTTGTGGGAAAATGTGAAATCTTTTTTTTTTTTTTTTAAATGAAATCCTGATCACCAGCATGTTAAGGACAGAGGAGATCCCAGGACTACAAAACACATTTGACTGCTGAAACTTAGAGTCCATCCTGCCACCAGTTTCAAGTTTCCACTGTGACTGAAGAAGATGACCTGTTATTTCTTTTATAGCAACCCCTTACCTTACCTGAGGGGGTGGGTCACTAATAACAGGTAACAATTCTCATTTGGCCCAAATATTGTTTCATTGAAACTCAAAACCCAACATTCTCTTTGGAGCCAATTATTTAATTAATGCAATGGATATGACATTCCCCTAATATGTCATTTGTACTATGCTAGAGCTTGTATTTTAAAAATCAAGGGGAAATAAGTATGAAAATGAAGTGTAGGCATTCCTGACATAGAAACAAGAAAGAATTTTATTCTGATATTAATATATATTTTGAGGGTGTGGAATGAAGGGTGGGCTACTGTGAACTCCTTGATTTGTTGGGGAGGAAGGAATCCAATGACCTACTGAAATAGGAAAGTTAGTGTGGATTTTTTTGGAAGTCCTGTAACTTATTCCCAGATCACAACTATGGATAGGACCAAGAAGAGATTCTCCTTGTCCTATCTATTTAAAAATAGGACGAGATCACTGGACCTTTATTTAATCCTCCATGCCTCCATGTTTTCTTTTCTCTTCAGGGAACAGAATTGGAAGCAACATTGAAATTAAATCCTGGCTACTTTTTTTTGCTATTTTTATTTATTTATTTGAGAGTGACAGAGAAAGAGGCAGGTAAAGAGAAAGAGAGAGAGAGAGAATGGGCACGCCAGGGCTTCCAGCCACTGCAAACAAACTCCAGATGTGTGCGCCCCCTTGTGCAACTGGCTAACGTGGGTCCTGGGGAATTGAGCCTCGAACTGGGGTCCTTTGGGTTCATAGGCAAGCACTTAACTGCTAAGCCATCTCTCCAGGCCTCCTGGCTCCTTTTAAAAACACATGAACATTTGGGATACCCAGAGACATTTCCACCTACCCAAAACTAAAGGCTAACCCCCAAATGCACGACCCATATACCCCAACAAGGAGGGTCGCAGTGGAGGGAACAGGGCAGGGAGAGGCTAACAATGGCACCAACTTGACTGTATTCACTGACTACAAAAATAAAATTTTAATAAAAAAACATTAAAACTGGCAACAAAATGAATTAGCAGAATTTATCATAAACACTTGACGAGATGCTAGAGGAGTGTCCTTTCACACATTTCTTCAGTATTGTCTTAAGTCTTCATTGTGCTGCATAACTCCTTTCCCTGTGAAACTGAATGCATTATGAAGCATTGTGCTTGTGAGCTTTAAGAATAGTATCAAAATGAAATGACCCATTGACTTGAGGGCTATATTGTGCTCAAGATACATAGGTAAGAGCCACAAAACAAAATCGCATCACAGGGACTCCTAGCATCATGGAGACATTTCGACAGTCACAGAGAGGGTGAGGTATCTCTTTGGAAGTAAGCAGTTACATTTGTTATACTTCACCACCTATGTAAACTCCAAAGAGCCCTCTGGATGTGCTCATTCATGAAAAATTAAAAGCTAAACTCTTTCAGTCCATAATTAGAGTTCTGTACTTCTGCAAGTTAATTAACACTATTTGGTGCTTATTTTTATTTTTAGTTCTTGTTTTTCAATTTATGATCTTATTGTTGCCCAGGCTGACCTAGAATTCACTATGTTGTCCCAGAATGGCCTAGAAGTCAAGGCAATCCTCATACTTCTGCCTCCCGAATTCTGGGATTAAAAGTGTGCATCATCATACCCAGCTGGATTTATTGTTTTTATAAAAAAATGTATATTTACATATCAAAGAAGAGCTTATATAAGAGCTTTAAACTTTAGCTCATATGGACTTTGAAAAATCATTTTTAAAAAAACTTTAAAATGTGTATAGAAGACTACAATATATTTTACATCTATACTGCTTTTGAGTAGATAATAAAACATCTAAAGTAAATGATTTTCATAGAATTTTGTATTTATCCTCAGTGGAGATATCTCATCTATATCCATCATTGACATGTCATCTGGCTAACTATGTGTCTACCTATCCAGCATCCTCAGCGTATCCTTCTAACTCTCTCATGTATCATCTATTTATCTATTATGCATTTACCTATATGTCTTCTGTGATCTCTGTTTCCAAGACAAATGTTTTAAATTCTAGTAAGGAATAAAATAGAAGAAAATCATGGTTGTTGTAAAAAATATAAATATGTATTTGGCACATAAAACTTTTTTGTTTAGAGAGAGAGAGAGAGAGAGAGAGAGAGAAGGAATTGGCACGCCAAGGCCCCAGCCACTGCATTCATACTCCAGATGTTTGTGCCACCTGTGTGGCAGGTGTGACATTGATCTTGCCTCGTCTTGTGTGTCTGGCTAATGTGGGACCTGGAGAGTAGAACCTGGGTTCTTAGGCTTTGAAGACAAGTGCCTTAACCACTAAGCCATTTCTCTAGCCCCTATATATATATATATTTAAATACTAGCATACATGTAGACAATGCATGTTGTTTTCCCCACTTATCTTCTCTCTTCAAAACCATTGTTCCCATTGGATCCCCTCATACTTCCATGGCTTATTTACTGTTTTGTACCAACTGACTTAATTTAGGACCATTTATATAATCACAGAGGATAGATTATTTACAGGAGAATTGACACTGAACAGAACTGTTATACTTTTGGACTCACAGAATATGGGGTTTCCTATACACAATTAATACTGTCATATCTCATTGTATATGAGAAAGGGGTCCAAGGAACCATTCTTCCCTGAGTAAATAGTGGAAAACGACAAATGTTAGGAGAGAAGTCATGGTTCTTTAATTCAGATTTTTAAAAGAATGCAAGAAATATGAAATTACAGAAATATATAATTAACTGAAATCATGGAAATTCCAATAATTAAAGAGAGAGTGAGAATGAATATTAGAGTATCACTCTTCTAAGTTTGTGTTAATAATTCTTTGGATATCTCACCACTCTCTAATCTCCTTTACAATTTGACTTTAGTTAAGTCCATTATACAATAATGCTTCCATGTTCTGTTTTCCTATCATCTCCTCTTCCTGGAAATAATTATATTTTTATATTTTGTCACATCTACTTCCTGGTTTGTTTCTGTTCACCTGTCACATGCATTAGCTTTCTTGATGAATGAAGTTGCTGCAACAATGTTAGAATTCTTCTTGAAATCTAAATACCATAATCACATTTCATGAGCACTATAAGCTTTATATAATTCTCATATTTAGATTTTCCTTAAAACTTTTATTTTTTTTTACTTTCACTTAATTAGGAAGTTATACACAGAAAACATTATAGGAGGCCCTGGCCCGCCCATTCTCATTCTTTCTTCCTCTTTCTCTCTTAAATAAATAAATATATAAGTGAATGGAAAGTAGCTCAAACAGGCCTGCACGCTCTCATCTCCCTAATATTACCAAGATTTCTAGAAGAAACCGTAGGTGTGATTTCAAGAAACTGTACATTCATTATATTCATTCTATGTTTGTAATAAGTAGATTTACCAAATAAAATTCATTTCACATATTTTTGTTTCAATTATCATGCAAATATCAAGAAACAATTGCAATCTGCAAAGAAAATTCATCTGTAGGGACAGGCACATAAACATCCAAGAACCTAACTCTATAGGATTCCCTGCTGGACAAATAAATTTAAACAAAAAAAAAATGTCATAAAAGGAAGCAACAGTAGTATTGTGATGAGATATAATGGTGCATGTGTGAAATTATATGAGGTAATTTTTCTGTAAAGTGATTTACCTGAGAAAGATATGTTTAATGAAATCACTCGGTTAATACATATGTAGGGTGTTGGTGTGTGCGTAGACCTGCTTCTACAATAGTCGCAACTTCTGTTTAAAGCTTGGAGTGTGCTTTGAGAGGAGCTATAACCCTGGACCTTCTGGTTGATGGGGGAAGTTCTCTCACAGGTTCCCAACAATTCAGCCCTCAGCTGTGGATATGATGGGGGTGGGGAGTGGGCCAAAAATGCACAGTTGGTTTGGGCAGACACTTACCTGCTTGATTTGTGGTTACATTTACAGACACATACTGCCGCGAGTCTGGGCTCAGGTCGGACACTCCATTCACTGCCTCAATCTCAAAGGTATAGTTTGTGTGAGCAAGCAGGTCCACCATCATCACAGAAGTGTTTTTCAGGCCGCTTTGCTGGGGGATGTACCTGACATGACTGCCACACTCCTCACACACCCCTGCATGGGAGTCGCACTTCTTGCATGCAATAAAATAGGACACATCTTTCCGTCCGCCAGTGTCAGCCGGCGGAATCCACTCCAGAAAGACACTAGTTTCATTAACATTTGAGATGGCATTCCGAGGAGCTGAGGGGGGTCCTAGTGTGCAAAGTAAAGTGAGAGAAACATTTTAAGATGATGTTAATTACTCATGTTTTACCACACTAACTCTGGCCTGAAGAAAAATTTAAATTTGTGAGCGATTTTTATGACATAATTTATAATAATCTTTGAAGAAATCTGGTAATCGTTTTATGGGGGCAAGAGTAGTGTTTTTACATCACTGCTACAGTTACATAGAAATAATTTGTTTGGAGAGCATAAGACAGCTAATTTAAGAAAAGCACATTTGTCTTGTTATATATGTAAATTATTATGAAACTGTACCATCAAGATGTTATGTACTATTTTATATTTAGGATACCCTGATGTCTGCCTCTGTATCAGTCTACCTTTCTCTCTCTTTCCCTACAAATTAATAATCAGTAAAAACACTCAGAAAAAAGGAAAATGATGGGGGCATGATAGCACACGCCTTTAATCCCAGCACTTGAGAGGTAGTAGTAGGAGGATTGTTGTTACTTGAAGGCCAACCTGGAACTACTGAGAGTTCCAGGGTCAGACTATAATGAGATCTAGCCTCAAAAGCAGCAGAATAAAAAGTAAAATGAAATAAATTAAGATATGCTCAGAAAGTGCTAAATTAATCTCTTTGGCTATTTTTCTAATTATTTCCTCATTGATATAAAAGTAATTAGAAATTATGTTAAATAATTATAGGTAAAATAAGACTGTTTAGCATGGTTACTGTCAAAGAATTATGAAACAAAATCATATGACTACCTAGTGACTTATCAGCAGAATTAAAAAATCTCTGCTTAGTGAACAGAGCTTTGGGTAATAGTACCTGGCCAGCATGACAATGCACATCATTGCTTCTTTTATGTACTATTTATTAAACTAAAATTTCACTTAATACCAAGTTTGAAATTCTAGCAAAAACAGTTATAAGAAACGTTAATGATTGAACTGTTTGAAGAATCAATAGAATACTTTCAGTCTCCAATAATCTATCATAATAAGAAAAGAAATACATTTGAACTAAAACTCTTTCATAGGCATTTAAAACCTTAAAATAGAGCCAAGCTTACTTTCCTAACTTCATGTAGTATTTCCAGAACACTATATTTTTGTCCCCATACTAATGGAAATTGGATGCAGTTGTCAAAATGTATATTGCATTCACAATTATATTTAAAGTTTAAATTATATTTAAAGTGAAGTAAACTTGGATTGTTTAAAATATGTCACAAGTAGATGTATCTCTCTTAATTCTATTTTAACTGGTTCAGAATCTAAAATAGTATTTAGAAAAAAAAGTGATTGCTCTGAAGCAAAATTTTAAATATTTAGGTGTTAAATTTCAGCTATCATTAATATTACAGGATCAGTTGTTTTCAAAGTGAGTATGTACATGTTTTTGTTTCAGAGTTCTAATATAAATATCTGTTCTGACAGGAGTAAAATTGAGTTGAACCACTTATAAGACAAATTAAAAACCTAATTTAGCCATATGCATATTGTTTGTTTTAAGTATAAAAATAAACATTCCATTAGCAAAGCCATCACCTTTAAGGAATATATTTAAGTGATTGAAAAACAAAATCAAAGCCAAAAAAAAAAAAACCAAAACACTAGAAAGCATATCTGAAATTGGCATATTTCACCAAGCCCAAAATGACTATATCTATGGGCTGTGTATGAAATTTTCCACATATGCAAGTGCATATACTTCAACTTAAACAGCTATTTTTCATCCACAATAGTTTCTTAAGCTAGAAATATAATCCTTGTTGACTCCAATTTTACCAATTCAATAGCACAAAATGTTGGAAATATTTTAATTTTAGAACAAAATGTTGCCATCTTAACATGTGAGAAAACTTAAAGTGCAGCCCCCAAAATACTTTAGAGAGTTATCAAACTTCTTGTTTATTTCTCCAGCTGAAATATGCTTATTTTTATTACCTTTCCTATAGATCAATAAAAATACACCAGCCTAAATTTCTTTCTGACTCTGACATTGAATATGCCTTCACTTTTAGAAAGTTACATATTTCTACAAAATTAAGAACCCAGAGCTCAAACAACACTCTAAGGACAAAGGTCTACCTTAGTACAGAATAAAACAGTCTATTTCCTAAACAGTGGAAATGATGTATGAGCCAAGGGGAAGCTAGGAAAAAAGATGTCTGGTTTAAGAATATTCATCAAAATCTTTGGAGATATTTTTGCTTGTTTTCTAATGTGTGTATGTTACATATTATTTTGTGCATATATACATACATATTTTCAACTAAAAATTAGAAGTATTGGAGCAAGTTGTGATGGCTCATGCCTTTACTCTGAGCACACAGCGGTTGAGGGAGAAGGACAAGTATGAATTCCAGGACAGTTTCAGTACAGAATAAGTGCCAGGTCACCTGAGCTAGAGTGAGGCCTGACCAAAAAATAATAAATAAAATTTAAAATTTTAGGAAAACAACACACAAAAAGTAATTAGAATCATAATTTAATTTTGAAAGGACCAAGAGTAGTGTTTGAGATCTTCTTTTCCTATTCTATAGTGGGACTATGGATGCTGCTGAGAATAAACACACAAGTCTTGGGCTGGAGAGATGGCTTAGCGGTTAAGCGCTTGCCTGTGAAGTCTAAGGACCCTGGTTCGAGGCTCGATTCCCCAGGACCCACATTAGCCAGATGCACAAGGGGGCGCACGTCTGGAGTTCATTGGCAGTGACTAGAGTCCCTGGCGTGTCCATCCTCTATCTCTCTCTCTTTCTCCCTCTCTCTCTCTGTCTCCTCACTCTGTCTTTGCCTTTCTCTCTGTGTCTGTTGCTCTCAAATAAATATAAAAAAAAAAGAACAAAAAAATTAAAAAAAAGCACACACAAGTCTTTTGGGAGAAAATGCTTATGGAATAATGTTCCTTTAAGACACAGTAGTTGAAATGCATATACCTAGATACAGAAATTGTACAGCTTGCTTATGGAAATTGGTTCTAAGAGTCTATGAAGTCCTTTGCCACCAAAGTACAAGGTGACTCACATTAATGCTTAAAAGAAGTCGATTATGACTGGACCAAAAAAAGAAAATGAATGAAAATAATAAAATGATTCACCATATTGTTTTCTTTTATTAATTTACTAGTCATCTCTGGTCATGTTTTCCCATTATTTGGGAATTATTTTGCTCCCACGTGTCTAGGTAATGATTTAACTTTCCCTTATAGCCAATAAATAAATAAATAAATAAATAAAAATAAAACCTCATTCCACCACATGTATCATACCCAAAACAAATATTTTTGTTTGAGGAGAAATTGTTTGGCAAAAGTAATCATCACATCAGTAGATAAATTCACAAGTCTTGGATTGCAAGAAAATGGTCTTTTGTAGTGTAAAGTTAATTAATAAAAAAACACCCTGGGAAAGTCTGACATTGATCTTCACTGACTATAAAAATCAGACACAGAAATTTTGTTAAAATTTTGATTTGCTTTTATTTGTTTAAAATCATCCATACTATTTCTGTCTGGCACTGAATTATAGATGTTTAAAAGTCTTGGAAGCATCTATGAGAGCAACACATCTAGCTAGAACCTAAAACATGACTGTAATACGAATGTGCTGCATGGGGAATTCCTTTAAGAAATCTGCTTGCTTCCTTTAATGCAAGAGGAAAACCTCTGAAAGTATTGGCACCAAGCAAACAAATGAATAAGTAGATATGTCATATTTCCAGAATTTTCTTTTTTAGAAAAGTAGAAAAAAACCAAAAGTTTTGAAAGATATAAATTCATCCACTAGGAATACTGGAATTGAAAGTTCACTACTCTATCCACAGTATTTATGTGACCACAAATATGGCATTAATAAGAGCTAAGCATGACCCGTGCATAAAAGCCCTAGCTAAAAATTGGTTTTATAGACGAATCAAATTTGATTTGTCACCCATAGTGTCCCAATGTTCTGAATTCTGTGTGTGTGTACTACTTTGTAAATGGCTTTCTCAGTGGTATTGTAGGTTAGTCAGACAGGTTGGAATTGGTGAAACTGTAACTTATTACTAAATTAAGTGACCAGAAAAGAGGTTTAGAAAACATATTTGGTGTGAAAAGACAAGACAATTTGCTGAATCCATGTTTGACTATCAAGAGCACTAAATTAAACCATAAAATATGGTCGGGTATCTCTGTGTCTCAGAGGTTGAATTTGAAGTCAGGGGAAAATATGCTTTGTACCATGACTGATGTAAAGACAATTCTTTCAAGCCATTTCAATGAATTTTCAAAGCACTTTACTAAAGGAGATTGGATTTTGATAGAGACTAAATAGTGCAGGTTAAACACGATGCCTGTTTCGGGGAACAAGGTTAATACAGCCTAGCAGGCTCCATCATGCTGTTTCTGCGAGCTAGTGAGGCAGCGTCACTGAACAGCCACGGGATTCCTTACTTGTGCATGCCATTGTGGGTGGATCAGACTCCCTCCTGAAATAATCCTTTTCACAGAGACAAGAGGTTGAAGCTTCCTCATGGGTGTAACTGCGAGGTGGACATTTGCTGCAGCTCTGGCTGTGAGGTGAGGCTTTGAAGAGCCCAGGTCTGCACGCTGTCAAAAGAAATGAGAGACTAAGCTTTTCCCGGGGACAGAGGCGATGAGGCTCGTGAGTCATGTGCTACTGCAAACAGCAAATACAGGTTACAGAGGAGCAAGTCTTTGCATCAGTTTAAAGAATAATTCATGAGTTTCTGAACCATAAATAGCAGACTCTTAAGACAATCAAATAATTGTTTCATGAATTTAAGTTAGCATGTATTAAATGTACGTTTTAATGTTTTTGTGCTAAGGGATTCTAAAGAATTATATTTATATTTTACCAATAGCGACATGTGTTTAAAACTGAAGCTTTGAGGATAATTTATGCTTCACTGAATTTTTTGGAAGAAATTCAAAATTGTCACACATAATCCTGGACTGGTATTATGCAAACATTCTCTCCAATATTTGCTATTAAACTGATAATTTAATTGATTCGTAGATACTAAATGTTACACAAGTTCTTTTAGGATCCATAAGTCGGCTAGTACATCATCTATATGCTATAGGGATCTTAAGAGCTGTCAGGTTTTAATTTTCATACTTTGGATACTTTGATACATTTAAAACTTTTACTTTGGGGGCTGAATGATGGCTCAAGGGTTATAGTGCTTGCCTGAACAGCCTAACAGCTGGAGTACAGTTCCCCAGTGCACATAAAGCCACATGCACAAAGTTACACATGCACCTTTCTGTTGTCTGTATGTCTGTCTTTCTTTCTCTCTGCTTCCAAATTATGTATGTATGTGTTTTTTGAGGTAGAGTCTCACTCTGGTCCAAGCTGACCTGCAATTCACTTTGTAGTCTCAGGGTGGCCTCCAACTCAGACAATCCTCCTTCCTCTGCCTCCTGAGTGCTAAGATTAAAGGTGTGCACCACCATGCCCAGCTTCAAATAATTTAAAAATATTTTGTGATTCTTACTAGCTCAAGTTCATATGAACATATAAATACATCATATAATAAAGGCTTCTATGCTCTATAAACTGTAACGATTACAAACTGTGGGAATCATGACTTGCTTAATTTTGCATTCACAGCACCTTTCCCACTGTGGAGCTATGGCAGGTGTTCACAAAGTGCGGTGAATACAAAAGTGAAAAAGAAGCCAGGCATACTGCCTGCTACTGAGCACTTTGGATTCACCTAATGGAAGCATGTGGCCGTCTGGAGCCAGCGGTCTTTAGTTGGTGTCCTAGTCAGTAGGTGCTGCTGAAGTCAGCCCTTGTGTTCTGGTGATTTCCATATACGTTCAGGCACTTCATTCCAATGGGTAATAACATCAAATACAATATTCCTTTTGCTCAAACAGAGCCAACTGGAGACCACCAAACTGATGGTTTGAATATTTTACAACTTATTTTACATAAAGCTAATCAATTCTATCTTTTTCTTTTCAACTTTCATAATTCACTACGTCTACTGACGGGTTCAAGCATCAGTGCACATTTGCTGGAGATGGAAAGCACACTTGTTTTTTTAATAGGGATTTCTGATAGACATAATGAATCAAGGGTAATTTTCATATGCTAGAAATGATCTCAGGTTTCAGTGCTCCATGCTAAGACTTTCTACCATCACCATGAATAATCAGGAATTGGCAAAAATAAGAAGCACTTTTTTTCAGTAGGGCTAATTATGGTGACAGAAAGGCCTTAATGCTCTTATAAATTCAGAGAATGTGAAAGTATTTGAAAGATAAGTAGAGCTTTTTGATAGCATTAGGGCATTCTTGTAGTTAAATGATTAGGATAAGATTTAAATATTATTTTATTATAATAGGATTGCTGTAGCAGCCAGTATCATACTAAGCTACGTTATCCATTTTTTCTCCTCTTATTTTTGGATGTATAACCATTCTCAGTTTAAACATGATTTGCTTTCAGACATCAAGTGCCAACCCACACATTGTATTTGGAATTCATTTTTCTTATTTTGAAACCCCCTTTTCAAACGATTTCCCCACAACCTAAAATCTCTGCTGATATTGTATGTGATACAGCTGTCTACCCTCCCTCCCTACCCGTGAAGGTTGAATTTTATGGTCAGATTGATCAGGTTAGGAACCAGCTCCTGGGAATCTGCAGGAAGGATGTTATGATCCAAGAAGTCCTTCATCCATTGTAGGTAACCCTTTCAGAGGGACGCTGTGTATAAGGAAGCTCCAGGTCGACCAGGCACCTGTATTTTGTCCATCTGCCTATGCTGCTTGTGACAGACTGTCTTGTGTACCTTGCTGCAAGTCTCTAACTATGATTCTGCCACCGAAGTGTTCTCTGAGGGTACTGGAATCCAGCCTGCATCCGGCCCCACAGGCTAAGTTGCTGGCTGGTTCTTTCATTCCCTAGCCAGCATCCAGCCCCATGGACTGAGCGGGTGCCGGGTGCTTTCACACGCCAGTGTGTATCCACCTATGGGATCTGAGTAGCCATGGAGTCCTGGTTCTCCAGCCTGCAAACAGCTGCGATTGGCCTGTCCAGCCTGTATTTTATATTCATCCAATACATTTACTTCTTAATACATATTCATTCAGTCAGATCTGTTCCTCTAGAGAATCAATGGCTGATACAACCCACATGGGAAATTTGGAAACAGAAAATAACATGACTGTAAGTAAAGTGTCTGTTTCCTTAGTTTAGCAGTGTTGGTCAGCTGGTACGATGGGCCTGAAACTCAGTTTGACAATGGATTACAATGATGAACAAGATAGATAAGACATTTATACTATGAGTCATGAAATACTGTGCAAATAATCTGGCATATGAGTATTCCATGAAGGAAGTGAAAATGTGATTAGCTGTAAATTGTCTGGCTGGAATAAGACTATCAAGCAAGCTTCCCTTAAGATAGATTACTGTTGATATTTGAAAGATTAGGGAAAAAGATTCAATTAAACAAGAATTTGTAGTGCTTGAGAAAGATAAATCCTCTCAAAGGAAGATGTATGGCATGGAGGAAACTACATAGTGCATCAGGAAGAAAGCTTGAGTAAAATGGGAAAAGAAAAATTCAAAGAGGCAGAAGGCATCATGCACTACTTCTCATAATTTCATTAGTTACAGGTGCCCCAGCTATGGATGGCTTAACTTGTAAGGTTTTGACTTTTGTGTAGTAGAATAATAATGTGTCCTCAATAGAACCTGCAATTTGTATTTTAATTTTGATCTCTCCCAAAGCTAATGCTATGTGATAAGTTATCTCCACAATGTGGGCACTAACAGTTCTTTCTAGTTCCCAGTAAGAAATGTGTATTTAACCCGGCCCCAGCCAAATCCACAGAGGGATTTGGTAAATGAGCAAGAGTGCTTCTTTCTTAGTTAAGCTGATATCAGCACAAGGGTGAAGGAGAAAGACATTGAGGACACTCAACACCTACCAAACCAGAGACCCAGATGTTCATAAGTGCCCATTACTGAAGTAGACTTAAAATGCTTCCATCATGGCTCAGAGAATTTTGTGGAAGAGGGGAAGAAAGATTGATAGAGCCACAAGTTTGGACATTTTGCACAGACACATTGCCTCTCCCCCATAACTGACCGCTACCCCCATAATGCATGACTCACAATACTCATGGGGTTAACCTGCATCCCCAATGAGGAAGGCCACTTCAAAAAAGGTGCAGGGGGGAAGGAAAGGATGGTACCAACATGCAGTGTTTACATACAAAATATGTCCATATATAATAATTTTTTTAAAAAAATGTGCTACTGAAATATAGTTAGCTAAGCTACAGTGCACAGTAGGGAAGAGGTTTAAAATATACTTTGAAAATTAATGTATAATCGGACATGACGGTGCATGCCTTTAATCCCAGCATTTGGGAGGCAGAGGTAGGAGGATGACTCCATGAGTTGGAGACCACCCTGACCCTACATAGTGAATTCAGGTCAACCTGGGCTAGAGCAGGAGACCCTACCTTGAAAAACCAAAAAAAAAAAAAGAAAGGCAAGAGAATAAAACACTGACACACACACACACACACACATAAATAAAATTATTTTTTTAAAGTATGTTAACTGTACCAAGTACTGAATTGCTTTACTTAATTTTTATACATGCATGTAAAACACTTTGATCCGATTTATCTCTTACCACATTATCAACATTTACACCTGCTTCCTCATCTCACAATTTCCTTGGAATTTCATAAATGTTTTGTTTATGTTATTTTCACCTCACGGTGGTTTAATTCATGCACAACTTCATTATAAGTGGCATATGCATGTGAAAACATTGGTTTCTAGTTAAAGGGAATTAATAGGAAAGTTTGGGCAACTGAAAATCTTATATATTTTTTTAAATTTTATTTTACTTTTCTATTAATTCGGGGGGGGGGATAGAAACAGAGAATGAGAATGCTAGGGCCGCCCACTGCAAACAAACTTCAGACACATGCACCACCTTGTGTATCTGGCTTATATGGGTCCTGGGGAAGTGAACCTGGGCCATTTGGCTTTTCTGACAAGCCTCTTAACTTCTAAGCCATCTCTTCAGCCTGAAAATCTTATACTTTTATAGTAAGTATATGTTTTAGGCAGTGGTATACTGAGGTTATTGTAGTGTTAAAAACGTTATTTCAGAAAATAACATGGGGCTGGAGAGATGTCTTAGTGGTTAAGGCATTTGCCTGAAAAGCCAAAGGACCCAGGTTCAATTCTCCAGGACCCATGTTAGCTAGATGCACAAGGGGGTGCCTGTGTATGAAGTTTGTTTGCAGTGGCTGGAGGCCCTGGCATGTCCATTTCTTCTCTCTCTCTCTCTCTTTCTCTGTCAAATAAATAAATAAATAAATAGTAAAAAACATATTTTTAAAAAAGAAAATAACATGGAAAGTACAAGGCATGCCAATGGGCTGGAGAAAGGAAGACACAAGTAACAGATACTTTTATTGGATTGCAATTGTTAATAAACAAAAGTAGGCAAATTGAAAGAATAAGCCAAACATCCAGATGACTCAATAGCAAATGGGGGTAGCAATTCTAAGGGCCAGCAGAGGAAGATAGGGGGAAAGCAGGGAGAGTGGGGCACACAGAACTAAATGTGGCATGGATAAGTTTGTGCAAGATTTCTTCTTTGCTAAATAATTATAATATGCCATCTTTTTAAAAGAGAGGGGATGATATAAATCACCCAGTTTGAGTGGTGAACATTTTACTAGGAAACCATCCATTTTTGCAGGTAAATCCCAAAGCAGAATATGGGCACTCCACAAGGTGAGCTGTTGGTCAAATAGACCCATGAAATCCCCTAAATATTGTATGCCATTGACCAAGCACCACATTACCCACCAGAAGCAGGTGGTAAGACCAGGTTGCTGAAAATAGCACAGACTGTGGTTAGAAGTCATTGAGAAACCAAGTTCTAACTAAGCTGTCTCCCTGCAGTATAGCTGCCAATGTGCTAGAAAGTGCAATGTGAGCTTTGGGGGAGAGAGGGGTGTCAGCAATGTGAACGGCAGAGCCTGCAATGTGCAAAACCAGCCATTCAGGCAGATGGGGAATCCAGCTAAGGACACTTAGCTCTGCAGGTCAGGCAGATGGGGAATCCAGCTAAGGACACTAAGGACACTGCAGGTCAGCACATTAACAGCTGGACCACCTCTCCATCCTTTCAACGATCATTTCACTGGAAAATTCTTGTATTTCAATGTGTCAGAAGGTCAGTTACTCTAGAATACAGAGAAAAACAAGTAATCCATAAATTTGAATAAAATGAATTATGTACCATGCCAGCCTTTATTTTATTCCTAAATTTACAAAACATGTAGTTTATAATAAATATTACCAAAGTTATGTCTTACAATTTAAATATTCTAAAGATAATATGTATTACTCTAACCAATTCGATCAATAGAATAAAACAAATGTTTTTCATAATAAAATAAAAATATTTCATGCAATTATGTACGTCTAAATTATTTCCTGATTAATGATGGGATTTCATAATGAAATTATTATAAAAAACATTTTCACTTTCACAAGTCTAAAACCTAAGTGCACAAGGGATGAATCATGGAAAGACATCATTCAGTAATGAGACATAAATCATCCCAACCTAGCAATGTGGCTATGTTTGAGATGCAATCTCTAAACATGAACCTATTTTGGCTTGGGTTGGACTGACATATGGCCATATTCTGTGATAATTGTAGATCATAATAGTATTATCTTATAGTTATCTAGCTGAAACTGCACTAGAAAATAAACCTCATGATTTCATTAACCCTTCAATCATTTTAGGACTCTGTGTTCGTGTGTGTGTGTGTGTGTGTGTGTGTGTGTGTGTATGTGTGTGTGAAGACACAGCATTCCATGCACACACTTGTAGAGGCCAAAGGAAGACATTGAGTGTCCTTCTCTATCACTCTTGGAATAGCTTCCTTAAGCTGTTTCCTTAACTGCACTTTCTGTCAGGCTGGCTCACCCACCAACCGCAGCCGGAGGATGTCCAGTCTCCACTGCCCACTCTTCTGGGGCTGCAACCTTGACTGACCGTGCCCAGCTGTTTGCAGGCCTGCTGAGGAACTACATGCAAAATGAATCAACTTACACGGTAATACATGAAAAATACAAGCTTTTCATAAGAAATGAAGCATCATGGAGTAAGTATTTGTTGAATCTAGTGTTCAGTGAATATGTGCTATGAAAAAGCATGAAATAGAAATTAAGTTAAATTCAATTACATGATTGTGAAATTGTAAATTATTCAACATCTCTCTATCAATAAATCAATGTATCTATCATTTATCTATCTATCTATCTATCTATCTATCTATCTATCTATCTATCTTTCTATCTAATGTGTTTAAGTGAATAGTTCTTTAAATCAGATATCGGTTGACTCATAGAACTCTATTGCTTTGATTTGAAAATTCTTAAAGCATATTTACTCACAATTAAACAACATCCTTGATTCATACTTCTTTTGTAGCTTATAACTATAATTAAGGTTTGTAATCATTTTGTATATCTAGAGAAAAGATATGAATTTATGATAGAAACCTTTATAAAAGGAGGTTTCCATAGGTGAATAGTATCTCATTTGAAATTATGACAAGCATTATCATTTAATTATTGTTAATTAAGAATATATCACTTTAGCTAGGAATTGTGTTGCAAGGTATTAATTGCAGCCCTCAGGAGAGAGAGGGAGGAGGAGCGCCATGAGTTTGAGGCCACTCTGAGACTACACAGTGGATTTCAGGACAGCCTGAATTAGAGTTACACTTCACCTTGAAAAACCAAAAACAGAATATATTGTTTTCTCTCTCTTAGACATTATTTAAACATCTCACTTTCAGCTTCCTCTGATAATAGACAAGTATAATTTGTTTATAGAAGCTGATGACTTTTGATGATATGTAAGATTTTTAATTTTGTTTCTTACTGAACATGATATAAATTCATAACATATTATGAAATAATTTTGTTATCAGTGGCTTTTGGGAGAAGAAAACCCTTTTATAAAAAATTTATTTATTTATTTATTTATTTATTTATTTATTTATTTATTTGAGATAGAGACAGAGAAAGAGAAAATGAGAGAGAGTAAGAGGTTTTTTTTTAATTATTATTTGAGAGAGCAAAAGAGAGAGAAACAGAGCTACAGAATGTGCTCACCAGGGCCTCCAGCCCCTGCAAAGGAACTCCAGATGCATGTGCAGCTGGCTCTCGTGGGTCCTGGGGAATTGGACCTGGGTCCTTTGGCTTTAAAAGTAAATGTCTTAACCACTAGGCAATCTCTCCAGCCCAGAATTAAAAAACAAACAAACAAACAAAAAAACACTTTTGGTTAGTGTGGATGTTTATTCCCTGGATAGGCAGAATGTATAGTTTAAATATTAAGCTGAGAGATTTATCCCATAATTATAAAAAGTTCTAATGGCCTGTGAATTTGATTTAAAACATTCATTATTTATAGACTCAAGTAGTGAAAGCTCATTTGGCTAACTCATGTCTACATTGTGATAAAATAATTCCAGCTATGAATCATGAAGCAAATATGTCATGGCTAATAAAATCAAACTTCCATATAGGGTTGGAAACATTCTTCAAAATGTAATGAAGGATACCCATAGATATAATCAGGATCTTGGACTAACTTTCAGTTAAGTCAAAAATAGTATGCTCAGGGCGGCAGAGGTGACTCAGTGGTTCAGACACTTGCCTGCAAGCCTATGAACCCAGGTTCAATTCCCCAGTACCAAACGAAGCCAGATGCATAGGGCGGCATATGCATCTGGACTTTGTTTGCAGTAGCTAGAAGCCCAGGCATGCTATTCTCTTCTCTCTCTCTATCTTCCTCTGTCTTTCAGATAAATGAACAAAATATATTAAAATATTATTGGTGTTGGAGAGATGGTTTAGTGGTTAAGGCACTGCCTGCAAAGCCTCAGGATCCAGTTTGATTCTTCAGTGCTCACGCATGCCAGATGCACAATGCGGCACATGTGTCTGGAGTTTTCAGTGGCTAGAAGTCCTGACGTGCCAATTCTTTCTTTATCTGCCTCTTTCTCTCTCTCAAATAAGAAAAATATTTAAAAAATAGGATTTGATAAACATTCTAAAAATAGTTTTCTCCATTTTGAATGTTTCTCTGCTTGAGCTGTTACACCCTTATTCTCATTTCATTGCTCCAGAAAAAAATCCTCCCTAGTGAACAAAATTGTACGTTCTTAATAAGTATGTATAAACTAAGAATAAGTTTGTAATTTTGAAATACAGAATAAATCATTCCATGTTTTATAGATCTTATAGTTTTGACACTTTCTCCTGATTGTTTTTTAGTTTTCGTAGGGCATGGCGTGTTTGAAGCACTTAACGTTAACACATTAGAGGTGCACAGAGGGGGAACTCTAAACAGAGTAATTCTAAATAAGTTTTGCTCACGCTTAAAGCATGAGAATTAAAATGAATTGGGCCAGTTCGCAAATTATCAAACTATGTCTATGAATAGTTACTCTTTGGCATTGGAAATCTTTAAATTTACAAAAGCAACTGGCTTATACAGTTCATTTGCTAAAAATGGTCTGTTTTATCCTAATTTTTAGTTGTTTAAGTTTCCAACTGGGTCTCAAATCAAATAATTTCACATGCCAATATTTACAGGTTTCATTACGTATTCACAAAATGGGAAATCCATACCAACACAACTTGGTAAGGCCTGCTCTTTAACAACACACCTTATATCCAAATCCTTTCCCTAGCATTTTTTTTTTTTGTATAAATGTAAGTAGGTTTAGGTAATTTAACTCATTGTTGTTTTTAAAAGGTCAGGGCGATAGGATTTTTCAATCACCTTAGCATTTACTTTAATATCTTAGCTATCTGGAAATCTTAACTTTTAAAGCAAAATGGGTTTGGGATGTGTTCAAAAGCTAGCACAGAAAGAAAAGTGAAGCCAGAAAAGTAATGACTTTAAAAGGTGCATCTCAGGATAGATTTCAAAGCTGATCCCTGGTTTACTGTGTGGAAACCAAGAGTTTAATGTTACAGTATTTCTTTTAAATTTTTAAGACTTTATTTACTTATTTGACAGAGAGAGAGAGAGAGAATGAGTATTCCAGGACCACTTTCCTGAAAGTGTCTCCAGGCATGTGTACCTCTTTATGCACATCTTTTCATGAACAGTGGGGAAAGGAACCCAATTTAGCAGGCTTTGCCAGCAAGCACCTTCAACTGTGGAGCCATTTTCCCAACTCTAGATATTCTTCTTATTTTGTTATTTTTAATTTTTTTTTAAATTTTATTTGAGAGTGACAGAAAGAGAGAAAAAAGAGGCAGCGAGAGAGAGAAAGAGAGAGAGAATAGGCACTCCAGGGCCTCCAGCCATTGCAAACGAACTCCAGACACATGTGCCCCCTTGTGCATCTGACTAACGTGGGTCCTGGGGAATCAAGCCTCAAACCGGGGTCCTTAGGCTTCACAGGCAAGCACTTAACCACTAAACCGTCTCTCCAGCCCTAGATATTATTCTTAATCCACTTTAGATCTTATTTTAAAACATATTTCCTCTACTGTCACTTTTTTTGATTTACACTAAATGAACATTTCGCCACTCACTCCCTTTTGAGACCAGATGGCGATGAGGCATGGGTAACAGCAGCCACTAGTCAAAGAGCCTGGTGGTAAGTGAATCCACAAAGAAGCTGGCCATGGCCTTGGCTCATGGTCAAATCAGTATTACTAGCACTTCTTTGTGGATGCAGGGCTGAGTAACAAACCAGTGAGTAGAGTGCCTAGATGGTCCATCCGCTCTGTCTGGTAACACTGCTCAGCTCCCTCATCGCTGCTCTGCTGACAGTTCCCTGTGCTCAGGGACCGAGAAGCATGGAGAAAACCGCATGTGCATAGGAAATCAGTGCTGATTCACACTCTCAGCAGGATCCTCATTTGCTTGATTTTTCTCACTGATGTGTTCTCTGCCACAAGCCCTCCTCTCACAGTTCATAAAGTCCCATGCTACCTCCATTCTGATCACACTGTAAGGGCATGTCAGTGACCTCACCTAACGCCTTCTGATACTTCTGTCCTCATATATTATAGTGCTTCCTTATTATCTAAATTTGGGTGGTTGCAAACACAGTTATAATTTTGACTAATGCATGAATAAATTATGAGTGTGAAAACACTAGAAAAGATTAAATACTTGAGGTATCATAGCTTTGCAAATATATTGCAATAATTGTTGTTATTAATATGCCCATAGTCTGAATTCAAATTGGATTTCCAACTCATGATCATTGAGCATTATAAGAGGCAAAATGAGAGGTAATTTAGGGGCTGGAGAGATAGATGACTTGGTGGTTATGGACCTTGCCTACAAAGCCAAGAGACCCAGGTTCCATTCCCCAGGACCCACATAAACCAGATTCACAAGGTGATGTATGAATCTGGAGTTTGTTTGCAGTGGCTGGAGGCCCTGGCATGCTCATTTTCTCCTCTATCTGCCTTTTTCTGTGTCTCAAATAAATAAATAAAAGTTTTCTTTTAATGAGTAACATCGACACATAACCTAAAAATCTTGCATCATTCCTTTCTGATACTTTAATTTACATAAACTATAAAACAATGTTATTCTATTTACACTGACTGTTAGTGATGATATTGTGTGTGTGTGTGTGTGTGTGTGTGTGTGTGTGTGTGTGTGTAATTCTAAGTATTGTTTCCTTTCAGTTCAGGATGACCTAGAACTCATTTTTTTTTTTATTTTAAGTTCTCAGGCTGGCCTTGAATTCACAGCGATCCATCCTCCTACCTCTGTTTGCAGAGTGCTGGGATTAAAGTCATGCACCAGCATACCCAGTCTTAGGTCAGCCTGGGCTGAAGGAAAGTCCTAACTCAAAAAACAAAACAAATAATAAATAATTAAAATAAAATAAAATACATTTGTACAAATTTATTTAATAGCACAGTACATGAAGTTAGCATGGGAGAAATTAAAAGTGAAAAGTAATTGGTAAATTTTTCATCTGTGGTTGGTATGTGCCAAGCATTGGGTTTTAGAGTAAATGTAAATGCTAAAAGAAAGAATTTTAATAGGCACAATAAGAGGGTTTATGGACACAAATATAGCAAGAACATGCAATGGTGGGAGGTCATGAAGGATGAAGACAGTCTGATTGACATCTTTTTTTTATATATGGAGGGGATATGAACTTGAGATGAGTTGACATATTGGCAAATGTATACAATCACCAACACTAACAAGTTACTGTTAAAACGAGACAATTTTTTAAGCATGACATTGTTTGTGATAGCTGAGCTTAACAAACATCAAGAAATGAACATGTCAGGAACAAAATAATTTCAAAAGACCTTGTAAGTACATTGGAGTGTTTTATTTTTGATCCTAAAATAAATCAGCACACATAAACCCAGACATCATGAACCTAAAACATAAATGAATGCACCTAACTTTTCCTAATGTCATATATGCAAACAATGAATACTAATCAATTGGTAAAATTCTGGAGAAATAATGAAGGGCTCTCCAAATCTAGATGTGTTAGTAGAATGGAAAGTTTTCAGTCCCAGAATTAGATGTGTTATGAATGTTTTGGCTCTGTGCCTACAAAGAGAAATAGAATCACCAATGATTATGTGGTTTGGACTATTTGAGTAGTTGTGGTTAGGACATATGACATTTGGGAGAATTTGTCTGATGATTTATGTAACAGGCATCTATTTTATCCCCATATTAGGTCCCTAGTCTAAAATAATAACTCAAAAAGGTGAATCTTAACAGTATATTTTCTTTATAAAGGTTCATTTGTGAAAGCATATGAATATCATTTTTAGTTTCCATATCTATATAAGGCATTTATATATTTTGCTAAATTTATATATATATATATATATAACTACATAATGTTTACTTATGCATGTTTCAATTGAATTCATTGTAATTACACTATCCATTTATATTATATAGTACATGAAAATATAGTCTACTTGGATATATGACCCCCATATAAACAAATTTCAGGTAGCAAATTTCATTTGCCAACATGAATGGGTTAAGAGATGCCCAGAAAGTTGGTAAAAGATGATCTCTAAGTGTTTGTAAGGCTGTTTCCAGAATACACTCGCATGTCAAATAACTGGATTGAATATATTATATCAAGCTTATTAGTGATGAAAAGACTGATCCAATATGTTGAGGGCCAGAATATAACAATTTAAAAAAAAGCAAATTAAATCTCTCTTCTTAAACTGGAACATTTCTCTCCTCCTGCTGTTGGGCATGAGCACTCCTTGTACTTGGACATTCATAGTTATGCTGAATGACAGCAAACTTTCCTGGTTTTCCATGTAGTTGGCAGAGATGAGTGTGGACAGTATCCTTTATTGTCGTGTGTGTTGATTCTCATTTCAGACTTGCATATGTCATGTCACATCAGTACTACTTTCTGGAGTAGCTTAAATGATGACAATGATAATTTAAATTACTAATTTTATTAACCATATTACAAATTACTTTAGATGTAGTTTACAAATTGACAGTGAGGCTTTCCCTTTGAATTCCATTTGCTTTTCACTTCTCATCTTATTACAGATTGTACATCCAGAAAAATGCTGCCTAGAAATAGAGGTATTTATTACAAACTGAATTCTCCTAGGATAAGAAAACATGCTCAATATTAGTTAACTTTATTGGAATATATTGAGACTGTTTATGGTATAGTGTATTCATGTTTCAAATCCAGTACCTGAAATTTAATCACCGAACTTTTCAATCACAAAGTTGAGCCAAGGTGGTAATATAAAGAAAAGCTCCATAATGTGTAAATATAACACATAGCAAACACAATATTCTGCTTAAAATTGCCTGGTTTCGCCAGACATAGATCTGCATTACCACTGTCCAATGCCATCTGTAATGTAAACTTGAGGTGTGCCAGGAAAACCTTTAGGTAAGCGAATCCATAAATCTGTTGATGGGGATAGGATTCAGAAAACCTTCAGAAAAAAAGCATAAACCCAAATCTGATACTTTGGCATTTTATTTCATGAACTAGATTCTGTCATGCTTTCCTCTGACACTTCCTTTTGATAGTGTGCCTAAATTTCTGAAAAGAAGAGGGTGAAGGAGGAGGAGGAAGGGGAGGAGGAGGAGGAGAGGAAATGCTGACTTGAGAACTTGTGAAGTATTATGGAGCCCTCCCGAACCTCTTCTGGTCTTAATCTCCGGTGACTATATTTTGCTGAGACTGACCCAGTAAAGAAGCAAAGGTAAGCATTCCTTTTCCTCTTCTCTGTGCAATGCAACTACCAACCCAACCCTGATAAATCCATCTCCCACTGCTTCAAATGAACACACTATCAAGGTCCAGCACGCAGCCAGCTCTGCTGAAGCTGCTCAGAACACTGTCCTCTTTCCCGAATTACAGCCGCCAGAGCTTTCCATGTGGATCTCCGAATCTGGACGTCATCATGCTGCCTAACAGTTCCCTTCCTTCTAAATTTTATACTTCACATAAAAACCCTTTAAAGTTAAAAAGCTTATATAAATCTAAAATAGCATCTAGAAAGTGAATATTGGAGCAAACTCTGCTAGGTGTTTGAGAAAGCCAGGCACTGTCTCAAAGTTTTCTACATTTTCCAAGGTGGCCCTGGGTGTTTGGTGTCCTGATGCTTTTAGAATACCACAGCATGAAATAAACTTTTCTACTTTTTCCCTGATCAGTCAGTTAAGATGGGTAACTAATAAACATAAGTAAGAAATATGACTAAGTGGTTATCAGTAATTGGTTCATACATACAGTCAGAAGCCTCTGGTTCCTTTGGACATGACCATCTGTAATACTGGCAAGAAAAATACTTCTCTACATTCTGCTATAATGAATTGAGCCACCTTGGCCCTTCTCAAGAGGCAGTCTCCCAACACTATTTAATACAACGGATGCTGAGACTTCTAAAGCGCATGTCAATAACATGGCTAGAACTCTGGTTGGGGTCTTACATAGTTCATCCCATATTTAAGTGACAGAGACCTCTGTACATCCTTCATGTGAATGTATAAATAACAACCATTTTATAACTGACAGTAAAAATAGAAAACACAAGGGTTGAATTGACATTACAAATCTAAAACTAAAAAATGGCTTGTTTTTATTTTAATTTGCCATTATTTGAGGGGGAGTGGAGATTTGCAGAGGTCTCTTCTTGTTGCAAATAAGCCAGATACATGTATCACTCATTTTTTGTTTGTTTGCTTGTTTTGTTTTTGTTTTTAAAGTAAGGTCCATCCTAGCCCAGGCTGAACGGGAATTTATGATGTAGTCTCAGGGTAGCCTTGAACTCACAGGAATCCTCCTAACCCTGCCTCTCAAGTGCTGGGATTAAAGGTGTGCACCATCATACCTGGCTATGTATCACTTTATGAATTCCTTCTGATGTAAGAAAGGAAATAAAAATCAGTGCTTAACACAGCATTTCATGGACTATAAGAAGTATGCTCTAATAAATATTAATAATACTTTAGGTTGTTTTTAAAAAGTATGTACTAAAATGTTTTGGAAAACTTTTCCATTCTATTTGAATTCTCTCTCTCTCTCTTTCTCTCTCTGTTTCTTCAGGCGAACAAAGAAAACTAAAGAGTAGGAGATTTGAATGCATTAATTGCTAAAGTGAAGGTTCCAGGTAGAATACATTTCTTTTCCCAGCTTAAAAATAATAGTTATTGGGGAAGGAAAGTGTTTCACTGTTATATCACATGAGTGAAGTTATGAGTTCCAAATACCCTTTGAGAATTTAGAAATAAATATCAAACTTAAAATATGTATAGAAATATTAAAACAATCAACTAGAAGATCAATATAGTTTTGAGTTCAAGCAAAGTTGAAAACTTACGTAAAAACTTTCGTAGGAGCAGGAGAGAGGGTCGGAAGTTAAGGAGCTTTCTTACAGAGCCTAACAACCTGGGTTCAATTCTACAGCACCCACCTGAAGCCAGAGGCACAAAGTGGCACATACCTCTGGAGTTTGTTGGCACTGGCTATAAGACCTGATGTGACCATTCTCTCTCTCTCTCTGCTCACAAATAAAATAAATAAATAATAAATAATATTCTTGTTAACATTACAGCTTACACTATTTTTCTTTAACTATATCATGAATTGGCCACCAGAATTAATTAATAGAAATGGGAACTTTACAGGAAATTTAGGTTAATGATATATAAATATGCTTGGACAAAAATTAGAAATATAAAATACTTGGAGCCCTCTCAGTGGGAAGGAGCTCATATTTGTTCCTGGAAACCAAGTCAAAATCCCATGGTCAGAACAGAGTAGGTTGGTACACACACAAAAAAAAAATCTCTTAATCAACTTTGCCTACCTCCTTTAACCAACATTGCTTTCATGCTTGGCTTGGAAATGTGTTTTATTTTACAGATGGCAGAGAAAATGGAAGAGAGCCTAGATCCACAAATAAGACAGGATGATATGGGACTGTCCACCTCACCCAGCCCTGCTGGGGTCCAGGAACAGAGGAAGCGTGTCATGAAAACAGCTCTTACTGGTAGCCTGACACTCAGCTCCAGGCTCATGGTGACAGACACGGAATAATCAAAACCTATGAACTCAGAAATACAGAGACTAAGCCGGGCGTGGTGGCGCACGCCTTTAATCCCAGCACTCAGGAGGCAGAGGTAGGAGGATAGCCATGAGTTCAAGGCCACCCTGAGACTACAGAGTTAATTCCAGGTCAGCCTGGACCAGAGTGAGACCCTACCTCGAAAAACCAAAAAAAAAAAAAAAAGAAATACAGAGACTATGAGTACCTGAACACTAAATCTTATTGCCAATAGGCCTGCAATGGGTCAGAGAACATTGCAGAAGAAGGGTAAGAATGATGGTAACAGCCACAGAGCAGTTAGAAATACCCTGAAGCTGTTCCCATGCTGCTCCGTAGAGACTGACTGAGGCCTTCATGACCCCATAGTGATTACCACATCCCCACTGAGGAGGCCCGCAGGGGAACAGGAGTTGGGAAACGGCAATAACAGTACATGACTTATAATAATATATATTAAAAATTTTTAAATATATAACATACTTCTAAGTGACCAAATATAGGAGAGTGTCACATAGAAACAAAGGGCTAGAGAGATGGCTTAGTGGTTAAGACCCTAGTCTGTGAAGCCTAAACACCTATGTTTAACTCTTCAGGTCCCATGTAAGCCAGATGTACAATGTAACGGAAGCGCTCACGGTTTCCCATACACACGAGGTGCCTCACATGCCCGGTGTTCTATTACAGTGGCTGCATGTCCTGGAGTGCTCTCACTCTTATTAAAAATGACCAGTCCTGCGCTGGAGAGATGGTTTAGTGGTTAAGCACTTGCCTGTGAAGCCTAAGGACCCCGGTTCGAGGCTCGATTCCCCAGGACCCACGTTAGCCTGATACATACACAAGGGGGCTCAGATGTCTGCAGTTCATTTGCAGAGGCTGGAGGCCCTGGTGCACCCATTCTCAGTCTCTCTGTCTACCTCTTTCTCTCAATGTCTGTCGCTCTCAAATATAAATTAATAAAAACAAAAAAATATTAGAAAAAAAAAAGACCAGTCTGTTGGGCTTGCATCAAAAAAAAAAAAAAAAAATTGAGAAACTACAAAACAGATTCTGTGCTTTGCTTTCTCCACATAAATGACCAGGCTGACCTGGAAATGACTATATAGTTTCAGGGTTGCCTTAAATTCACGGTGATTCTCCTATCTCTGTCTCCTGAGTAATGGGATTAAATGCATGAGCTACTATGCCTGGCAAAAAATATATATTCATTTTATTATACTGGTTGAAGTTCAATGTATGGTCAGATGAAAGAAAATTGTTTGATCAGTTAATTACAGACTACACAAATCTCTAAGATATTTTTCACATAATGAGAGATAATAGGCTTTCTCTGAATGTTTCTAATTATGATTATAAAAAGTAGATATACTTATGTGCTATACATTGACAACATATTAGTTTCTGGGTCCAAATAACACCACAGAATGTTGAAGCAGCTTGTAAAATTTACTTTGACCAAAATCTGATAAAAATCTGGCACAAGGACCTTGAAGTTGATATTAATGTTTGTAAAAGTAAAGCAATGATTTTCTCTTTTCTTTTGAAGTGTCTCTTTCTACCAGAATGTGTTTTATGCAACCTTGAGATGGTCTATGAAGGATGCATGAGGCTCCACGCCTCCACTATAACTAACGGCCAGCAACGCCTGCCAGAAGAGCAGAGTCTGATCTGTCATGTCACAGCCACTGTGAAGCTGCCTGTTGCCTTCCACCCATGGCCAGCCACAACCCTAATTTAATGGAAGGCTAGCAAAAAGAAGAAAGAGCTGGGCGTAGTGGTACACACCTTTAATCCCAGAACTAGGGAGGCAGAGATAGGAGGATCACCATGAGCTTGAGGCCACCCTGAGACTCCATAGTGAATTCCAGGTCAGCCTGGGCTAGAGTGAGACCCTACCTCAAAAAACCAAAAACAAGCCGGGCGTGGTGGCACATACCTTTAATCCCAGCACTCGGGAGGCAGAGGTAAGAGGATCACTATGAGTTCAAGGCCACTCTGAGACTACATAGTGAATTCCAGGTGAGCCTAAACGAGAGTGAGACCCTACCTCAAAAAAAAAAAAAAAAAAAAAATTAAAAAAAGTCGAAGAAGAAGCAGCAGAAAGATCTGCATAAGTGTATGATGGGAGGGGATGGGGATGAAGAAGGAGCTGGGGAAGGGTGACAGAAAGATCTGCATAAGTGTATGATGGGAGGGGATGGGGATGAAGAAGGAGCTGGGGAAGGGTGACAGAAAGATCTGCATAAGTGTATGATGGGAGGGGATGGGGAAGAAGAAGGAGCTGGGGAAGGGTGACACTAGAGGATAGCTGGGAATGCGATCAAAAAGAAACACTGCATGCATACAGGAGAACATTAAAAACAAATAAAAAATCAAATAGTATGGTTAAGTCCTTTTATCCTCTTACATGTAAGAGAAAATGAAACCTTGAGCGAATTCCATCTGCACAGATATCTATCCCTTAAAATCCACCTTAATGTTTAAACCTGGAATTCTTAAGGGGCTGGTAGTTCAGAGTGCTCGGTTGTTTGAATAAAACATGCTTGTCAACAAAGATGCAAGGAAGGGACTCCTCTAATCCCCTTGTTCCACGCTACTTTTTTCTCCTCTGAATTGTAATTCTGCTCACACTTCCCCATCCTTGGGAAAGTGGCCCAGAGCAGACAGCGAGAGGAGAACATGAACTCCAGCGCGTAAATCACTTCCTCTCCTGTTCCACAGCCAACATAAAGAGCGCCCTGCCATTGCTGCCTGGAAATAATATACTGTCGAGCCGGCCTGGCAGAGGGACACGGCTTCAGACGGCAGTACGGCCCAGGTGACCAGGAACTTGCTATTAACCTGGGGCCTTCACTGCCAGCAACACACAGCTATGCAGGTAATGGAGGCTGCAAAAGCACACCAGGGAGAAAGCAGTCACGTTGGAGGTCTGACTGTATTCAAATGCCCTTTTTACAATAAATTGTCTCACAAGTTCAAAATTATCTTTTGGACTGAATGTAATATTTCTTTCAAACATAAACTGTTTGTGGATATGCCACAAATAAAATATCTGACACATAACATTTGGTCAAGAGATTTTTATAAAATTCCAAATAAGCAACCAGTTGTGCAATGCTAGATATGGCTTATTGAAGCAGAGTGTTTTTGTAGTCAGGTTCACATGAAATACAGATAATATTAACTGCTATCCTTGTCAATAAATGCCTTCTCTCATTTGAAGTTCATAAGCACATATGTATATACCTATACATATGTGTGTGTATATATATATATATATATATATATATATATATATATATATATCAGACATAATAGATTGTTTATATTTTTCAAAGACAGAGATATTTTATAAGAACATGCAACCTACTCATTTCACTGTAAATACTGTTTTCATCATAATTGCATATGTGATGAAAATACGTGGTGATTAGTAAATGAAATAATTTAGTAATGTTTGATGAGACAACAATTGTCCCTTTTTCAATGACTCTTGCATTACTATGTGTGCATACATAAACCTGAATCCACTGTTTGAATTCAATAAGCAAGTCTATCTAGTCATGAGGATAACTATAATTATCATGGAAGTAAGTCAGTAATCTCATTTCATGATGTTCTATGTGATGTGTCTATGGACTTCTATGTACCATCGGGAGGCAGTACTTCCTCATTGCACTTGATATCATAACACCATGAGTTATAACCAGAGATACACAAGACACTAATGTGTACAAATAAGGTAACTAGTAACAATTGGAAATATAATACCTATATTCTTTATTGTGACAAGTACATGATACAGAAGTAACATGATTACTGTGTTTAAATTTCAAAAAAATACAGCTAAAGAAAAAAATATCAATTATAGTTTGCTTAGAAATGTAAATACAATTAGTATACATTGTTCTGAGGAGGGAATTCAAGGGTTACTTTTAAAAAGATTTCAAAATGTATGATGCTACCCAGTGTATGCTTATGCCTCACAACAGCAATAAAGCATAATTTTCGCAGAAAGAGAGTCCAACATTTTATGAGATTACTGCGATGAGTAAAATCTGAACAGGATATAGTGTAGTCCGCTCCTCATTGCTATGACGGACATCCAAGCAGACACAGCTTGTGGGAGAAAGGGTTCTTTCAGGCTTGCAGGTCAATGGAAGGCCCATCAGTGGCAGAAGCTGGCTTCTTGCCACAGACCCAAGCATTGGGAAATAACCGCAGCAAATGGGGACCAGCCGCCAGAGAGCCCACACTGCTCTGCACACACCAGAGCATCTGGACCCCAGGGTCTGCTCTAGGGACACTCCCCCTTGTAGCAGGGGTCTGCCTGTTAGGGTTTTAAGCAGGAAATGTAATTAAAATTGACCATGTCTATGGGACCAAACATTCAAATTATCATATTCAAACCTTCACAGGACCATATAGGAATAAAGGGATTAAAAAAAAAAAAAAGATGAGGCCCAGTGAATGGAGGGTATATTGTCAGGTTGTATTGTTTTGGCAATTACATAAGTACCTGGCTTGTGTGTTTTTGTGTACTCATATAGGAGACTGGGAGAGTAATACAGTCAAAATGGAACTAGCGATTCCTTGAGTGGCTGGCAAGGTAGGAATCTCGCCTAAGCGGTTGAAATTTTGAATCAATTGCACAAATAGTGCATCAGTAGAGAAATGGTTTGAGGAGAGGAGCTTGCCTTGAAGCAGAAATGAAGAGGGTATGAGACAGTTTGTGAATATAAGATATTTTTTTAGTAGGGGTTGGTTTTTCGAGGTAGGGTTTCACTCTAGTCCAGGCTGACCTGGAATTCACTCTGTATTCTCATTCTCAGGGTGGCCTTGAACTCACGGTGATCCTCCTTCCTCTGCCTCCTGATGGGATTAAAGGCATGCGCCACCACGTTGAGCTTCATTTATTATTTTTTACTAGAGAGAGAGAGAGAGAGAGAGAGAGAGAAAGGGAGAGAAGCAGATAGAGAGAGACAGAGAAAGAGAGAGACACAGACAGAGAATGCATGCACCATGGTCTCCAGCTACTGCAAATGAACTCCAGCAGCTGCAAACAAACAAATTTCAGACAACTGTATCACCTTGAGCATCTGGTTTACATAGGTCCTAGGGAATCAAACCTGGGTCCTTTTGCTTTGCAGGCAAGCACATTATCCACTAAGCCATCACTGTAGCCCAACCTTGTATATTTAAATGTCGGGGTTTCAATTGTACTTGACTATGTGCATAACCTGTCCCTCAGCTTAATAATGTGTGTTGTGCATTGCAGTGAGTAGCATCATTACGAACTCAGGTAGCTGCTTAGCCTCCTGACATTCTTTACACTCAATATGACTGAGTGACACGTGCCTCAATAATGCCTGCCAAGTGACACTGGGTTTTCAAAGTTTCCAGAAATGTGGTGATCAGTGTTACCACATTCCATTCTTGCAGAGTAAGCCTAGGCTTCATTTACTTATGTGAAACACAACTTCACTTATTAGGGCCATAAAACTTACTTACGTCTTTGGCCTTTCACTTATATTCTGCAAAAGTAAATCTTAAATGGGGATATAAACTTCTTGCATAGGATTGTTGTGTTAAATTTGGATACACACACACACACACACACACACACAGTCTCCAAGTGCACTCTCATTCTACAATAAATCTATTTCATATTGAAGTCTGATCACTAATGTTATTTCCTCAAAGAGTCTTTCCTTGGTGGCTCAATGGGAAATATTTCTTCCTGCTTCCTTTTTCTTTATAGCCTATATCACAGTTCACAAGAATGTGTTTTGGCTTAATTTTCTAGTCTTTTACTTTTCCCTCAATACTATGAAACAGGAAGATAATAAATAAACTAAAATGTTAAACTTACAGATTAAGTAGAATTACATACTTTAGACAGATAAATCAATGCAAAAAGAAAGATTGAGTTTTTCTTCAATGTTCTGCATAAATTAAACTATATATTCCAATCAGAAGTATGTTAAGATGGTTATCAATTATAATTAATTAAAATATTTTTATTTCCTTATGGGAGAGAAAGAGAAAAAGGGAGATAGAGTGAATATAGGTGCACCAGGACCACCAGCCACTAAAACAAACTCCAAACACATGTTCTAAGTGCTGGGGAATCAAACCAGGACTGTCAGACTTTGCAAGCAAGTGCCTTTATATGCTGATCCATTTCTCCAGCCACTATCATTAGAATTTAATTTTGTTTATCTCTCAGAAAGTGATAACAACACCTAAATTATCATATTTCACTATTAAAATATCCTTTTAAGCTGGGCGTGGTGGCGCACGTCTTTAATCCCAGCACTCGAAAGGCAGAGGTAGGAGGATTGCCGTGAGTTCAAGGCCACCCTGAGACTGCAGCGAATTCCAGGTCAGCCTGGGCTAGAGTGAGACCCCACCTTCAAAAAAAAAAAATCCTCTTAAAATATGTATTTATTTTCATAGAGACAAGCATCGAGAGGGAAATAGAAGAAAAAAAGAGAGACAACCAAGCCCTCCAGAATGTCATCTGGACACATGTTCCATGTTGTGCATAGAGCTTTATGTAGTATGTGCACTAGGGAATTGAACTGGGCCATCCTCCTTAGGTTGTCCTCTGGCCTCCACGTGTAATTTGGTCCATGTGTGTCCACTCACATGAACACACACAAATGACAAAAAAAAAAAAAAAAAATCAGTTCAGTTGGTTGAATTTTCCTTTCTTAACTGTGAGTTAAGAAAAAACTATGTTACTGTTTAACAACAGATCAGTCTGGACAGGTATACAAATTTTGATGTCCTATCCTTTAAATTAACTCCATCATTAAAATTCCTGTATCCTGTCTCCTACGCCATCTTCTGCCCTTTCAAGAACATTTTCATTTCCTTTAGCATCTCTTATTTGTGCTGTGAACTCTTCCTTAAATGAATGACCAGCTATATGTTATTCTCTTTCTAATACTCCTTGTCTAATAATTCTGGCTGGTCCATTAGTCAGCTGGGGCCCCACCTAGGATCTGCGGTCCACACATGCAGACCTGTGCCATCTTGCAGCTGTGGGGGAGCTTCTCAGTGGAGACTCGGGGTCACTTTTTGCCCCCATCTAAATAGCCACTTGTCAAAACATGTCATTCCGTCAGTTCCAGTTGTGCTTTCCTTCTGTTAGTCTCATTTTGGCCAATACATAGTCATACATCCTTCTTTTTTTTGTTGTTTTTTATTTTTATTTGAGAATGACAGAGAAAAGATTGAAAGAGAGAGAATGGGCACGCCAGGGCCTCCAGCCACTGCAAACGAACTCCAGATGCCTGCGCCCCCTTGTGCATCTGGCTAACATGGGTCCTGGGGAATCGATCCTCAAACCGGGGTCCTTCACAGGCAAGTGCTTAACCACTAAGCCATCTCTCCAGCCCACATCCTGCTTTCTAAGTCTGTCCCTCACCAAAAAAATTAAAGAAGACATGTGCATGTTGGAAATCATTTGGCTTGCTTCATACATGGACTTAAGATTCATATTAATATTTCTAGTGCTCATAATGTGACTTCTGACTTGAATTTAAATTATTCTCATCTGACCCTGCATTTTTAATTCATTAATCAAGTTGAATACAAATTATTTTGGAATGCAATTTAAATTAGACAGCTTATATAATTTTTATCCTTCGTAATTACATTGCTGGAGGTATTAAAATGTCAAAATAATATAATATGATATAAATATCTATATGCAAAATATATGGCATCATACATGTTATGAACTAGTAATATTCTTGGAAATATTCTTTCTAATAGTTTTACATATTATAAATTTTATAATTTACATAGAATTATTTGTTGCAATATTGCTAAACAATTGAGGCAGGGCGCATGAAATGGTGATGAAGATGATGACAAAGTGCCTTTGAGACATGAAGCTTGAGACAAAAACTTTGCCTAAATTTAAATACAAGTACAGATTCCTTAACTAGAATTGAGACTTATCTATCTTTCTAACCTATTTTCTGATACGGTAACAATATATTATGAAGTATTCCTTTTATTATTGCATGGGGATAGAAAAAAGAGCAATACATTGGATATCTACTATAAAATTTAATAATTAAGAGAGCTATTTCCCCCACTAAGTTAAGCTTTGTGAAAAATAATAATGTGCAAGAAAGAGTAATTTACCTAATAAGATAAAATGAATTTTTATTTTATGTTGATTTGAAAATATCTCTGGAAAGATCAGTAGTGAAATTAATAAAATTAGCAGAATGTGTTGATGTCCAAACACAATTAATTTACTAAGAAATCATAAATGGCTCAAATTCCAGGTTAAGTATTTTACCTCCTATTATTTGAGGACTGGAGAGTTTGCTTATTGGTTAAGGCACTTGCCTGTGAAGTCTAAAGACCAATATTCAACTCTGTGCATGTGTCTAGAGCTCATTTGCAGTGGCTAAAGGTCCTGGGGTGGCTATTTTCTCTCCCTTCCTCTCATTCTCTCTATCTCTAATAGATAAATAATTAAATAAAGCATTGAAAAGAAACTATTATTTAAGATTTAAAATAATTTGATAAGATGCTTTTAAGCAACTATATATTTCATGTAAATTTTAAACATATTTTCATTATTTTACAATCTTTTCAGTATTTATTTTTTTTAAATCAAAGTAAGCACAATAAATATAAGTATTACTTCCATGACTGAGAATTTCGAAATAATCCATTTGTAAAAGTAAATTAAGGGGCTTGGACATGCATCTGTGATAGTGTTGTTGTCTAGCAATGACAAGGACCTGGGGTTTGCCTCCTAATATCACGAATAAATACAGTTTAAGTAAACATGCAAAAACGGTTTTCTTAACGTTCATCATGAGGTTCTGTTTCATCAAATTTTCAATAGCATGTTGCTAAAGCAAATTGAAAGTAGCTAGTCTGTTGCTTAATGAAATGCATTTCAATTTTCAAAGGGAAATAAATATAAATTCAAACTTCTTTCTGACACTTTTGCACTGATCTCATTTTGTAAGGATAATAATCAGAAAACAAGCATCATTTCCACTAGACATATCAGTAACATGCCAACCTGTATGTCCCTATTTATACTGGGAGTAAAGGCTTCTCTGCCCTGGTTTGAACACATCGTCTCAGCTTGTTGACACAGCTGACTAACACCCAGACAGGCAGGCTCTGTAGATTTGTGTCACAGATGATCAGTCATATCTTTCAGTTATGATTATTCTAGATAAAATAGACACTGTCTCCAATACAACAAAACAAGTTTAAGTGGTTATTCGATGTTCTCAGGTAAAAGTGGACATTATAAGTAGTGCTAACAGGAATTCTAATATTTTGAAAAGAAACTTTATTCTTCATTCTGTCATGTTTCAGTAGAAATAGCCACCTAGACAAAGGCTATGATTATTTCTGGTGCTATATATATACTTCAGAGTATCATAATAAATCACAACTTAAACATGGATGTCTCTACATGAGAGCTAATATAAGTAATGAATATTTTACTTTATTCTCTTTTCCTTATTTTCTACCTTGGGGCCATCACATAATCTATTAATAACACTTAATTGCCAATGAGACTTATAATCTTGAATGATTTGTACTGCCACCCTTTTCAGGATAAGTGATCCCCAAAGGCTAACCTAGAATGAGGCATGTGAGAGATTCTGAACCATAGAACACAGCCAGGAGAGGGAAAAAGAACATTGTGCATGGCGAAAAGGAAAAGTAAAAAGCTAAGAAATGAAAGTATCAAAGGGTGGTTGTATTCATAAGACAGAACAATTTTGAAGACATGTATGTTCCAGAATCAAGATCTTCAACTAAATTAAATTTTCATTGTTGAACAATAATATAGATTAACTTATTACTGACCTACTCTATTTATCTAATATCTTAGGTCATCAAAATTAGGATGATAAATATTATTGACAGGGCAACTTACATAGTTATTGGATAATTTATTGAAAATGTTAAATTCTCTCTAAATATAAATATATATCAATGAAATATACTAAAATTCTACAATATTGAACAGAAAGTGATAATATTAATTCCATGATTTCAACATGTCTGATGAATGTAAGAAAGAAAATCAATATGTATTTCCAATGAAATGAAAACAGTACATCCAACATAGGAAAAGTAGAATTTGAAGGGGTCACTTAGTTTCCAGATATGTTCTTACAGGGACCCAATTTAATTGGAAATAAACCTAACTAACATTATTTACCTGGGGATTAAAGTTACCCATAAGAGTATAATGTCTATAATTACCAAGCATTTTGTTTTATTTTACTTTTAGATTTGAGGTAGTGTTTCACCCTAACCTGGGCTAACTCTTATAGCCCAGGCTGTCCCTGAAGTCACAGGTCCTCCTTTAGCCACAGCAGTGGGATTAACGGCATGTGGCACCATAACCCATGTTTTAACATGTTTTGATCCGTGGAAAAGTGTGTGAATTATTATTTACATGAAATGCTTTTGTTTTTGTAACATCATGAATTTTCTTGTTACCACATGAGGTTTAATCCCCGTCAGTTGCTTAGTGCCTGGAGCACACCAATGACTCATCTTACCCTTCTGGAATCAAACAGATAAGAAGATAGGAATCAGACTTCTTTTACTCAGGAAACGTCCTAGCAGTTGGGCAAGGATCAAAAGCTCTGGAAACTGTCTCTTTAGTGAATGGAAGGCAATCTTAGGTAGAAACATCCTTTCCTTTCCATCACATAGATATACCATCACTTTTCCATTGTATATATGAAACCACATATAGCCCATTAATGTTTTCTGACAAAATACAATTAACTTACACCATTTTAAATAGCAATCCAAATTATTTGGAACACCAGATTATGAGACAGTTACACATTTTATTTCTTAAACGTGGCAAGCTTCGAAATCTAAACACAATTTTAAGAGATACTGCTTAAATAAATTAAATGGAGTTTTGTATAATTTTTTTTAATCACAAAGTAAGCTGGCAAAAATTCATTTTTATCCATCTATACTCAGAGAGTTATACTTTGCCATTTTGAATGAATGCTAATCTAAGTGAAATATAATCTCCTTCACTTCCTCATTTAGGTAGAAGATTTGCAGGATTAACATTATGAGCATCTTCACTTTTAGATCTTAGTTGCAGAAGAATCCGCAGGGAAAGAAAAGCAAATTAATAAACTCAATTTTAATTATTCTAATCCTAACCTATCATGATATGTGGAGTTTATGCATATCTTAGAAAAATGGTGTTACCACGATGACAACCCAGTTTCACATCCTTTAACTCATAGGTGAATTAATCATTTTCTTAGTTTAATTGGGTCAGACTATGACTTAAAGGGACAAATTTTCCATAAAACACTTGGGATCCAAAAATTAGAACATGTTTCTCCTAGGAGAAAGTGAATTTCTGTATTTTTCCCGTGGTAGAAATAAAGGAAGGGACTGAATCAAAATTCATTTGCACTTGTAAGAAAATGGAATAATGGGAAACATATTCTAATCTATTCACTGGAACTCAGCTGAGCACATCTTCACATGTAAAGTTGAAAATTATCTTCTTAAAATCAAGGAAAAAGCTAACATGCACAATTAAGTCTTAAATATACTATGTAAGTAGTAACAGAGAAGCATTCCCTAAAAATTTATGTCACAGGATTTAGATGACAAGTTGAGATTGTCCTGTTGTGACTACAAACCTTGACCCCATGGCAGAGCCTATAGTTGAATACTTACTTGCCCCCAAGGACAGACGAGTAAGTAAGTGAAATGCCACAAGTGAATGTCCACTATATAGCAGGCTGAGGCCAAAACTCTCATATTTGCCAGACTCTTAGTATGAAATTATTTTCCAACTGTAGTCTTTTAAGTAAGTACTGACTTTTATACATATTTGGTGTATCTAAGCCTGCAAATGATTATATGCTCAAGAGGCAATTGTAAATATATTTATATCATAGTAGGAGGCTCTAAATCTAAAACCTTAAGTGGAGGACTCAGATTTAGAATAAATTTGCCCGTAATGTTTTATATCTACATGGATGTACACTGAAAGCGTGAAAACATTCACATCAAAACATTCTTTGTTCATGGAAACAATAAAAATAGGATGAACACATGCAAAAATGCCATCTTTATAAACGCATACCCTTACATTGCTTATTAACGCATTGTTATTCACTTGAAGATTTCTCAATTTAACAAAATAAAATACAATCCTCAAAGAAGAAACAGCTTATCTGCGAAGAGAATCTGTCTTGTATTGCCTGTTCCTCAACTTACCACATAATTTTCTCATGTTTTGAACCAAGTTTAATCTTCAAAGCAACAGGTGGAGTAAAAGAGGTAATCATGTGAAAGTTCCAGGGTATGAATCTACTTATCATCTATCTATATTTCTGTCTATCATCTATCTATCTATCCATCACCTATCTATCTATCTATCTATCTATCTATCTATCTATCTATCTATCTATCTATCATATAATCATCTAAAGACAGATAAAAGTAAATTTCAATGATAACAAAACATCTCCAACTTACAAGTTATAAAATAAATACAATTTTTTAAAATATTTTTTTATTTACTATTTATTTATTTGAGAGCTACAGACACAGAGAGAAAGACAGATAGAGGGAGAGAGAGAGAATGGGCACGCCAGGGCTTCCAGCCTCTGCAAACGAACTCCAGACGCGTGAGCCCCCTTGTGCATCTGGCTAACGTGGGACCTGGGGAACCGAGCCTCGAACCGGGGTCCTTAGGCTTCACAGGCAAGCGCTTAACCGCTAAGCCATCTCTCCAGCCCTACAAAATTTTTAATAAACCAAAAATGTAGCATAAAAATTAGTGAAAACAACAAGCTCAGCAGGAAATATTTGGTTTCTAAACAAGAGTAGCACTAAGTCCCAGAAACTCATTAGTGAAAGCCTGAGCAGGCCGATTGGCAGGTTAGATTATAGACGCACATGCCTGGCGTCAGCGCTCTGCCCTTCACTCTCTTTTAAGCCAATCCAAAGCACTGGGCGTGGAAACAACACTGCTAGTGACTCACTGCATCCAGCGTGTGCCCACCCCCTGACATACCCAGTTTTCAGATAGTCAAGTAGTAGTCCATGGGCTGGTCTTCAGTCACAGTCAATAATCTATACTCAGTAGGGCTGGAGAGATGGCTCAGCAGTTCAAGCACTTGCCTGTGAAGCCTAAGGGCCCATGTTTGACTCTCTCGATCCCACATAAGCCAGACACACAAAGTGTGATGCAAGCATGCAAGGTGGCGCATGCACACATGCACCTGGAGTTTGACTCCAGTGGCTGGACTCCCGGGAGAAAACTGAACTCTCGGTTTTGTTTAAAGTGATAGGGATCCGTCTCAGGGCTTGTACATTACATTACCCCGGACTTGCATCCCAAATGCAATTCTTCATTTTTGTTCATAATAAGGTGGCTTTCTTCCCTTCACCCAGGCACACAGCCCCTCAGCTTCAGACAGTATGTCTCAGCGTGACTTTAGGGCATGTGTGACCAAGTGCCTCATTCAGACCCGCTTAAGATAGAATGAAATGCTTGTATTCTCAGAAAACTGGATAAAGATAAAAGCCATGCTGTGATGTATGCCATACACATGTCTGACCAACAGATGCTGGAGAAACGTAACAATAACTTTATATCCTATGTATAGCATCTCCAGTTGAGGATATGTGAGTCATTCCCTCCACCTGGATCCATCCATCTCATGAACTGGAGCTTCCCCAAACTTCTCCTTCCATAGGTTTCTTTGTTTCTGCCTCTTTGTTACAGACACTGCTTGCCATTATAGAAAACAGAGATCAAATGGTAATAGATTCCTGTTAGGAACAAAAATAAGCCAAATGAACTGAGAGATGCCTTTAATATAATGATTCAAAACATGGAGGTTCTTACTAAATGCTTGCTGGATTGCAACGCAATTGCTCTGCTGGAAAATCATTGAAAAATCAATTGTTCCTTTCCCCAAATCCTATAGTTCTAAACTAGGATAAAGATATATTTGTCACAGTATTTGAGATTTAAAAATTAACGCAAGTGAAGCAGTGTGGCCTGCCAATAATGTGTTAGCAATTACTATAGCAAATAGGAAAAAAAAAAAAAAAAGTTTTCCAAAGCACTTTGTCTAGCTATCTGCCTATAACTCTCCAAAGACTGAGTTCTACCACATTCTTTTTTCTCAGTTCTAGTGGCTCAGTTCCACACACTGAATCCTCTTCACTTCAGTAGGGGAGAAAGCATGATTTTCCTTACAACCACAAGGCAGGAGACCCTATAGGCAAAATAGCCTTGAAAAGAAACTCTGATCTTATAGAGATCTTTTATCCATTGCATGGTATTCTTAAGTAGATCAATAAATAAATTTAGACTGTTTAATTAAGTGTATTAAGTACATACCTAATTATAGAAAAATATGGTTTTAGAAAATTGAAGTAAAAGTCATAGTTAAAAGGACCAAACAAATAATTCAAGGTACACATATGGCTTAATTAGAAGACTTTTGGTGGGGGTCTCACTCTAGCCCAGGCTGACCTGGAATTCACTACAAAGTCTTAGGGTGGCCTCGAACTCATGGCAATCCTCCTATCTCTGCTTCCCGAGTGCTGAGATTAAAGGCATGTGCCACCACGTCCAGCTAGAAGACATTTCTTATTTATACCAGATGTTTGGTGTTTGCCTGAAGTATCCATGAGATTAGAGAAAGATTGTAAATTTGTACTCTCTTAGGTGAATGACACAATAGGTGTAATAGCTATGAAATATTCATGATGTCTTATATTTCTTCTTGTTCTGATATTATCCTGTCTTTAAATAAATCTAATAAGCCATTGAAATCAGGCATTTCTTAAAAATAATTGAAATCCTTAAAAATTAATAAAACCATTAAGAAGAATGAGGAAAACAAGAACAGAACAGAAGATTCCAGCATTATGGAAATTAGGATAGTTAAAACACGCAAGTAATATCTAGGCATGAGAAAAATTCTCTCTTTTTTTTAAAAAATTATTTATTTATTTATTTGAGAGTGACAGACAGAGAGAGAAAGACAGATAGAGGGAGAGAGAGAGAATGGGCGCGCCAGGGCTTCCAGCCTCTGCAAACGAACTCCAGACGCGTGCGCCCCCTTGTGCATCTGGCTAACGTGGGACCTGGGGAACCCAGCCTTGAACCGGGGTCCTTAGGCTTCACAGGCAAGTGCTTAACCGCTAAGCCATCTCTCCAGCCCTCTTTCTAATTTTATAGTGCATGTGAAATAGAAATATATACATAACTCTATTTGTATCTGTAGTTATTTTCATTTCATTTTTTACTATAATTATAGCAAAAGTAGATGAAAGGATTGGTATAATCCACCAGCTTGACCAAGAGTTTGGAAACTTCTGTAATATTACAGAGAAGTTACACTCCCACTGGAGGAAATTTCCAAATTGAATGGCATCAAAGATGATATACTGAAAGAAACAAGGAGGTAAAAAAATGCTGGGCCTCTCTCTCTCTCTCTCTCTCTCTCTCTCTCTCTCTCTCTCTCTCTCTTTCTCTCTCTCTCTCTCTCTCTCTCTCTCTCTCTCTCTCTCTCTCTCTCAAATACCAACTGAGCCACATTCCTAACCCAGAATGTTTCTTTAAAGTTATTCTAATTTCACAACCTGGATGCAGGTGAATAATATCTGAGTGTACATCTATTGCATTGTGTTGATACATAACTAGATAATTTCCACTTCTCAGCTGTGGTGCACTACAGTGGTAAAATGGGAGAAGAGACATCTCTGCCACAATATTCACTGCCTTTGGCGACATCCGTAATACTGGGGTTGGCATATGAGGTGCAGTCCTAGCTTAATGCTCTGAAGGACTTCCATCTACAGCGTCCCATGTTCTCAGATTCTTTTGTATCACTTTCATGACAACACTTGTTATATTTTACTGATTACAACCATTCTCAATGGTGTGTGACAAAAATATGGATTCAACTGGTGGTCTTTATTTGTGGATCAGTAATCCTGGTACAGAAAGACAGATACCTCATAGTCTCATTCACAGGTGGAATGCAGATAACTTTATCTCACAGAGTTTGGGAGTAGAATGGGGGTTCCTAGAGGGCAGGAAGTATAGACTGTAGGAGAGGTTGTCCACAGATGGGACAGCTGATAGTTACAGCCAGGACCAAAACTGTTCCGGTGCACTACTACATAGTAAGGATGCTGTGCAAGTAAGCATTGGTATGCATAACCCGCTGGAGACAGTTTCAATATTTTCACCATAAGGATCAATTTAAATATTTGAGAGGATAGATATAGCATCATACTCAATCATTGTGCAATGTGCATATGAATCAAAAGATCAGTAGGGATTGAATAAAATCTGCCATTTTATGCATTATCTATCAATTTAAAATCAATTTAATTTAAAATTTATACTACTTATAAAAACCAGAGGAGCTCAGATAATGCTACACTTGGCCATCATTATTATAGGAACTAAAAATTCCTCTGAGTGGTTATAAAGTTTGTCTATTTTAAGACAGATAATAACTAATATTGTTGAACCTTATTTGACAAAGTTTACATATGTCTATTTTGTTGTTTCTGTAATTATCGATCTAGTATGGCCATTTTATTTGGAGGCATATTTTGATTTAAAACTTGCAAAAAGTTATATATATATATATATATATATATATATATATGCATTATATATATTATTCTCCTACAACCATGTCAATAGACAGCACAAAGATCCCAATAGAGTCAACTCCACGCATGAAATTACCCAATGAAGTGGTTTAAAGAGAGATTAGGATTTCTAGAGATCAAAATAATTGGATATGAGTGCAGGTTAAGGCAATTATGAAAAAAGCTTAATATTTTGATGCTGGGCATAATTTTAAGTGGCACAGCGTACCTGGCACCTTTCTTTGAGAAACGACAGAAGTCTGGAGACAAGGAGAGTGACTCTGTTTCCCTCCCTGGGCTGACATGGTGTGGCGCGAGACCCTGTGCACAGGAAGAGTTGGCTGATGTTGTCAGCTTGGTGCAACTCTGTGAACCAATTAGAACAAGGCCTCAAAGAAAGCATGCGTTGTTTACCAGACTCACCCGTACTAAAGCAGGGCTGAGAGGGACCAGGCAGTGCCTATTTTTTGGTACCCAAACCATAAGCTCGCCTTGCTTTTCCTTGAGTGATGCCACAGACAAGATGCATAAAGCGGTTTAGATCTGGCCTCAGTCCTTATCTTTGATACCAAAATCCACACTTTGGGAAACAGTGCAGTTTACCGTATTTAAAAATAGAAGTTTATGAATGTGTGATCAGTGAGAGTATTCGCACAGAGATGCTATTGAGAATGTAAAGTTCCACACAGAGTATTCATGGGTAATGTAATGAGTATAATATGCCACAGCTACATCAACTCAAGTAAATGTTTGTGTGCCATATCACTGACATGTTTTTCTCTCCTATGCGAAAAACAAAGTATCAGGAGGAGTCCTGGTGATACATGTTGACGTGAAAGATAGGGAAGTTCTGTTTAGTGCCTAAAAGATAATGTGCCAGTTCAGTGCTTTTTGACAAAAAAATCCAATTGTTAAATTCTATAATGTTTTAATTAATTTAATACTTTACTATAAAGTATGAACCTTGTGTGCTGTTTTATGTTTATTATATTTTAGATGGCCAATATGTAGGTTATTTTCCTGATCATTAAAAAAAAAATCCTTGGTCACCAAACAGGGTATAATAAACAGTTTAGAGAGGGAAAATCTGCTTATTGAACAGTTTACTGTTGTCTGATTTAATTGTTCACATAGAGCTTGATGCACAAGAGATGGCTTGATTCTTTCAAAGAGAAGTGAATTTCCATGTTCATATTTCTTGTACTTGGAAAATACTACTGTTCAAAATATTTCAGGCTTTAAATTTCTTCCTGTACTTCTTTTTAAAATAATGTATTTTCTTAGGATTTTGTATTTTGTCTGAGGTTTACTATCATTTCATCAAGGCAGGTGTATAGACAATTTAACTAGTAGCCACTGATGTTTAAAAGTAATTTAAATGTTAGTGTTGTAAATTCAACTCAACCTAAATTTACATGAATAGCAATGACCTGATAAACCCTATCAGCATTTGAACATACCAAGAATAAAAGGCAGACTGTATACTACAAGGTCCCTAAAGCCTACTTAAACAAAAGACAACATTGACACATTAATATTTCATACACCCATGTGCTTCTATCAATCACCAAAACAAATATGGTATCTTTAAGGAAGTAACACTCTCTTTTAATATTGAGCTGACAAAAAAAAGAAAATGTTTGCAGCTCAACTTGTAAAGTAACCTAATTGCATAATAGAGCCATGAAAAATTAAAACCACTTTCTTCACAAAAATAATAATCCATAAGTCTCCATGTGACTGGAAAGTACAGTTCTGCAATGGAAGTGTCATTTCAACCTTAAATACAGATTCTACCATTGTGAAAACAGGGATGGCAGATGCTCACAAATGCCCAGTGTGACGGGCCAGGTTAGAGAAAGGAAGCAGAGGAGTGAGCAGGTGCTTCTAAGCAGTGGGGAAAGAAAGCATACCCTACAAACACTGGAGTAAGCAGATGCCAATGGCAGAGGCATTCTGGAATAAACTTGGTTTTTTAACACCCTAAGGGATTTTCTACTACCTGCAGAAGCTGATCAATCAAAAGGCTAATATAATAGAGATTAAAAAGTAAGTGAAAGGGCTGGACAGATGGCATAGCGGTTAAGCACTCTCCTGTGAAGCCTAAGGACCCCGGTTAGAGGCTTGATTCCCCAGGATCCACATTAGCCAGATGCATAAGGGGTGCACACATCTGGAGTTCATTTGTACTGGCTGGAAACCCTGTCATGTCCATTATCTTTCTCTTTGTATCTGCCTCATTCTATCTCTGTCTGTCACTGTCAAATAAATAAGAATAAACAATTTTTTAAAAAAAGGCAAGTAAAAAAAAAAATGAAGGCAGATTCCACTGTTCTCACTTGTTGATGAGAACAAAAGAAAATAGGCCAAGAAAAATGAACACATGAGTCAGGAGTGTTGGTTTTACAAGGTCAGTCAATATGCAAGGGCTGCACTCTGGAATATTCCATGGTTAAAATGCCATGGAACACAATTTTTTCTTGTTATATTAGTAAAGGCTATTTTCTGGTTGGGCTACTTAAGGTATCTTATAACAGAAAAATGAAAGTAAAAGCACTGAGGAACTCCATCCTTTACTTGTTATGAAGTTAAGGAATTCAATCTTACTGATCTCAGGAGAAAAATTAGAAAAGTGAAAGAAAACAAATTTAAATATTTCCTTGATATTTTGGGAAACTGATGTTGCTTCCAAAGTGATGTCCTTTGGACAGTCTGAAGAGAATTAAAAATGAGAGAATGGGAAATAAGAGCACCAGTAACTGATGGTTGGGAATGATTGTTAAAGAGCACTTGCAGAAAACCCAAAGTTAATCTCCTATCACATAGTTTTGAAGATCAGGTGATCTGAGCTCCTGAAAGTAGACTGAAATGGTCCCATGTTACTAATTTCTCAGGCTCAAAAGGAAATATTCCCAATAGATTAAAAAGTATTTCCTTAAGACAAGTAATGTTATGGTTTTGCATGTAAAATATAGAATGCATAAACAGAAACAAACAAGACTGCAAAACTGGTTAAAACTAATAAAAGCCAGCAAAAATGGCATGGCATGTCAATTGACTTGTGAAAGCAGGGATTATGGAATCATCCAAACAGCTATAAAAATCTACAAACTGGTACTATTTGAAAGTACATAAAACATATGTTCAGTAAAAATTCAATACAATTTACCAAATTCCATATTTTAGATTTTCATAAATACTTAAAGTTCATTTCAAAGAGGCACAAATGGAAGCCAGGTATGGTGGCACACACCTTTAATTCCAGCACTGAGAAGGCAGAGGTGGGAGGATCACTGTGATTGTGAGGCCACCCTGAAGCTATATAGTGAATTCCAGGTAATCCTGGGCTAGAGAGAGACCCTACCTCAAAAAAACACAAAAATAGTTTTAAAAAATCACAAATGGCACTGGAGAGACAGCTCAGTGGTTAAAGTTTGATTGTTTGTTTGTTTTGCTTTGTTTTCAATGTAGGGTCTTCCTCTAGTCCAGTCTGACTTGAAATATACTATGTAGTCTCAGGGTGTCCTTAAACTCATGGCAATCCACCTACCTCTGCCTCCCAGATTCTGGAATTAAAGGTGTGTGCCACTACGCCTGGCTTAAAGTTGCTTCTTTGCAAAGCCAGAAACCATGGGTTTTACTCCTCACTTCTCACATACATCCAGATGCACAATGTGGTTCATATATCTGTAGTTTGTTTGCAGTAGCAAGAGGCCCTGGCATGCACATAGTCTCTCTTTTTCTCTCATTCTCTCTCTACTTGCATATAAAAAATTAAATAATATTAAAAATAAATAAAATGCAGAAATGGAAAAAAATTATTATGCCACAGATGCTATAAGAACCCATTTGACAAACTGGAAGTATGAGTTAGTGAAACAGAATATAGAAGTATAAGAAGTATTAAAGGTTAAGTGCAATAAAGAGAATGTAAGTTATGGTGCTGGAGACATGGCTTAGTGGATAAGGCACTTGGATGCAAAGCCATAGGACCTCGGTTCAATTCCCCAGGATCCACATAAGCCAGAAGCACAAGATGGCTCATTCATCTGAGTTCATTTGAAGTGGCTGGAAGCCCTGGCATGCCCATCCTCTCTTTTTCCCTCCCTCTCTGTCTCTCTCTCTCTCTCTTAAATAAAAATAATCTATTTTTAAAAACATAATTTAAAATGTATAAGATGAGGTATGAAACAAAAAAAAAATACACACTGAAATAAACTTATCAGAATCAGATGAAAGGATGGAGGAAATGAATCAGAATTGATGTTTAACTCAATGGCTGATCAATATCCAAACTTGTCAAACAAATGTACTACCAAAGATAAAATAAAAAACAAACAAACAAACAAAAAAAAGTTGCACTGAGTCTAAGCAGGGAGGTTTTAAATATACCTTGCAAATGGTTTAATGTTCTATACAGATTGGTGGTGAGACACTTTTACTCTGGACACCAATGGGTTCATATTTTTATAGCACACAGCCTTGAATGTCATAGACTGTGCCTCACTCTAAAGCAATAAGTAAAATTTGGATGCACCAGTATTAGAGGTAGAATTATATGGTCTCAAGTTCATTGCATTTTTGTCATTTGGCCCTTCTTTCATAGTGAAATTGGAGTATGGACTCAGACTCACACAATGCTAATTATCTGTCCTGTACAAGAACTGTGAGAAATAAAGTTTGTGTGTGTGTGTGTGTGTGTGTGTGTGTGTGTGTGTGTGTGTATTTCACATGTAGGAGTGCCCTATTTTCTGTGAGAATCCATGGATTTACAACAAGCTAAGTCAGTGGGAGAGTAGGTACAGTGAAAAAAAACACATTCTTCAGCTCTTAACCTGTGTCTTTATTAAAATTATAGAAATCCCCAAGGGAACAAAAGAACATAAATAAAGCAGACAAAGGGAAAGTTTTCAGATCATAGTTAATGCAAAATGGAAAACTAAAAACTAAACTTATAATGCAAATCATGGGAGCCAAATCATCTTGAAAACATAGAACAGCTGGGCATGGTGGCTCACACCTTTAATCCCAGCACCTGGAAAGTAGAGAGGTAGGAGACTTACTGTTACTCTGAGGCCAGCGTAGGACTGTAGAGTGAGTGGCAGCTCAGCCTGAGCTAGAGGGAGACCCTACCTCAGAAAAAAGCCAACCTACCATCCAACCAAACAAACAAACAAAAAACCTAAAAACAAATGTGGATGAGAATCACTGGCAACGCAGAATGCTACTGCCTGAGAAAGTATCCTCCAGACTCAAAGTTATTTTCAGAATGACAAATTTATTTAAAAAAATACTACCAGCAGATACAGAGTTAAAGATTTGTAAACATATTGAAATAAATAATCACAGATGAAAGAACATAGATGAAAAAAGATAAAATGTAGCTAAATGTAAATATATGCAAAATATAATTATCATGTATACAAGAATGATAATGTGTGCTGCTTGAAATATAGAGCCAATTAAAATAAAAGAAAGAAAAGCCATAGCATACAGTTAGGGAAAAGGTGGTTCTGTGGTGATCTATTTCTGGAAAGATAGTTGTTATAACAAATACAGTTTTTAAGATGAAAGCGATGCTTGCTATAGTCTGTAGAGCAATTCATAAATTGATTGTTTAAAGGAAAATAGAAATAATAAAAATATAAATTGGAATTACTACTTTAAATATGTCTTAATAATGAAGAGATAAAACTAGGTAAAGATGACAGTATTTGATTATTTTTGTATTTCCTTGGAAAGATTGTTGCTAAAATTTTAAAAACCCTTTATATGCCCAAATTTTGATATGCAGGGATATTTTCTTTAGATGAATTAACATTGAAATGGGTGCCCGTCACATGGAACTTGATGGTAACTTCCTGCGGTGTTTGAGAGAGATGCCTCTCAGATGTTTCTAAGGCACACTACTCACAGTTTTCAAACATAAACATATGATAGCATGTGAAAATCCTGTTTTACTCTATAATAATATATGACAAATTACATAAGATGAATGATTTTCAAATACTTTCTATTTTTTAAACATATGAACATATTTAGGAGTACTCTTAAGCAAAATAAACAGAAATGTCAGTGATAATTTATCCCCAACACTACCATGGTGGGTTTTATATTTCTTTTGTTTATAGTGATTAAATTAATGTAAAAATAGATTCAATCCAAACTGGTGATATGTGTCCACTTTGCTATGTCAAATGGGTATTAAAAATTGCTAAACATGCCAATTTCACAAATTATTGTAATGCCATTTTTGATATTCTGTGAAATACAATGACTGAAGTAAATAATTTTTTAACTTCTGACACTGATTCTCAGCATGTTACTTCTACTAAAAGGAACCACAAAGGAAAAAAATAATAAAGAAAAAAAGAAACTACGTAAACTCTTCTAAATACAGATGACTCAATCAATGGCAAAAGTTCAAGCCATAAATAAAACCCAAGATTCTTACTAATTGTATAAAGTATTCTTTTTACTTTCAGAAAAGGTAACTCATAATGATGTGAAAGATGTACATGGAAGATAGATAAATGGATGATGATAGATAATACCAGATAGATAGATAGATAGATAGATAGATAGATAGATAGATAGATAGATAGATAGATAGATAGAGATAGATAGATGATAGATAGATAGATGATAGATAGATAGATAGATGATAGATAGATGATAGATAGATGATAGATAGATAGATAGATAGATAGATAGATAGATAGATATAGATAGATAGATGATAGATAGATGGATGGATGGATAGATAGATAGAGAGAGATGACAGAAGGATGGATAGTATACCCAAATAGATAGAAATAAATATATACAAATGGATATGGAATGAGTTTATAATTATTATCTGAGTCAATTAACTTCTACACTAAAGAAGTAACTTATCAAAATTATCCTGAGGATAAAATGGAAAATGGTACTGGTCTTCCAAACCAAGGTTATAACTTCACCCTACTGGAAAGGCAATAAACTTACCTTGTCCAAAGAAAATATAAAAGGAATGAATAATGATCAAGAAGCATCACTTGTTGCTGTGAATCTAAATTGTCTCTCCTTCTTTTGCACTACTTAATTTGTCAGTGCCAAGTGAAATACATGTATGATTATTATGGTATGTCAAGTTTGTAGTACAAGATCATTTCCAATTCATACTTTAATAACCTTAAAAACTTTCTTTCACTGAACTAATAATATCATTTGTCAACGTAGTTACCAAAGAAATACAGTGTTTTCAGTTTTTACCTTTATTAGTTATAGTCTTGGTGTTGATTTCACACTCTCACAATACAGATATCCACATGAAGGTGGTAAAATTAATGAGCCCATCAAATACTAATAGTTAATGAACTGCATGGAAATGTTTAGTCTAAATATGTATCACACCTCTATTTACGACCACAGATCACTTACTTTTCTCCTACAGATTGGCAGAATCCCTCCCAGACCCCTTGATGTTTGTCTTAAAGAAGCTGATCGATGAATTTGGCATGTAATCGTCTCTACCGGTCTCCTCAGTGGTGCGGTTTCCCATCACGGGGCAGAGGCAGCCCATCACTAATGAAGCTGTCCCAGGCCCCTGGCTTGGAGCCAGCACAGCCAACCTCTCTGGCTCGCTCGGTACTTAAGGCTTTCAGGAGCCCGGTGTCTGCGAGTTGAGCATTCTTCCAGTTCTTTGAACCCACTGCCATGGCTTCCCGGGCACTTGACCACATTACAGTTTTCACACTGAGCAGCTGTAAAATCGTTAAAGCGCTATCTTTCCACACACTTTATCCGTTATCACTGCTAAGTTTGGCATCCCACCTTAGTTATGGGCTGTAGATGCCACTTTCATCACTTCCCGGGGTAACCTTGGCCATGAAATCGGAAAATCAGATCATTTTCTGGTCCGTTTTCTTCTTTTTCTCTGGATGAGATTAGATTTTGACACGCTTGACTGACAAAGCTCATTTAGGATTCAAGGAGAGGCCTGTGTCCTGACCTCTTTAAGAAGTGGGAGGTGAGATGTCTTAGGCAGTGATGAGGAAGAAAGGACCAATTTCTACTCATCACATAAAGGCAATTAGTGTCTAATTCACACTGTGAGACAAAAATACTTGGGAAAGTATAAAGAGTGCTTTTGTTGGCAGGTCACAACATTATTTATGATTCTTTAAAAACACACATCATCTAGAAAGATATAAATGCCACATTTTGTTTCCCCCTCAAATTATATTTCTAGGTTTTTTACATGATAAAGCAAAAACACAAATCATTTTTACCTAATTAAGTATCTTGAGCAATTAATGTATAGAAAAATGTATCTTTTATTTTGGAAAATGACAACTCTAACATAAAAATTAAGTTCAGTTGAAATAAATTGCTTTATTACTTGGGCCTGGACTTCTTAGCTGCTCAGTTATACAATTCCCAAACACTTTCTGCTTTGAACATTTATTCATTTTAGATAGTGTGACAAACAGCAGGTTGCAGAAGGAGTGAAAATGACAGTTATTAAATGCCTCAAATTTAATGTTTGCTAAAGTTTATTCTCTGTCCTTAGAAGCTTTAAAACTGTCAATGACGAATATAGGAATATTGGCATTTTGAAATCTCCACCTACAGTACTGTATAGTAAAATAAACCCATTACATGAAGAATGACTTATGAACAATTAGCTTCTCAGGCCATCTGAGCCATCCCCTTTACTCTGATTGAAGCATGGGAATTTGAGGGAAGTACGGCATCCTTAAGGGTAAAAACAGCTGAAACAGATTATTACTTATGTTAACTTCTCAGGTTACTACCCTGGTTCTGTCTAAACTCCCTTTTCCCAATACTCTCAATTATAGTGAATATTATTGAGATTCTGTGTTTAAAAAAGAACATTTATTTGTTCTTATTTTCTCTCTTGATGCATTTGTTTTCTGTTTTATTTCCAGACAATTCAAGTTTCCGATGAATCCATGGTAGAGTAAAAATAATTCATCTCGAGAACACTGTGTGTGAAGGAATGTTTATCACAGTAGTTTGTATAAAGTACTAACTAAATATTTGTGAAAGACTGGACCTCCTTGCTTAATCTCCCTGGCTACATAAATATTGTTGTGCATACATCACGCGTTCAGGTGCAGGACCTCAAATGTTTTCAATTATATATTAGGAGACTCACAGTTGCCTAATTTTTTTAATGACATTTATTTCTGAAGCCAAGAAAATCTTGTAGTGATATAGCCATATGCCATATAGTAATAAAAACTCCAGTGAAGTGTGACTTCATTTTGTACAGTAGGTACATTCCTGGGCAGCTGTGTAAAGTAAACGCTTAATTTTTTTCAGATAACTCAGTGAATTTAATTACATTTTCAAGAAGAATTTCTCATAGAAAAAGATGCTGTCACTGGTACAAAAATTATTAACGTGGATATGAATTGCAATATTCATTTCAAAAGGTACCTCTTTTATTGCTATGATTTTTATTATTGTATCTATGTTGGTCAAATAAAGAAATAAGTCACAGAAACCTGAACTGTTGCAAATCTCTCACTTGATTGAGCATGTATGAAATATAAATGAATAAATAAATAAATATATATATATATATATATATATACACATTATATACATATATATATATATATATATATATATATACATGCACATATATATTACTGAAATGTGCCATCCATGTGGTTTTCTTTCTTTCTTTCTTTTTCTTTTTTTTCTTTTTGGTTTTTCAAGGTAGGGTCTCATTCTACCCCAGGCTGACCTGGAATTCACTATGGAGTCTCAGGGTGGCCTCGAATTCACAGCAATCCTCCTACCTCTGCCTCCCGAGTGTTGGAATTAAAGGCATGCACCACCACACCCGGCCCATATGGTTTTCTTTTTATTTATTGCTTTCATCAATTTCACAGTACTTTATTCTTCAAAAGGGTCTACTTTGTCTTTAGTACTTGTGCCAGTGACAAAATAAGAGTTGTATTTTACTTACCAAATAAAACTTATTTAACCAGTATAGATAAAACTATTTACTGCAAGTTAATACCATACTACAAATATTTATGAGAATAATTACATAAGTGTGTGAGCCTAAACAAAAATCTGTTAAGTAAATAGGGTGAAAGTCAGTAAAATAAATACATTACATTACAATACATTTGGATATTGGTCCTGAATTTCTGTATTTTTGCAGACAATACAAAGACTCAGTCTATGGTAAAGACCTAGTTACTTTGGGTGGTCACTAACCATCTCCATTATTAAAATATTTCCTTGAAGTTTCATTTTGCTGTAAAAATATTCTCCTTATTTAAACACAATAATATGAATTAGTTGATTATGCTCATATTGCCTACATTCAATGAGCGCTCACCCTACATAAACAAATCCTTAAAGATGCAAGTGAGTGAGTGATCAGCACACCTTGTCCACAGACGTCCAAAGTTCACACCTCATGAATTTCTTCTGTCACCCTACACTACCTAGGTGGTAATATTTCTGTGATAGAAATCAACTCTAGACAAAAACTCTTAAACTTCCCAGAAAAAACAACAGCACACTATTTTATAATGTTTTTCTTTGGTTTCCAGAAGATATAATCTCTACAAATGTTGTTTTAAGGTTTTCGTGTTCCCTTGAACATGAGTCAGCAACCATTAACCCAGAAATTTCAATTTTTTAAAATGATCTTGAGAAATGATTATGTTATGTTTGCTCACTAGAAAAGGAGGAAGGGACATGGCAACTTGGAATCCTCTGAGTGAAATGTCTCAAGGCTGCATTTGGGCACACTACTATGAATCAAATGCCAATTTTGCAAATAGAGGTTTAATTTAAATAAATAACACTGAATCCACATTCAAATTCCCTCTTTATAAAATGCCCAGATGGGCTGGAGAGATGGCTTAGTGGTTAAGCGCTTGCCTGTGAAGCTAAGAACCCCAGTTCGAGGCTCAGTTCCCCAGGACCCACGTTAGCCAGATGCGCAAGGGGGCACATGCATCTGGAGTTCGTTCGCAGTGGCTGGAGGCCCTGGCGTGCCCATTCTCTCTGTCTCTCTCTGCCTCTTTCTCTGTCACTTTCAAATAAATAAATAAACATAAATAATAAAAATAACAATAAAAAATGCCCAGAGGAATGGATTAGAATCACCCAAAACAATCAGAATAAAGGATGCCTAAATATCTGCATGTCAACTAAAATTTAAATTTAAATAAATAAATAAACAATAAACGCACACTCCCCCAGGCTTTCCTGATCAAAACAAACAAACAAACGAAAGAGTAAAATTGCATCAACTCTTTTTTTTTGGAGGGGGGGTAGTTTTTCAAAGTAGGGTCTCACTCTAGCCCAGACTGACCTGGAACTCAATGTAGTCTCAGGGTGGCCTTGAACTCACAGGGATCCTCGTAACTCTGCCTCTGTGTGCTGGGATTAAAAGCATGCATCACCATGACCAGCTGCATCAACTATGTTTTAAGTGATAAGATTTGCTTCTTCTTGAATTTCACATGTAACATTATTCCACAGATTCTTTTTATTAACTGGGGCTATTTTGTCAAGCTTCTAAGCAATTATTAGAATCTACACATATATGAGAATATTTTATTATCATGACGTTTTATATTCAAAATTAAGAAACTAGATACAAGAAAGAGAGCAAATGACCTTAGGAGTAGCCATTATTTCTAATAGGATTGCTAAATAAAAGGCTCTCTCTCTCTCTCTCTCTCTCTCTCTCTCTCTCTCTCTCTCTCTCTCTATATATATATATATATATATATATATATATATATATATATATATGATCTGTATGTGTTTATATAACCATTTTAAAAAACAATTAGCTATCACACAGTGTAAATGAAAAAATGCAATAGCTTTGAATACTTTCAGAAATTTGTGTTTCTAATAATGTTCCCTCTTAACTCCGTTCCATCTCGATCTTCTACAACATAAAAGTAAAGGAAGCATCTGTTGCACGGGAAGGTGAGCCGACTTCACCGATTTCTGAAAGTGTCCGTTCCATAGTGTGAGAATGACCTCCACCCTGCAGAAATATAGTAGCCAGTGTTTCTATGAACATCACATCATTCTCCTGACATATCAGCTTTGAGAAACCAGAAAGCCGATTTAAAGGCAAGTGTGGGTTCGTGTTTTTCACCGAGAGTCAGATTAAACGAAACAGCTTCAAGAGGTCCTGCAAGAACCATTATCATGTCAGAAAAATGTTGCTCTGTGAGTGGCAGGGCTTGGCCTGGAAGGGTGGCACCTCTCACTCCTGGCAGCCCAGCCACATGCAGAGGTGCCCACGGCGGGATTAGAAATGGCTTCAGCAGACAGAGTCACTCCTCTCCACACAAGTAAGCATGCTGCACGAGTGGGACAAAGAGATGTGAGGGGAATTGGAAGAAACAATCTGGGCATCCATTACTAACAATACAATGGCATCTGGTAAAAATAAGGTATGCCAGAGTAGCTTTCACGGTTACCCAAATCACATGGGGAGCAATGCCACAGTACTTGGAAGACTAAGGATTTTAAAGACGAGAGAGATAAGTACAACAGTAATAATTGTTGTACAGTTTCTCTCTCCCTTTCTCAAGGTAGGAGTAAGAGTTAGCGAATGTGACCTTCTGCATGTACCTTGATGCTATTTTACTCATATACATGTAACCAAATGTTTATTTGAAGCCCAGGAAAATAACTGTATACCCCTTTGCTCCTTGTGTAGAGTAAGAACTGACCATGAAATGAATAAGGATCATTGAAACTATGAGATTCTGAAATCCTAAAAAATGCATTCAATGCTGTGTTCTTCCATAGGAAGAAAGATTTGCTTTAGTTCCTGTATCAACAAATATAAACAAACAAACAAACAGAAAAACACTAATAAGGCTGGGGAAATGGCTCAGCAGTTAAGAGGCTTGCTTGCAGATCCTAACAGCCTGTGTCTGATTGCCCAGTATCCACATAAACTTAAATACCCAGAGTGCTGCTTGGGTCTGGAGTTCATTTGCAGAGGCAGGAGGCTCAAAGTGCTCATTTTCTCTCTCTCTATTTCTCTCTCTCCCTTGCCCTCTCCCTCTCTGACTCTTCATCTCCTTCTTCCCTTTCTCACTCTTTCTCTTCATGCAAATAGAAAACAAAAATTTAAATTATTATTTATTATTATTATTTTTATTTTATTTGTATTTATCATTATTAGCATTAATGGTTAAATTTTGTTTACTATTCATGTGTGCAACTATAGGCCTCATTTTTCTCAAGTTTCTTACTTAGTGAGGAGTAAAGGAGGGATAAAGTAAGAAAAGGTGCAAAAAGTAGGTCTTATATAGGAAATTAAATTAAATTTTGCATAGAACATACTAGTCTTCACAGTTGGAACCAAAAAATACAACAGATTTAGAAAAGCAGCCTGGTAATAGAGGTGATGGCCAGATTTATCATAAACATATTGAGCTAATATTTTTCTTTAGCTTTGTTATTCCTTCATTATCACAAAAATGTATAATCTTTAGAGTCATTCATATTTATTTTGGAAATCCTTAGGATTGTAGGTGTAAACAACTATCTACCATTTAATAAAAATCAGTTAGATAAGTGATTTTACTCTTAGCCATAATTTTTTTTCTTATCCATAATTTTTAATAAACATTAATGTTTGATTATTACTGTCAACACTCATGTACCAGATATTTATAGATCAGGAGGCCCACACATGTTTCAAAATGTGCATGTTTACCCAGAGCAAAGATACCCTTAAGCAAGTCATAAAAATAAAAGATAAAGTTTATTTTAAAATGTAATCTAAATAAATATATGATATTTTCCCTTTAGTAGATAAACATTTTTTTTATAAAACTGTTGCAGGACATTTCACACATTCTTCATCACTTTTCTTCAATCATCATTTAATGAAAATAATTTTTAAAATTTAATTTATTAGTTTTCTTTTCAGCAAATACTGGCAGTTTGGTACCATTGTTTAGGCTCATCCATGATCTATCCCCTCCCATTGGACCCTCCTTGTTGATATAAATGGGTCATGCATTGTGGAGGTAGCCCACAGTTATTAATGAAAAGAATTTTAACTGAGCTCTTCTGGGCTATTACAGACATGTGTGCATTCGGCTACATAAAGCCTCAGCAATGTATAGAAACCAGAGTCCTGTCAAATGTAAGCCCATAATGAGTTGAAGAAAAGCTCTTAGACCCCAAGTTCTCATGGATGTCACGCTGGCCATCTGAAACACTCTGCTGGTGTGTCAGCTTCTCTTAGGCAGGAAATCACTGGTTCCAGGAAGGGCTCCTGACATCCATTCTTTCCACAGCAACCTTGAGGTTTCTCTGTGGTTTTTGCACAAAACAGTCCCTTCATAGTGAAGTTACAAGCTATTCATGTTTAATGATTATTAGTCCCGGGTGGTTTCTCCTCCAGCGTAGCTTGTGTATCCACAGCCCTCTGGGCTTCTGATAACTCGTCTAGAGGACTGTAGGTGTGCTATGGCTAATAGAATGATTTCCAGAAGATCAAAATAAAAAAAACAAAAAACAAAAAACAAGACGACAACACTGTTAGTGACTGCAAGACTGAGTCTGGTCATTTCTTATAGCTGCAAAACCACAATTTTGAACACTTTTTTATTGTGTTGGGAGTTTCTTCTCCATCGGTGATTTCTGAAAGTTTGAAATGTTTTCATCACGAAAGTATATTTCAGCTGAGGACATTGACTTTACAATGATGTGCATATTTACTAAATACATTTCATTGTTGTTACTGATATATACCACCAGTTCTATGTACATCCAAAACACTATGCCTGAATATAACAGAAAAGAATTGACAAGTTCTGTGAGAAAGGTTGACAGTTAGGATGTGCTAAACAAGTGTTAAACATTGCAATTTACTCCAATCTGGAATCTTCAAACTATTCTTAGTCCAGTTAATTTTTCTGTCAGGTGAACTCCAAAATTTCTATGGGATAAAAAATAATTATTTTCCCATTTCCTTAATTGCATATATCTTTTACAGTAAGAGCTATATGACGTGAATGTGCAGGAGAAAGCCAATTGTGTTTCTCTTATTTGAATATATGCCAATTTTCTATGCCCTCATGTAAACATAGAGCTACATATTAAGTCACTGTTGTTACGAGATTTCAAAGGCAATAAGATGATCACTAGGTAAATTCTTCAGCTAAACTTGTATTCCCATAAGTATATCAGACTAATACTTCCTTTCTGTTGATTCAACAGATATTCTGACAGTAAAAGAACTAATATGGAATATAGATTACATACTTTTCAGTGCTTGTTAAAAGTAAAAGGTACTGGTTTGATTTGTGACAAATATTTTCAGGTTTATTACTTAAGTAATCACTTAAGAATCATAGTGTTGCCAGGCATGGTGGCACACGCCTTTAATTCCAGCACTCGGAAGGCAGAGGTAGGAAGATCATTATGAGTTCGAGGCCACCCTGAGACTCCATAGTGAATTCCAGGTCAGCCTGGGCTAGAGTGAGACCCTACCTGGAAAAACCTAAAAAAAAAAAAAAAAAAAAAAAAGAATCATAGTGTTAAAACCATTAATTCATAAACTAATTTGGAGAAAAAATTTCTTATGAAAGAAAACTTTAAGACAGTTTCATCAGTAAGTACAGTTTATTTGTTGGCATCAATTAAAAATAGAAATTCAGGCTGGAGCGTTGGCTTAGCGGTTAAGTCATTTGACTTCAAAGCCAAAGGACCCAGGTTCAATTCCCCAGGATCCACGTAAGCCAGATGCATAACGGGATACATGTGTCTGGAGATGGTTTGCAGTGGCTGGAGGCCCTGGTGCCCCATTTCTCTCTCTCTCTCTCTCTCCTCCTCCTCGTCCTCTTTCTCTTTCTCAAGTAAATAATTTTAAAAAATACAAAAAAAATAGAAATTTAAACTGCTTCTTTAAAAGGTAATTTTTAAGACCTGGAATAATGTCAGCAAGTCTGTTAGTAATTATTATGTCATAAAACAACAGAACATTTAATGTTAAAAATTAAGGAATCATTTTCCATGTTCTGAACAGGAAGTTTCTTTTATTAATTTTTTTTGGGAACTTTACTATATGAATATGAATATACTGCACATTGACCTTATTCCCATTGGATCTTCCTCTTTTATCCCTGCTCTATAACCTCCCCTGCACCACTGAGGACCATCCCCAGAATGGGTATTATGAATCACTATGGGGTCCTAAATAAACTAGTCATTTCCTATGTGGAGGTTATACCTCAAAAAAGTATTTCTTCTTCAATAATGGTGGAAATTACCAGATGTTTACACTTATGTTAACAGCATTGTTGGAATGCTGAACATTCTCTTAGGCAATTGACCTGTGGTAAATAGAGTATAATGATATTTGCTAGTCATATGCCTATGCCGCAAGCTGGGCAGTGTCCCGTTGTCCCTCTGGGTAGACCCACCATTTGAAAGTGCGGGCAGAAAGAGTTAAACCAAGGGCATCCCGCTGAGGAATGGTATGATTTATCTGGTAGATGAGATTCTGACTTGAGGGCATCCTCTGTGGCCCATTGATCATGAAGACTATTCGTAAATTCTCGCAATTAAATAAATGAATGGATTGAGTAAAGTTAGAAGTGAGAGCCACAGAAGCATTAGGACACCAGAATAGAGACATACTGTATTGATTTCAACTTGTGTTCTCTCTCACCTCATCAGCCATCCCATGCACCTCCATTATACTAAAAGCTAAATACATGCATTGATCTGTGGTACATTTCTTGGAAATCATAGAGCAGGAAGAACCACAGAGGGCTGAGGGGAAAACCATTCTAGGAAATAATATTTAAGCAAGATGTATATGGTAGACAACAGAAGATAACATAAGAAGCTAGAAACAACTTCTGTGCCAGAAATGATGAAGCAAATAGCTGCAAACCCCATGGGGTTGATAATAACAAATCACTTCTGTTAGGATAAAGTTGGACAGTATTTAATATCTTCAATCATTTGGAACCTGGTGCTTAAAAAGAGAACTACCTACAAGTGAGTATTACAGAACTCATGAGTCATTTGATTATTTGGAATTATGAGACAAGTTTTAAGGTCCATGGCTATTGTTTCCTGCAAGAATTCTTGCTTTCTAAGCAGAATTATGTTTTGACATTGAATTTAGGACAGTTACGTGTGTGTATGTGTGTGTGTGTGTGTGTGTGTGTGTGTGTGTGTGTGTGTGTGTGGTGTGTTTGGGGATGTATGCATGCATAAATGTATATTGGGATTACAGGTAGGTGCTACCACAAAGAGCAGAGTGCTATATATTTTTGAAATCTTTTATTTTATCTGAGAGAGAAAGAGACAGAGAATTGGTGTGCCAAGGCCTCCTGCCACTGAAGACAAACTCCAGATGCTTGCATAACCTTGTGCATCCTGCTTTACATGGGTACTGTGGAATTGAACCTGTTTCATTTGGCTTTATGGGAAAACGCCTTAACCATCAAGCCATCTCTCCAGCCTGAGATATATATTCGAATTGATTTCTTTGTTTTAACTTTTTTTTTTTCAGTGCAAAGGCAACTTAAAGAACTTGATAACTTTTTGATATACATTTCCTACTATGCAATGAGGAGAACCCAATATTTTCCCAGGCATATAGGATGTTAATTTCACTAAATGAGCAATGTTTCAGGTTTAACTGTTAAGGTTGCATTTCTCAATGGCTACACTTGAACATAGTGGAGACTTTCAAGGTCTTCTAATATAACCTTAAATGTCTATGGATATTCATACACTTGTACAATATATTTTATTTCCCTCAAGTTGGAAGAAAAACACATTTTCTAGTCTCAAAACCATATAGAGAAGCACTTGAGATTCTGGAAGTTATTTTCCTATGAGCTTCACTCTTACCTAGTGAATTTTGCAACTTTCGATCCATGCATGAGGAAGGCATGGTGTTCATTATGAAAGATAATCACAGAGAAGACTCTTTGTACAAAACCCTTGATATTCTGCAGGTAGTGACCTTTTCACCACTATGTTATAACTGTCAAAACGCAAGACTATCATAAAATTTTTTTCACGCTATAGGAGACATTGTATTTTTAAGAAAATCCCAAAGGCCTTCAAGGCACTAAAGACACAAATGAGAAATTTATACAAAATAAACACACAAACTAAAAACTTTATGGACAAGAGATGTGATCCTATTTTATGTGACAAAGAAAACATAATTAGGAGTCCGTGTCTTTACTTTTTTTTCCCTGCCACTATTGTTTTGCTCACAGATGACTCATGGAGTAATTTGGCTGACACATGCAGACCTACTTGGTGGATTTATTTTGGGTCCAAAATATGCAGAACTTTAATTTTTGCATGCTACTGGTGTGTTGATGTGTCAGGAAAGCAAAACTGCCTACTATTCACTCTATATATTCTTAAAAAAAAGTAAAATAAAAATAAAAATTATAATTGTACAACTATCAAAAAGAATCTTATCATTACTCAGTCCTAGGTCATAGTATCTTCTCATTCTAACAAAGAAGTAGATCATTGTTTCTATATTAGATTTTTAAAAATATATTTATTGATACATGTGGGTGATACAGAGAAAGTGTAAGCAGTAGGAACCAGGACCACTTGCTACTTACTGTACTGGAAATCCAGAAGAATACACTGGTTTGCATGTGGCACTTGGTGTGCCTGGCTTCACATGGTGTGGTGGTTTGATTCAGGTGTCCCCCATAAACTCAGGTGTTCTGAATGCTAGGTTCCCAGCTGATGGATATTTGGGAATTAACACCTTAATTAACAACTTAATTAACAACTTGATGGACTATTTGTGTCAGAGTTGAAAGACCTGAATGCAGTAAGAACTATGGATTGTGAGGGTTGGCTTATGAAGGTGAGAAAAAGCTTTACTTGGACTGGGCTAGCAGTTTGTGTGGGCAGCTTGCTATTATGCCTGTGTCCTGAGAAGTTGTGCAGGGTTGTTTTGCACAGAAATGAACTGGTATGAGCAGAGGGATAAGGTATAGAATGAAAAATCTTTGGGTGAACTCTGCTGCACATTCAGTTGCAATTGTGAGATTACATACAATCTTTGAAAGTGGGCTAGCTGACCTGCACTGGCGTAACAGGAAGAATTTAGACTCTTTTGGAGGGGTCTGAGTGCTCAAGAATGGTGCTGTTCTTCAAAGTCTGCTTTATTTCCCCTGCATTAACAAACTGGCTCCCTACCTGGTATTGTGGAATATAGGAAATGCAAGAAAGAGAGGGTCATTGAGTTTGCAACACCATCTTATGTTTTGGAAATGGCCATGGCCAGTGTGAAGCAGGTTTGCTGAATGTCTGCATGGAGACCCCTTGGCGCCATGAGGATGAACTGTGGGTTGCGGTGGAGATACCTGGACCGAGACATGGCCACTAAGAAAAGCTGCCAGCCCCAATGATGTTTTCCAGGACTGTGAGTAGCCTATCTGGAGGGGAAGAATTGGAATGCCAAAGATGTGTTGCTGGTTAGAATTATTGGACTTAGAGATTGTCACTGACTAGAGTTCTTGGGCTTGAAGCTAGAGAGTTTGATGTTTGTCCTGGTTGTTTTAAATCTTGTATTGGCTGAATATATATATATATATATATATATATATATATATATATATATATATGCTCAGTGCCTTCTTTTGAAGTGTGAATGTTTATTCTGTGCCATTATGGGTTTTTTGGGGGGGCATACTTTTTAGTATAATGGTTCAGTTAAAAGATCTTGGACTATGGGAATGTTTGAACATCATTGAAATTGATTAAAAAAAAATATTGGGGACTTTTAAAGTTGGACTGAATTCATTTTATTTTACATAATTTATGGATATAAGTTTATGGGGGCCAGGGGTGGAATGTGGTGGGTTGATTCAAGTGTCCCCCATATATGTAAGTGTTCTGAATACTAGGTTCCCATCTGATGGATACTTGGGAGTAATGCTTCCTGGGGCCACTGCGTTGTTGAGTGCAGGATTATGGGTGTTATAGCTAGTTTCCTCTCAGCAGTGTTTGGCCCACACTCTTGTTGCTACTGTCCATCTCATGTTTGCCACGGGATGGTGTTCACCCTCTGCTCATGCCACTGTTTTCCCTGCCATCGTGGAGCTTCCACTTAAAGCCAAAATAAACCTCTTTTTTTCCTACAGGTTGCTCTTGGTTGGGTGATTTCTACCAGCAATGTGAACCTGACCGTGACAGTAAAGGTGGTACTAGGAAAGCACATTCACAGCAGTAGTCTTTGTAAGCAAATTTTAAACCACGAAGCTCTCACTGCAGCCCATCTTTTAAAAACTTTTTTTTTTATTGAAAACTAACATATAGACAATATATACTATCATAACAGTTCCTACAAGCCTATACTGACCTCATCATATTTTTCCCTCCTCGTATGCAGGCTTGTGTAGGTTGGGTCAGTGCCACGGCCACTTTGTGTCTAGAAGATTGTATTGCAAAGCATTCCTCCCCTTCCCTTGCTTCTCACAGCCTTTACACTACTTCTTCTGCAAAGGTCCTGAGCCTTAGAGGGTACGAGATATCTCACCTAGTGCTGAACACTCAGTCCACTGCCACTTCTCAGCCCTTTGAGGAGTTTTGACCGGTTAGGTTTTGATCTAGTGGAAGTTAGAATCACACCTTTGAAAACTGAAACCTCCTCAGTTAAAAGTGATCAGGAGAGTCCTCTATATAAAATTCTCATGGGAACTGGAGAGAGAATCCGATTTTTTTTGTCTAAGTTCCCCTCAGATGCTGGTTTATAGTTTTATTTTCTTGTGTCTCTGTCTGGATTTGTGTTAGTGTGCTGCTCGCTCGCTTCCTAGGAGTCAGTGAGCTTTCTTTCCTTTCCAATAAATTGTGTGAGATAACCAGATTTTCCAATTCTGTGGAATGTGGGTTTTTGAAAGTTGTCAGGATGATTCTTAAATTTCATTGTTATCTATGTGAAATCTCCTTTGTCACGTGTGATCTTCCTGATTAGTGCTTTCTTTTTGCTTTTGATCACGTTGGCCAGGCGTAGTTCCTCATCCTTGTTTTGTCCTTGTTGTCTTTCTGGTTTATTTGTTGTTGCCTTTTTCATTTTTTTTTTTTTATTTTTAATTCACTGATTTCTGCACTGATCTGCATTGCTTTTTCCCTCTGGTATGTTTGTGTTTGGGTTGTTCTTGTTTTTTTTTTTTTTAATTTTTTTTATTTTGTTTGGTTTTTGTTGTTGTTTGTTGTTTTTTCCCAACATCTTCAGATAAATAATTATTTGAGGGCTTGCTCCATTTTTGTAACAGCATTTACAGCAATACACTTCCTTCTGTTGACTGTCTTCCTCATGCTCCATAGGTTGTGCTTTCATTTTCACTCAGTTCTAGGAATTTTTTTTAAATTTTTATTCATTTCATTTTTATTGACAACTTCCATAATCGTAAACAATTTTCCTTCCCTCCCTGCCTCCACTTTGCCCTTAGAAATTCATGTGATCATGTGTTGTTCATTCTTCAGGAGTCGGTGTGTTTTCTGCTATGTTTCTTGTTCATTTCTAGCTTTAATGTATTGTGGTCAGATATAATTCAGGAAGTAATTCCAATTTGCCTGAATTTATGGAAACTTGCCTTTTATCCTAATATATGTTTTAATCTATATTATCTTTATGCCCTAATATACTTGAGAATGTTCCAGGAGCTGCTGAAAAGAATGTGTATTCTTACAGAGTTAGAGTGGAGTATTCTGTAGATATGTGTTGAGTCATTTGATCTGTGTTGTTATTTAGCTCTCTTCATTGATGATAGTGAGGAATGAATGTCACCTACTATTATTGTATTTGGATTTACTTCTGAATTAATGCCTAGTAGATTTTTTTTTTTATAAAGTTTGGTCCATCTGTATTTGGCGCATTTATATCTATGATTGAAATACCCTCTGGTTGAATTGTTCCCATGATGTGTATAAATCTTTATATCTCTCGTCACTTTTGATTTAAAGTCTATTTTGTCAAGTATAAGTTTAGCCACACCTGATTGTTTCCTATTTCCATTTGTTTGGAATATCGTTTTACCCATCTTTTTACCATAACATGGTATCTCTCTTAATGATTAAGGTTGGTTGGCAAATGGATGGATCCAGTATTATGATCCAACCTGATAATCTGTGTCTTTTGATTGCAATCGAGAAGTTGAGTCCATTGATGTTCCCAGTAATAGTTGAGAGGTAAAAGTTAATCTCTGTGAAGTTGAAGATGTTGTGGAGTTTCGTACTTTCTTTATTTCATTTCTTCGCTTGATTTCATATCTTTTCTTGTCTGGATTAATGATTTCTTTTTTCTTCCTGCAGTCTCTTGGGTATGTTTTCTTCTCTTCAGTATGCAGTGTCCCATCTACTGTTTTCTACAGGGCTATTTTATTATGTATGTGTTTGTTTTCAAGGAGAGATAGATAGATATATAGTAAGGGACAATGGGTGCAGCTGGACCTCCAGCCACTGCAAACTAACCCCAGATGTCTGCACCACTTTGTGCATCTGGTTTTAGGTAGGCACTGGAGAATCATTGAAAACACATCATTAGGCTCTGCAGGCAAATGCCTTGACGTGAAGTCACCTTTCCAACCTTGCAGGGCAGGATTTTATCATACAATATTATTCTTTCACCTTCTACTGTGAAGAAAAAAAATGCTGGGTATAGTATATTGGATTGGCAGCTATGGTCTTTCAAATTTTTAAATAGTCAATCTGGCTTTTAGAGTTTCAACTGAAAAATCAGATGTAATTCTGAGGGACTTTCATTTATAAGTGATGATTGCTTTTTCTCTTACAACTTTTAGAACCCTCTCCGTGTTTCCTGTCATCATCAAAATGATCTGTTCTATTGCTGAGGCTTCCCGGGAGGCTTTTAAATAAAGGTTGTACGTTTTGATTTCTATTAAGTTTTCATTCGGTGTCCATCTCTTATATAAAGTCACACATCATATCTTGAGCACATTAGGAAGCTGAGAAGTCTCCTTCTTGTTCCAGCATTCTCTCTGTGGCTGGGACTGCGGAGCGTGAGCAGCTTGTCAGGGTAGTGCTTGCAGGCAGGCGAGGATCCGACGTCAGTGCCAAACGGGCCTGTTCCTCAATCCTGACCAAGACTGTGCCAGGGCACTGAGTGGGCAAGGTAACACCTTTTAGGGGACTGTGATCAGCTCTGATGTGTCTCCTCAGTGCAGGTAGGCTAGCTGGAAAATCGAGTCAGCGCCAAATGGCACCTACATTTTATACCTAGGTTAATGCTTACATACAATTACAAATACAATTGACAATGCAAGGACAAAATATTGCCAGCTTACTTCCTATTTGATTACTAGTATTTCTAATGCACAAAATTCTATATAAAACTGATTTAATAATACTGTCATTGCTAATTTATGACACAATTTTGTACAACTACATCTTGAAACACATTTTATAGCAGTGCAAAGTTTGTCCTTACTCATTACACAGAATCTGCCTGCAAATGATATACATTTAACTAATATTTTGAGGTGTACGCCTGGCAGAAGGAGGTGTATATTGCATAGAAAGTCACATACCAACACTTTACAGGGTCTTTAGAATGTAATAAAAAAACTGGGCTGGAGAGATGGCTTAGCGGTTAAGTGCTTGCCTGTGAAGCCTAAGGACCCTGGTTCGAGGCTCAGTTCCCCAGGTCCCACGTTAGCCAGATGCACAAGGGGGCGCACGCATCTGGAGTTCGTTTGCAGTGGCTGGAAGCCCTGGAGCGCCCATTCTCTCTCTCTCCCTCTATCTGTCTTTCTCTCTATGTCTGCGGCTTTCAAATAAATAATTTTTTTTAAAAAAAGAATGTAATAAAAAAATTGACTCTTCAAAATTCTCTTTTCCATAGCCAACATACTCAGGAGATAATCTTCAATGTCAATACTGACCTATTTGCTAAATGTATCAAAGTTAATGGAATTTTAGCTAGCTAAGTTTTGTCTTTATGCAATCTTGTAAGAACAGCATTTTAACTTCAGTGTCTAATATACTGACTGAGTCTATGTTTCCTACAACAGCTCTCTTTTTAAGCCTTCACAAAGTACTTAACTTCTAAAGTTGTGTTATTCCAAAGAAATAATATTAACTTATAACTAGCAAAGACATGACAATATTTTCTATTTATTAAGAATTTCTTATATGTCCTTCAGTAGTTTTTACCTTGTTTACGTCCAGCTATTTGTTCATGTTCTAGTTTGTCTCTTTCTTCTTTAATATTTTCAGTCCACTTTTCATTTCTAAAAATGTAGGGATTTGTTGCCTTGTTTTTATAATTGAAATCTCAAATAATGGAATGCTTTCAGTAAATTCCAACATATGTGTGTGTAAGAAAAATGAAACAAGACTAGCCAACAATAACTTTTCCAAAGAGCAATAACAAATTCTGAAATCTAGCTAATACATAGACGTATACAAAGTAAGTACATATTAGTCAATGAATATACACCTAAATATGTTCTCTTTTAAATTTTTATTTAGTATGTGAGGACTGTGTGTGTGTGTGTGTGTGTGTGTGTGTGTGTGTGTGTGTGTTGGTGTATATGTGTGTGCCGCAGTAAATGTATGGAGATCTGAAGGCAAACTTGAGATGTCTATGTTCCACTTTCTTTGAGATAGGGTCTCTTGCTACTGCAAATGAAATTCCAGGATACAAATGAACATCATACAATCTGCCTCAAGTGTCTCAGATTTGCTTAGCTCTGCCTCCCACTGTTGGAGTGTTGTTAGGATGAAGATGCATGGATCACATTATACACAACTGTACATTGGTTCTGGGAATTCAACTCAGGGTAGCAAGATTTGCAAGCACGTGCTACATATTGCTGTTTTGCCACCACAGCCAACAGGTGAAAAATGTTCTTAAAGGGCAGACTTACACTGTAAAATAAAAAAGGGGACAAAACATAAGTAAAATGTTCATTTGAATTTGAAATTGTCTTTGAGCTTTAAAGGCCAGATGAATAGAAAACACGATCTGTTTGTTCCGCAGCTTCAGGAGCACAGCTAGTGGACTATTGACATCGGGCTTTTGTATCCTGATGACCTTTTATTACAATTTAGTAAGTTAGAAACACTGTAATATGTCATTGCATCAGGTCTTCAGTTATAACCTAACATTCTCCATTTCTTTTGAAATATGCCTTCAAAATTGTCTTCCACAATTCTACTATCTTTTGCAATACAAAGAGCTCTCTGGGGTCCTTCTTTTACCACAAAGAAATATGTTAATTAAAAGCTCTCTCTCTCTATTTTCTCATGATTCTAAGGTAGAAAACAATGGGGTCTCCTCTATCTGTTTAGAAATTCTATTCATATAACAAAGATGTTCACTGTGCATGTCACAATATAATAACAGCCTAAATGGATTAAATTGCAGTGTGTTTTAAACACACCACTCACTCTGGCAGATGTATATAGATATTTTGCAGGGAACCACTTAACACTCCTCTTCTCCACTTGTAATGCCAAGGTGACGCCTCATAGGGTTCCTTAATGATCCATTCCAAGAAACTAAGTCTCTCTTGAAATACTCGTTCTGACCGACATTTTCAGAAAACAAACTGCCATGCCAATGGTGGGTCATTTATTCCATCAATTTCATACCCTTTCTACAGTCCCACCCACCCACTTTCTTTATCCTTTCTTCATTTCATTATTTAGTTTTTGATGGAAATGCGGAGAGGCAGCAAGAGGCTATTCCAATTTAATTCACCATCGATGTGTCTAACAGACTGGACCACAAAGCACATAGGTGGAGGAAAACATCTGCTAGTTAACAGTGCGCGTCCTTTCCAACGTCAGGACTGGTCTGTGTCGCGCCTCTCATTGCTTTAACAGCAGTGAAATGCAACTGACAGCGTGATAATTGTCATAAGTTGTTTTCCTTACCCAAACTGCAACTTCACTCAGGAATACTTCAAACGGACAATGGTTGTTCAGAAAACGGGCTTCCTTTCACACTGCTTTATATTCTTGTGATCCTTCTTCTCATACACTACATGCTTTCCATGGAAACTTTAGGAATGTACAGTTATGTATGGCCAGTCTCCTCTATGTGTGACATGAATTACGAAAAGAAAAAATACACACACACACACATATACTTACCACTCATTCCTCTCTTTATGCAATTGTCAAAGGTTCAATTAACAAAAACATTAAAATATTCGTGTCTGTGGTGGAAATCAATAAGGTACTTGTATTTCCTAGATTAATATTAAGCTATTTTTTTTTTTTTTGTTTAGCAAACTATGCCACTATATGAGGCTTAAATAGATAAGAGTAATTACTGGTGGAGGTTAATGCCTGAGGAATCCTTACTACTTGATCATTCAACATGATTTTATATAGAATACTGAAGATTTTATAAGCTCTTATACATGATCTTGAAAGAGTCACAATAAGTAAAGCAACATCATAATTAAAACATATATATTTTTTAATTTTTTGTTCATTTTTATTCATTTATTTGAAAGTGACAGACAGAGTGAGAAAGTCCGATAGAGAGAAAATGGTTGTGCGAGGTCTCCAGCCACTGCAAATGAACTCCAAATGCCTGCGCCCCCTTGTACATCTGGCTAAGGTGGGTCCTGGAGAATTGAACCTCGAACTGGGGTCCTTAGGCTTCACAGGGAAATGCATAACCACTAAGCCATCTCTCCACCCCTAAAACATATATTTTAATCAAGAGGTATATTGTAACATACAAGCAAATTTCATTAATGTTAGAATGGGGGGTTATGAATATCTTACTATTTAAAAATAAATTATATCCTAATAAAATGGCTTAGGCAAGAAGTAAAATTAACTATTTAAATATAAATTTATAATAGACTTCAGTGTATAACATCCTGTGATTGGGAAATGAATGGAATAAAAAGGATTCAAAACATTTAAAGTGATGGATCTATCTTTCTTGATTTTTTTGAACTTTGGCAATTCTCTATTACTTTTTGTAATAAAGTGCTTAACTAGGAGTCTTCAGCTTTATTCTGATTTATTATTAGATATCATTGCATATCCTAGTCATTATTTTACTCTATTGTGATATCAATTATAAGAAAAAATGCATGGGTTTTGCAAGAAGGAGAGAAAACGAATAAGTGTTAGAAAAATCAACCTATAGGTCACCCACATTACTTCAGAAAATATCATGAAATATCAATGTAATCCTGTGACTGTCATCAAGTTGAATCATGGTCATCCACTCTGGTGCTTAGTGATTCTATGCAACATTATTACTATATTAAAGGTAAAAAATAAGAAAAATCAGAATAGGCTCATTATATTCAAATAAATACTTTATATTTTGACTATAATTACATTATGCAATATATTTACAATGTCACATGCAATTAATAGGCTTGGTAAAAGTGAAATCAAATCATGTTCTTTCTATTTAAGTATGGCTTTTGGGGTTGCAGAGATAGCTTAGGGGCTAAGGCACTTCCCTGTGAAGCTGAAGGGCCCATGTTTTATTCTCTAGGTCCCATGTAAGCCAGATGGACAAGGAAACACAAGCATTCAAGGTCACACATGCGCACAAGTCAGCACATATGTCTGGAGTTAGATTTCAGTGGCTGGTGGCCTTGGGGTGCCAATTCCCACTCTGTCTAGTAAAAAATTTTAAATATAAAAAAAATTAAGTATGTTTTTTGTGTGTAGGGTTGTATGTGTGTGTGCATGCGCACACGTGCATGTGTGTGTTTGTGTATGTGCGTGTGTGTAGTGATCTCTAATCTGTGTGAGAAAGCTAACAGGTCTGTAGCAGTGCCCTCAAGCAATTCATAATGGGTTGAAACCCAGAAAGCTTTATAATCACATATGGACAGACTGTTTGTTTCAATCTCGGTGCAGTATTAATGAAGTTGATACTCTTTCCAAGTTAAGAGGGAGCATTTGCTTTCTGTGTCTAGTCAGATAGCTATAATTTTTGTTCTGCTTGATTTTAATTCTCCCCAGTGATGCCCTTTGGCTTTTTGGACTACCTCCCTCTTTGTAATCTACTTCTTAACACACATATGCACAATGCTCTTCCTGCAACTGAGCATTGAAAGTCATTTTAAACCTTCGTCCTCTCTACTTTCCTGATTAAACCTTCTAAGTGTCAGTGCCCTCAGATGAAAAAACCCAGGTTGTGTGATGGGGATCAGGAAGAAAAGAATTATCAGCTTCCTAGGTTGTGAGAAGACAGGAAAAAGTTATTGTTTAATGATATTCTGTCTCTGAGAAAAATAGAGTTGTCTCTTTTTTTCTAACATAGTATTTATTCTAAATATTAGCCTTATCCCTATAGCCTCTAGAAAGAAAAGACCAAGCAGCAAAACATATATTTGAAAATTCATCATTTTTCAAACTTTGTTCTTAAAGAGAAGTTGAGATGGCAGAGACCCTATTATTAAGTGTCCAAAGTGTGGCGTGTAAACTTAACGTTCACTGAAAAAGCCACAACACATGTAAATAACTGTCTGATAACTGATTCATCTAGCATACCGACTACTGAGCAGATATGTTGGTTAAAAGAATTTACATGCCCTTCATAATTCTGCTTAAAACAGTTTTCAAACACATCCAAAGTCTATTAACTCTCACATAACTAATGTTCACACATGCAAACAAAGAAATTTAGAACATGCGATACTTACATACAAGCCAAATAATATAAATATTATTTAAATGTGTATATATGTTTACTTAAAATTATATATATATTGAATACAGGCATGGAAATGCATGCCTTTAATCACAGCACTTAGGAGACAGAAGTAAGAGGATCACTGTGCTTTCAAGGCTAGTCTGGGACTACAGAGTGAATTTCATGTCTGCCTAGGCTAAATTGATACCATACCTTGAAAATGATCAAAGAAAAAAAGTGTTTAATGGTTGTGGTGGAATGAATGTTGAATGTATGCGCCATAGACTCAGGTGTCTTATTAACCTAGTAACTTGGGTCTCTAGATGCTTGGCTAGAGGATGTGTCACTGCGGGGTTGGGGGTTGGATCCTAGGATCCAGCCCAAAGATGTGTTTGTAGGGTGATGTGATTCCAGACCAGAGGTGCAGAGAGAGCATGTTTGAGCTCTGAGGGTCCTGCTTGGTGCCATTTTTTTTTATTTGCTGCTTTTTGGTGTTTTCTGGCTAGGGGTGGTTTTTCTCTCTCTGATTGGATTTATGAATGGGCACCAGATTCTTCCACCATCAATGGAACTCCCTGGATCATGAAATGCATCCCTTTCTACCATACACTGTGTCTGATTTGGATGTGCATCCCAGAATGGTGGACTGGACTGCAACAACGGCCTTCCTTGTAACATGCATGTCAACTAGGGTAAAAGTAAGTATCAGGGTTCAAATGCACGTGCTGCTACAGCTGTATACTGTGCCATATGTTCCATATTCTCAGCTACGGAGGATTCTCGCTTACTTCAACATTCTTCTTACTTGGGAAAATTCATACCCTGGAAACATGAAAAGTTTGAGAAATTAAGAGAAGCAGGAACCGGTTCCAGCACTCCTGGATGTTCCCATCAGGAGTTCATGCTTGGCGCAAATGTCTGTGCCAACACCATGTTTGTCAGCTGGATGACAATCCATCACCTCACAAAAATACAATTACTCTATACTATTCTTCTCAGTGAGAAAGCATTTTACCACTATTGCACATAAACGTTTGGTTATGCATTTTCTTTTCAAACAAAAGAAAGCATTTGCTAAGAATTATTTCTCAAAAAAATACTTTTGTTTGTTAACTATTAATTTAATATTGAACAAATAATTAGGCATTATTTTGTCATTACTATAACTTTAAATAATTGATTCTAAAGATAATTTTGTAGTAATAAATGTACATTGTTTTTCAAAATATAAATGATAAAAACTTGTTTGAGACAAGTTTTTTTCTGGCATCAGGATTGGACAAATATCCTCTATAATTAATACTTTAGTTATGTTCATTTTGTAGCATGAGGTACTTTCCTTTAAAGGTGTTTATAAACTCAGGAGAGTTCTGTCATTTCACAAAATTAAAACTGTGCTATGTCAAGCATAATATAATAGTTATGCATGAAGTAAATGGCTGTGCATTTCTCGAGACTCATGTGTCACTAAACTGTGCAGAAATTTAACAAAGGAAATATATTCAAGTCAATTATCATATGCAATTATAACGTAGGCTCAATTTACTTATTGTACCCTCTCCTTCTATAAAAATTTAAACAGCTTTTGCATATATGCCACTTCTCAAACAGTGATTTTTAAATAGATGGTGACCAAAACTCAGGCTAAACATTGTTAAATGAATAAGTACTTCTACAGTCTAAATGGTAACATTCCAGCAGATTTACAACCAGGATTTGGACAACAATTGGCCACAAACTGAGAAAAAAACGTAAATGAAATAAATGCACCCTTATGCTGGCTATAACCCACTATAGCATGTTTTCTAAACCTGTAGTTTTCTTACATACAGGATTTTATATTGGAATAAAATGCTTGAGCTTTCTTTCAAAAGTAGCAGTATTACATTTGCAAAATATTTATCTGTCAGTTTAAGAAGAAAATTCTACATTACTACTAGTTGAATGTTATCCCTCAAACTTTATGCAAGTAATTTTCAGTTTTGGTGGACCAAGTATACCAATAGCTAATAATTCTTGTCAGCAGGATGAAAAGTTATGACCCTTTTAGAGGGTTTATGGTCAACCAAATATGTGTCATTAAGAAAACTGATATGATGAGAATGTGGATGTGGCCCAGTGGTAACCTGCTTCCTTTGTTTTGAACTGCCCAGAATTTACTATCCAGCACACACAAAAGAAGAATGAAAAAAGGGAAGAAGAGAGGGAGAGAGAGAAGGAGGGAGGGAAGAAGGAAGAGGAAGGAAGGAGGGAAGGAAGGAAGGGAAGAAGGGAGGGAAGGAGAAAGGGAGGGAGGGATGATAATAAAAGTGAAAATAAAAAGGCCATAAATTGAACTGCTTTGCTTTTTGGCTTTTTCTGAGCTTAGTAATTTCAAACTACAAGTAACAAGTCTGAAGACTTGTCCTTCATCCCTTAGGGACTAAAGATCATTATCTAGTGACTTATTTGAATATATGACTTCAACATATGAATGCACATCAAACTAAATCTTTCCTGCCTCATGTAGATGCAGACTTCACTAATGATATTTAAGAAAACAGTCAGAGGAGTGCACGGCTGAAGTAGGCCTAACATGCTGAGCCTGGTTATCACCTGCATTGCACTCCAGACTCATGCTCAAGAAGAAACAAGCTCAGAACTCACTTTTAACAAGCGTGCTGGAGAACCCATGCACAGCCTGACATGGAGCGCGTCAACAAGACAGAGGAAGGACTACCTTGAAAGACAGGGCAGAGGCCTCAGTGGAAAGATGGCAGGAGAGAGGGACAAAAGATAGTTTAATAGGAATGCAACCAAATCATAGAGTGTTCACATATTAAAGATCTCAAAGACTTTTAAAAGAGTACTAGACTTTAAAGTCACTTTTTGGAAGATGAAAAATTTAACAATTTAATATTTACTTATCTTTATAATTTCACTAACTTTAACAAAGTATAAAGCTAATAAAACCACTGTCGTTTTTCTGCTGTAAGTAAAAGTCAAATAAGCTTACATAATGAAAAACTAAATCTATAAAACTAACAAGATTGAAACATCACTAATAACTATGGCATTTTATGTTACATAGTAGAAACTAATATGTCAATTTCATATCATGCGACACTTTGTGGGTAATTTTCAACACAATGTGATGGCTCTATTTTCATATAATATTCTACATGAGAAAGCTGGAAAATGTTCATTCAAATAATAACACTTCTTTTATTTGTGTTTTGCTTGGCTGCTCATCATTTATAAATTATACAGAAATTTTTTATATACTTTGACTATGAATAGTTTCAGTAAATTGAATTGAAATTAAATGTTATGTGAAAAAACATACAAGTTTAAATCAAAATAAAATGCAAATCATTCTAGTATTGATTTAAAATATACATTTTTATATTATGTGTGTAAATTAATACACAAAGTCTATATACCCCAAAAGAGGTCATTAAGAACATTTCCAGGAGTCCCATTATTCAAAGCAGCTCAGTACACAGAAATGGAGTGTGGCACGTCACCACAAACACCATTTTGGCATAAGGAATACTTTTGAAGTGAAATCCATTAAAGGTAAACATAAGCAACCAACTGAAGCCCCTCAGCTCCTCCTCCCTTCCTCCTGTCAGAGACACATTTATCATGATAGTGGTCTTCCTCCTGTCTCCCAGGAATCACAGACATGGGTCCTCATCTCTGGGGAAAACATAGCCTCACCAGCCTGGAACAGGCACTAAAAGGAACTTGATGGCAAATGGTTTACTACCCTGGACCTACCCCTTTCTGCATTTGACTCCACTCCCACAACTTGCAGCCCCTGGAGAGAACGAGGTCCTTTGCTCTACTTGTCACAAGTAACACTGTATTCCTCTTCACTGAAATGCCTCCTTGGGTGTATTCTGTAAATACATGAAGTTTACATGGGAATGCATTCCCAGTATGTTCTTTATTTTATTTTATTTTATTTTATTTTATTTTATTTTATTTTATTTTATTTATTTGCAAAGAGAGACAATAAATGAATATGGGTCCACCGGGGCTTATAGCTACTGCAAAAAAACTCCAGAGCCATATACCGCTCTGTGTATCTGGCTTTATGTGAGTACTGGGAAATTGAAAGTGGGTCATTAGGTGTCGAAGGAAAGTCCCTTAACCACTGAGCCGTCTCTCTAGCCCTGATTCCCATTATTTTGTATCAGAAATCTCAGATGAGAACTCAGAAGGGTAGAAGGCAAAGTATTTTCAGGAACATTACATAGGCAATTTCTTATTGAAAGGACTGGACTATGCAGTAAGTAAAGTGACTCATGCAAAGACATCTTTTGCAGGCAGAGATGTGCCTGAAATTTTTAAAATTCAGCTGATATTTTTCACTCCACAGGTTTATGTTCATTATGTAGGTGATGGGAATGAGTCTTAAAAATATTTAGTGAAGATTTTATTATTTTCATTTACTCATATTAGCATACAGAAACACTTTAATGATTGCTGACATTAACTTGAAGTAGATTAAATTCCAATATCATACTTGCAATGTGTTTAATATATTTTATTTCTTTAAATAAAACATGAGCAGAGACTAATGAGTACACATTCATATTAACTATGTATTATTAACATAGTGGTTAAAAAAACAGCTTAAGTTCTATAGTCTTGAAAAAAATGGTTAAGTTTGAATTTTTTTTTCATTCTCTTAAGGAAACATTTAAAATTTTAGAAAATTTTCAAATTAACAATGGTTAACTTAAAAGTGGAAATTAGTTGTACTTCAAAAATTAAATATGTTTTTTTAAATATTTTATTTATTCATTTTATGTATATATTTAACAGAGAAAGAGGAAGAGAGAGAGAGAATTGGCATGCCAGGGCCTCCAGCCATTGCAAAGGAACTCCAGACACATGCACCCCATTGTGTATCTGGCTAATGTGGGTCCTAGGGAATCAAACCTAGGTCTCTTGGCTTTGGAGGCAAATGCTTTAACTACTCAGCCATCACCCCTCCCTCCCTAAATATGAGATTTATATAGTAATTTTTCAAAATTTTTATTATCAATACTATGAAGTATATAAAAGGTATTCCTCCTCACTAATATCTGAGGCATGTATTACATGTTAAATATTCTTAATATAAAGTTAAATAAATGAAAGGGATGCTTCAATGTGCACTGAAGATTAAAAAAATTATATATGACAAAATATCAGTGACTGATTTCTGGATGTGAAAAATTCTATTATTTTGAGGCAGGACAATAAGCATTTAAACCAATTTACATACCTTGCCATTTCAAAGGTAACCCTCAAAGTCAGATAAGTTAAAGCAGGTATTCATGGTAGTAAACAACATACTCTCTAATTTTGTTTAGTCTGGAAATAGTATAAAATGATTATTTTGCCATCCAACCTGGCAGGAAGTAGGGGGAAAGACAGCAAAATATAAAGATAATCCCAATGTATCACTAACTTTACCTTATGGGAGATAACAATAAATTTATCAAAAAGCCATAAGTTCAAAGTACTTGATTGAAGTTGAAATTTTCAGACAATTTGTCTCCAGAATTTAAGAACACAGAAATATCTAGATATTGAACACACTTTGTGAAATCTTGGGGAAAAGAAGAGCTAAATGAAAAGCCCATGTTTTTCTGGAGGCTGGGATCTATGTTCTTTATATGACCTTTAAAAACAGCATTAAATGAGAAAGTTTTATATATATATATGTTATATATATATATAATTATCATATATATATATATATATACATGATATACATGATATACATATATATATACATGATCAGTGGTGGTACTGAATCACAGGAAAGTACCACTGAAATATTTACTGGTTGGTGGGTCATCATATAAATCTAGAACTTCACAGATAGCTTTTTTTTAAGACAGGGTCTTGCTCTATAGCTACAAATGGCATCAAGTTTGTCACAATCGTTCTGCCTTAGCCTCCCAAGTGCTGGAATGATGCTGAAGGTCAGGACACCATGTTTGATATTACAATGTTAAGTATACAATACAAATACTTATTTCTATAGTGCCCTTGCAATTTTTCTGCTTTTCTTCTCTTTCCTAATTTTCAATGCTGCAATTCCAAACAAAATATTAATCAATATTTGGAAATGTATATTTATGTTTATTAAATTCATTTGAAGATATGTTTCAACTATATGTTAACTTATAAAAAATGAAGGAATATAAAATGTTCCTTGTTCTCAGGGTGTTTAAGATCTAATAAGAGTAAATAAATTTATCGTAAGTCATTTCTTCCAAAAACTAAAATGCTTAGTTGAAAATATTACTAGTAAATGCAATATTAATGTTTTCTTCCCTGTACAAGATAATGGATTAAAAACAAAACTCAAAAACACAAAATGTAGCAATGATTTATCTTCATCATCTTAACAAGTTATGTCTTGTTAAATAGAATATTATTCATTACTATTGTGATCGGTATTTTCTAGACTGGAGTGGCACCTGCAAAATATTTAAAATCACTGATCTAATATATGTATCATCAACATAAATCAGTAAAATTAAAGATGACAATAGTTTATCAAGGTTTCGTTCCGGGAAGGACAACAATTTGCACACGGATAAAGATGAAGCCGACTCAAGGCCTGATTGAGGTGATGAATAATGCATCCTGGCTATGGTGCTCATTAACCTTGTTCTCCGGAAAGGTAAGACAGAAGAATAGGCTAATCTGAGTGTGGCTCAGCACTCTGCCCTGTGGCCTGAGGTCATAACCCTGCAGAAAATGGACAATTTCAGTCTTTCTTAAAGAGAAAGGTGTGTTTGTTATTATCTGCATAAAATAATGAAACAAAGGTATTTTTCTTTTAATAGTATACACTTTACCAGCAGGTAGACTATGTACCCTTATATAGATGCATATATGATGCAAGTATAAACAAAAATATGTTAACAATTCTTCATTTTTATTTCTATCAATTCAACATATGCTCATGGATTATACAGTTTTATCACATATAAACCTAAGGATTTCCTGCTTTACAAAACTAAAATAAAAGTAGACAAAGCATACTTAAAAAAAATAACTGGAATGGGCATATTTCCTCAATGTTAAGTAAATCCATTCATTCAAAACATAACAATAACCACTTTTGTGACTAATTTACAGTCAAATGGACAGTAAAAGCGATGTTGGAGCCAAAAAACAGCCTTGCTTGATGATTAGAATCCTTAACTCACATCAGCTTGTATGTGTATTTTTAAAATAAAAATATTTCACATTCCTACTTCAAAAAGTATCTTACAAGCCAGGCATGGTAACACACGCCTTTAATCCTAGCACTCAGGAAGCAGAGGTAGGGTGATGGCCATGACTTCAAGGCCTCGCTGTGACTACATAGTTAATTCTAGGACAGCTTGAGCAAGTATTTTACAATAATCAGATGAAAGATATTTTTTGGGGGGGAGGTAGGAGTGGATCTGTTGCACACAAAAGTTTTCCAAATGTGAGAAAGCAATCTATCCCACACGTCTCACCCCTACTGCATATTTAAAGTTGGCAGAGGCAACAAGAGAAAATGCCGTGAAGAATAAAGACCTAGTATAAAGGGGATCTAATATTTTCATATATAGTTTATTATATAAAATATAAATTTGCCAACTTAGTTTATAAAAACATATACATTGCATATGTGAAAATATTCCTCTTTGTGTAATAATTGCAAGTTGTGTGTGAGCATGCATGTTTCTATGCATGCAAGCACATGTAGGCAAACTCCCATGTCACCCTCAGGTGACATTAAGTACAACAGTAATTGAGATAGGGTCTCCCATTGCCCATTGGCCTGCAGTTCACCAGTCAGACTAGGGTAGCTGGATTGAATATCATATAGGGGTCAGAGCTCTGTTTTATTAACATCAATACCACTTTGGTGAGGAAGATTATTTCCAGGTTTTTGTGTATACATACATATATAGATTATAAACAGGTTATATAGAAACAGGTTTTATATATATAAACAGGTTATATATATGTATATATATGTATACATATATGCATATATATACACACATTAAATTTATATAATATATATGTATATATGTAAACATATATACATTGTGTATATATATATATGTGTGTGTGTGCTATACACTTTTATTGCCCTGCCCCAAATTACCCTGAGGGCCCTCCTCCTTGGGGTAATGGTAATCAGTGTTCGGTTATGTGTGGTGACCGTTCCTCAGGGTAACGCTACCCTCTCTATGGCTCTTAGAATCTAACCCCCCTTCTGCAATGTTCCCTGAGCCATGGAAGGCCTGTTGGCAGTCTGATTTAGTGTTGAGTTCTTTAAGGCCTATGGATTTCTGTTTTCAAAGTTTCTGATTAATCTCCATCTCTGTTACGGTCACCTTGGGGTGGTTTTCAGGCTAAGAGTGAGAAGCCCGTGGTCAGGAAAGCGTGGGCTGGCACACCAAAACTCTCTAAGCATCTTTGTGTACTGCCTGTAGTAGTCAGCTCCAGGCTGCTGGGATGAACCTCACAATCAGATACTTCATGGGAGGAAAGGATTAATGGAAGTTTAAAGATCTAGGGGGAAGTTCCCTAATAGCAAACAAGGCTGCTGCCCTCTCACAGACAGAAGCAGGGGAGAGCTACCACCCACAGCACCCTACCACAAGTAAACGCCAAACCACAGAGACCCGGCAAAGTTCATCCTGCTTCCTTAGGCCAGAGGTCAGACCTACCCCAGCGACAGCATCCCCTACGCACAAGAGTCGGCCTGCAAGGGGCAGAAGCTGCAAAAACTCAATTCTAACACCTGAGTCTACCGCTCCTCTTTTGACTCCAACTGCTCTCACACTTACTTGGAGAATCTGTTTTATATTATAGATGGCTGAGAAAATGGAGAAAAGCATAAATCCATCAATAACACAAGAAGATAGCTGAGTTCCCATCATGTGATTTGTCATCATCACCCTTTTTGCTAGGGCCCAGGAGAAATTGCAGAGGATGCAATGGCATGAATACTGCTCTGACTGCTGGCAAGTTGTCTTTTAATTAACCTAAGAGCTAAAACATTGACCCAGTTTTGAGTTTAAACAGGAACTATGTCCTTGTGTAGTCTAGACCTTAACAGGGCAGAAGACAAGGGAAAGAAAAAGTCCATTTGTGCCTAATAACAAAGCAAGTGAAGGCATCTTGGAACAAATAGTGTAATAAAAGCTTCCATGAACACCAGTTATATCTGTCTAACTCTGGAACTCTCAGTGCTGTGCAGAAAATAGGTAACATTTGTTATGATTTGCTACTATTTGAAAACTGGACATATTAAGAGCCTAGAAATAATTTTCTGCAACATTCTATAATTCAAGCAATAATATTTTCATTATGAAAATATTTACAACTTGTAGTGTTTATTTTAGCTTCATACACTGAAAATCATGAAAATTATAACCAGAAAGATAAAAATAATACCACCTAGAATTGGACATGAAAAGCAAAAAGGGAAAATGAAGAGGAAGGGTAGAGGTGGGAAATAGAAGAATACTTCTAAAGAATTAAGGATTGAAGCCATAGTTTCTTCTGCTATGGGAAAATTTTCATTATAGAAATGACAATTTTTTTCCAGTTAATATGTTTGATCACATATATATTAACTAAAGTCATGAAATCACAGCTGTTGAATTTTAAAATGGTCATTCTTAGCAATTTCTTTTAACTGTGCCTCCCTTTTCCCCTCCATTAAGATTCACATATTCAAACTTTATAGCAGTTATGTAATCTTAAATTCAGGTATGATTTCTTAGCATTATTGGCTGTATATGTATGTAAACAATTTGTTATTTTACAATTTATTCTATAATTATTAAATGTTTAAATTGAATTTCATTCTTAAAGCAATTGTCAGTTGCTTGTCTACATAACAACATTATGACATTTCACATGTTTACCCTCTGTTTATACTGATCATAATCACATTAAACACCAGTCTATATCTCATTACAAATATTAAGATAGTAAATATTCCTGAAGGTTAGAATGTATTGAAGCCTGGAAAAGCTGCACTTGAAGGTAACTTCAAAATTGTATTACATTTACAACAGCCCCAATTTCCCCAGATATAAAATAGAAACACAGAGAGATAGAGAGGAGACATACATTAGATGACATATATATTGATGATATAGATATAGATAGATATAGATAGATATAGATATAGATATAGATATAGATATAGATATAGATATAGATACAGATATAGATAGATACAAATACAGATACAGATACAGGTATAGATCTATTATTGTCAAGATTAAATAGTTTTCAATTTACTTGGCACATAGTTGAATTTAACAGTTCATGAATAACCCTGTTATCACCTAAAAATGCTGTTTTCTGCATTTAATAATCAGGATGATTTCTTTATTTTCCTCAGTCAACACAGAAGTAACAATTATTTTAATCAAGCTATTTATTTATGAAGGTTTGTTTACTGAAATTTTGCTTTTTTTTAATTCTATTTCATTTCTATCTCCAATCATGAAGAATTTTACTCAAATATGTCACAGCCTTGCTCCTGCTGCTAGTATGACTTCTGACTTGTGGGGCTTGGGAAGGAGACACATCCTTTCGCTTTGCTGTGAAAGGAAGTAATCTCAATAGTGTGACTTAGGTCACAAAGGGTACAGGGTGCTGGAAGTCCAAATCCTGATGAGGTCTCCATGTTTGTGTTAGTTTCCTTCTATCAGTCCCATATAGCAAAACAAAGACAGCATAATCACCACAACAAAATGGATACAATGCCACATCAATGCTTTTGAAACATTTTTGGTAAAGTTTTTTTGTGCTGGTTATATAAAGAGAAAAATAAGGGAAAATATATCTATGCCCCAAATTATATGTGTAATAAATTGACAATTTTGAACCTCCTGTCACAACTTTTCTTATGTGGGCTTAAAGCTCCCGTGGTCCCCATTCAGATATTTTCATAGATTACATACTGGAAGGTTTGAGGAAATGGCTCAGCAGCTAAAGGTGCTTGAGGGCAAAACCTGTTTGGTTCCCAGTACCCAAAATTAAGCCAGATGCCAAAAGAAGCACATGCATGTGGCAGTCCTTTGTAATGGCCATAGACCCTGGAGTAACTATATAAGTACATACACACAGAAATATTAAAAATAAATTTAAAAAAAAATAAATAAACATACTGAAAATTACATGTTCTCCCTGTCTATTTTATGATGTAACTGTGATACCTCGACTGCCCCGGAAATGTGCTTCAGATCCCTGCATGTTCTGACTCGTCCGCTGTCTTGCTCACTCAATTCTCCTGCTGTTCCAGGTGCCTCCCCTGCATTAGCTCTTCTCCTTTTCAGACCACCGTGAGTTGCCACTCCACTTCCTCAGTGAGACAAAAGGGCAGACCCTCCTAGACAGGCAGCTCTATTTCCAGTTGCTTCGGTTCTTTCTGGATGCCTCGCTCTCCCCAGCATTACTGTAACCCACTTCAGACAACATATTAAGTTAAACTCGCCGGTGATTGAAGGGAAGATGACATAATTGAGTCTCAAATGCATTTTAACTGAAAATGCAAAAGTCAAAGTCTGAAACAATCAAACCTGGGTGACCTGCCAGTTCATCTCTTTCTAGTTTTGGTTTGTGTGATCTTCCTTAAATTAACTTCCTGAGTTTAAGTTGCCTGAGTAACTGGCTCACTGAAAGTTTTGAGGTTTAAAGGAGAATATGAATAAAAGATTTATCAGCACAAGCACTAAGCAGTTCTTCACATTCGTGGCAACTTTGGTTCATGCATTACCACTTTGATTAAAATGTCCTGACAATTCTTACAACCCAATCTTAAGACATACTTCTCAAAATATCTATTGTTAGCAATACATTACTGCCTTTTAAAACACTTTCAAAGTCAAACACCCTCTGGTAGCATACTTTTGTATTTTCTACAAGAAGGTTCTTGTCCCCTTGGCTTTAATTCATTCACTTCAACATCAGGTAAAAATTTCTCCCACCCTCCTGAGGCCTGAGCAGGGATCGCGGGCCAGCTTCCTCCTCCTTGAGGAAAGCATGTTGTCCTTGAAGAAGCCTGTCATGTCCATCAGGTTTTTTTTTTTTGTTTCTTTTTTTCTTTCCCCCCCCACAGCACAGATTCATCACCCAACTTTATGCTTCCTTCCGGAGTGATGAGTCCTGACTTCCTTCAGCTACTGATCAAGGCTTTTTATTAACGATCACCAATCCTGTGACGCATACTTAAGTAATTACCTACAGCCTGATTGTTCTATTTCATTTAACCTCTTACATTTTGATGAGATTTTAATGAAGTGCTCCAAATACCAAATACCAAAACCTCTCAGAAAGTTCCTTAGTGTTTAAAGACTTCGGCATTGGTACTGGCCTGGTGTTCAAGGTCAACAGTACCCACAGCTCATGTTTCACACACTCTGCTCCGCAAGGCGATCACCTTCAGGGGCACTAATGAATGCTAGGGCCAAACCTTAAGACAGAACCTGTTTCTAAGGTGTAGCATTTAATCTAAGGTTATCCCTCATGGAATTTTTTTTTTTTTTTAAATTGAAAACTACTTAATAGACATAGACATCACTGAATTTAACGGGAATCCTTAAATTCCTATCAGGAGTAGTGGGATAGAAATCCTATCTTCCTGGACTCCACAGTCTCAGCATCTAGTTAATTAAGTCCACTTCAGCTGAGTTCCTCGAGGCACATAAACAACCGGAGGGTGACAGTGCCTTGCTCTGTCTTCTTAGGGATCTTGCCAGGCACGGGCACACCCAAGCGAGGAGCCGCGACATCCTTACCTACCAGCCGGGGCAATGGTTAACAACCTGTTCTTTCTAACCCTGCCTCATTCTTGTCATTTTCTGTCTTTTATTAGTTTCCCTTCCTATAAATCAGAATCTTCTGGATCTTTTCTTATGGAGCACTTATTCTGGGGAACTGGGTCGATCTAGTATGGATTTTACCTAAGGGATCATTATGTTAGCTCAAACAACCTCTTTTGTTTTCACATTCAGTAAAGCACCAACTTGTACTTTCTGTCAACACATGTACGAAAGAACTGTGTTCGCATCAAATATTAAGCTGTGGGAGAAAACAGGCTTGAAAATGTAACTAAGGTTTTGAAATTTACTAGGGAGACAGTACAGAAAATTATCTATTCACAGAAATGATTCCACAGTGCCTGGCCAAAAATGTAAGAAATCAAACTAAAAATAAAAAAAAAAGTGCTGTGTTTGCACTTTAATGTTTGTACTCTTTTGGCAAAACTATTAACAAACATTTTCCTTTCAGTCCCAGGACTTTAAGGTGTTTTATTTTTTTAATTACCATTATTATTAATTTATTTTTTTACCTTTGCATTCTGGATTTGAACTCATCTCTGGCTGAGCAAAGACTGAAGTGCCCTCAAAGTTTAACTACCTTGTTCTCTCACAGCTTTTCCTCATGAGCACCTAAACAATACCAATGCGACTTCAGTCTACTGTTTTACTGTTTAAATTTATCCTTACCCCTTTACTAACCACTGACTGTGCCAAAGAAAACTACTGCTGCCACCAAACAAGGAGGCCTCATTGCTGTGACATTTCACTTATCAGGGCAGCAGCTTGCTTGAAAGGTGACTGTGTGGTTCTAAGTATGGAAGACAATCAAAGCAGTTAAGCAAACGCATGTTGACATATTAAATCATGCTTGAACCAAGAGAGCAAAAACAGACGACACACAGAGCCTGCTAAAGAGATTTTTAAATAAATAAATAATACAGGTCAGTCTTGTTCTAAAAAGAGAAGCTTTTAGCATTGGAAAATATTTGGAATAGGTAAATATAGGGGAAACCATCCTAAGAACCAAGTAATGATGCTGCTTTCAGATTATAAGAAGCAGAGCTAGCAGCCTGAGGTTAACGCTGGGAATTGGGTGAGGTTGCATCCACTGCATCCCAATCAGTGAAGTGAAAAAAACTAAAATTTTATTCTTTATTTGCAAGATGTCTTAATAGAATACTTTCAGAGCTCTTTGAACTCCTCAAAGGAAACCCTTCATGCATATGAAACAGTGTACTATTCTCCTTTACAATCGCACAGCAGGAGGTTAGCAGCATTCATTCTTATGTCTGATTCCTGCTAATAATTCCATCAAATAAATGGAGTTATCCATCAGTCAAATGATCATTTGCTCTAATTGTTACTTCCCCCAAACTAGCCTCTCTCTTCTCTCCTCCTTTTCTTTTTTATTTTATTTTATTTTTTGTTTTATGATTATTTTATTCTTTTGCCTACAAAAGTTGCTCCAATTTCTTTTCTTTCAGAGCAACCTCAAATGAAGAGACTCTTTGAGTTCTGCAAAGGTCAAAGCACATCATTTTGATTCTTACAGACCAAAACCAAAGGTCAGCCTTAAGTACAAACACTACAAACACTGTATGTAAACATCAGAAAACCAACTACCGAAGTTAGGATGTTATCCACACCCATGCCTAGAACAACAAAGAATGCAAAAGAAATTTCATGTAGTGAAATCTAGTTATGTCATCATGAGTAAATTCCAATTCATGTTTTCATTCTTATTATTAATACTTCCTACACCCTTCTAAGACATGTTTGGATCTTCAAACCTCCCTTCTTCCTATAAGTGGCATGCCTTCTGGACAAATTGACATGGAAGTGAAATTCCAGAAAAAAACATATATATTCTTAGCACATGCCATTTAAGAAATTATTTATTTGTCAGAGAAAGAAGGGGAGAGAGAGAGAGAGAGAGAGAGGGAGGGAGGAAGAATATGCGTGCCAAGGCTTCTAGCACTGCAAATGAACTCCAGAGGTTTGTGACCCCTTGTTCATCTGGCTAACATGGGGAATTGAACCTGAGTGCTTTGCAGGCAAGCACCTTAACTGCTAAGACATCCCCCCATCCTGCATGGGACATACATTGTAAAATCATTCAAATCATAAGATACACTTATGTATAGAAATTAATCTATATTTGATATCACATTTTAACTAAGTAATAAAGAGGGGCTTGGTGCAACCTCAAAAGTGTTTAAGTAGATATTTTTTTTTCAAAGCTAATCCATTCATCAGAGAATCTATACAGTTAAATCTATACAGATAACAAAATATTCAACTGATTTTCTGAGTCGTTCTGAAGGTTGAACCCAAGTCCTTAGAAATGCTAGTGAATGAAACTTGTGCTTCCAAACCACATTCTCAGTTCCAGTGTTTTTTGGTTTTTTTTTTTTTTTTTTTTTTTTTTTAAGTCAGATTGGTTGTTGGTGCTGATTACAAACTAAATACTAATCCATGAGATAAGTATGTACATAAATTGTACAAAGTGTAAAAAAAAAATAACACAGAGTCTAAAAAGTATTTCAGGGCTGGAAAGATAGCTCAGCAGTTAAGGTACTTGCCTGCAAAACCTAATAACCTGGATTTGATTCCTCAGTAACCACATAAAGCAAGATGCACAAGTGGCACATGCATCTGGAGTTAGTTTGCAGAAGCTAAAGGTCCTGGTGCATGCATACTCTCTCTTTCTCTCTCTCTCTCCTGGCAAATAACTAAAATAAAACTACTAAAATTCAGCCCTAAGTGTAAAATGCACTACCTCTGTGATACTGAGCAGGTTAACTATACCCAACTCCTCTCCAAACAAATAATCCATAAATCATACAAAGTAGGACATAGAATCCATTTGCCCCACTTCCTTTGGTTTGCTGTGGCTTGATTCTCCTTTCCATTTATGGTTACAGTAGGAAGAACTGATAATAAATATATTATTAATATAAGCAAAGGTGAAATTAGGAAAAATAAAATAACATCATTGAGTACTGTTGAAAGTTACATGACTCTAATCCTTTTGATAAAATTATATAGAAAAATATCTTGAGGGAAAATTAGTTTCTACTGGCTTTCAAAAACATACCTAAAAGGAAATTTTGACCTATATGTGGTAAGGTTAAGATAACTCTATGAATATTCCAGCTTCTGTAGATATATGGCCCTGATTTATTTGAACCTCATTTCCTCACCTGCAAAATGAGGAATGGGTGAATTTCACACCGAAGGTTCCATGTATCAGTACTTTTTAAGCAGGAATGTGCATTAAAACCACTAGTGGTGTTACTGAAATGGAAGTTCAGATTCAGTTATTCTAATGCAGTAAGACAGCCTCCGGCGCTGCCCATGCTAACGGTCTGTGTATCACTCCCTGAGAGGCAGACGTCATGGGCTCCACAAGGATATTTTCTGGGCACTTAGTATAGCATTTTCAGCCTCACACAGGAATAGATTTTGCATGGTTTTGTAATTTGGCCTGCCACAAGTCTACTAAATTCAGGAGAGATGTGAACTATGATCTGCATTACCTGAAAAAGAATGTATTTAATTTACTGTTCACTCAAATCCCCAAAGGTTTCTCATTGATGCATTGTAATGCTCAGAAACCAAAGATGTTATATGTGATGGCTAGTTTGCCTCTTATCATCTATAGCCATTATTGGAACTCTTAGTTCAAGGGTAAGACCTGCCATGGAAATTGTTACTAAATCACCTTCAATGAGTTTCCAACCTTGAATTTCTGTGGACACACAACTTTTCCCATGACAGCTGGGCTGATCTGTTTTATTACACTATGTAAGTCCTTGCACTGACATTTGAAAAACAAGAAAATAACCAAATGCAAAAAAAAAAAAAAAAAAGAGGGAGGGAGGGAGGGAGAGAGAGAGAGAGAGAGAGAGAATAGCCATGCCAGGGCCTCCAGCCACTGCAAATACTCCAGACGCATGTGCCACCTTGTGCATCTGGCCAACGTGGGTCCTGAGGAACTCAAACCTGGGTCCTTTGGCATGGTAGGAAAATACATTAACCACTAAGCAATCCCTCCAGCCCTGGTTTGGACTTATACCGCATCAAATGCCACCGAATTTAAACCAGGCATTAAGGACCAATTAACACGTATAAAGACCTTTGTGACATTTTAATCACTATTTTTTTTTTATTATCTTTCTGTAGTAAGTATAATAAAAGGAGCTCAAGTGGTCAATCTTATTTCAGTAAATATTTACTAAGATACTTCTATCACTGGTGAAGTGGCTCAGTGGATAAAGTGCCTGCTAAACAACCATAATACACTTGAGCTCCATCCCCAGCATCACAAAATAGGCGTGATGGTGTAGGCATTTAGTTCCAGCACTGGAAAGGTGGAGGCAAGGGAACCAGAAGTTTAGGAACATACTTGGCACAGGGGCGGTCAGCATAAGCTACCCAAGACTCTGTCTCAAAAAAATAAACAAAAGTCTTCTCCCAAAATTCACAAAGTTTGTTCATAAAATATAATTGCCAGTCACATTAATGCATTGGAATCAAGTCCATTCATGCTAAAATTAATTTCTATAGTAATGGTATGAGAGTTATTATTATCACTGTATAACACTATGGAGAGTTGATCAAAGTAGTTATGCCTAAGATTTATGGTTGTTACTATAAAGGTGAGCCACAGCATTTATCTTTTGCATGCCTTCTAAACAAAAAGTATACACAGATCAAAATTACCACTACAATGATATATAAGACAGATAATAAGTATGAAATTAAATTTAGAAGTCTTATAAGTAGGAACTAAAGGGTGACTTATATTTTCTTTTGCTTGATTGCTAAGTGCCTATTTTTTTTCATCTACATATATTAAGAAACTTAGCAGGTACTAAGGACTGTTAGACCAATGAAATAAAAGAAAAGCTTGCAAACTTTCAGTGAGCCTAACAATGTGAGAATAATCACATCAATATGGACCATAAATAAATTGGATTATCTGAAGTTCAAGATGCCCATATTTGACCCTACATGCTTATTAGGGATCCTGTATCACAAAGACAGTGTAACAGGTTTTAGAACGGCCACATTCAACTAGTCAATTCTGAATGTAGGATGCCTTCCATTTCAAAGATTTTAATGTGCAAAATATTGAGTGTCACGGTACAGTTGTAGGAAATAAAGCGATGACACATGTGAGATGAAGAAATTGGAATCTATCTCTGCACTAAAAGCTTTCACCGTTTATTCTAATGTCCCTTACACTGTGGAAGTTTCTTTTTTTTCCCATTTGTATTAAATGTCAACTTTTGAGGAAAAAAAAAAGTTTCTTTTTACCCTAAATTAGTATCGCCCATCCCCAGGTACCATATAATGTCTGTATTCCTAGGATAGTGGAATTGTCCAGGAAAGATACAGGGCTCAGCAACACAGAAGATGAAAGGAAGAGTCATGGTATTGGACCAGGTGGGAAGCCCTTCAGTGTTGGTTCTTGAACAAAGTCTTTTCAAAGGAGGTGCTTTGGTGTTTATGTAACTTTGTTGACGAATGCAAGGAAATGTAAGAGTATCTATACGACATGATATTATTCACTAATAAATGACCTACTTAAAGGAAATGATAATGTTCTAACCTGTAGCTGCCCAAGGTTTTATGAAATAATACACATATTCCTATAAATACATTTTCTTTTTAATGCAAGTTATCAGAAATGGAAAAGTCATTGCATTGATGGATTTGATCTTGTAAGAAATAATGAGATTCCTCACTTTGCACAGAAACTGCTAGCTCACCAATGAAAGAAGTGGAATTGGAACCAAGGAGGTGATCTCTTTCAGAATCTATGTGCTTATACTATTAGAATGCACTGCTTTTCCATATATGCATGGAAAATACATAAATATTTCTACTACATTTAAGTTCAGTGGGTCAAATTTATTATAAAATCTGTCTTCATTCTATAGGATCTAAAGACATATTTTACTTTTACAAAGGTAAATGGTCCCTAAACACACTTATAAATAGTGCCACATCGTTTACTTGGGAAGAGCAGATACTTGGACTCATGATCCTTGAATGACAGTAAGATGATATCCATAAGGACCTTGGCAGTGTCTGGGGGCATTTTTTGTTCCTTTTAAAATCAAGTATGGAAGCTCTACTGCAACTGAGAACAGATCAAAGAACTTGCCAAATGTCAACAGTAATGCCACCACACATCTCAACTCCAGTTAGCACCTAAGTATATGTTTGAAATGCTAATAGTGGCATTGTTCAGAAACCTGACTAAAAAAAAAAAAAAAAAAAAAACACAAATGGGAAATGTTTTCTAAAACACACACATTCTAATATATGTCACTTATATTTTGTATTTCCTTAATTGTCAACCTTTGTTGAAATTCTGACATTAAAATTAGTTTCCTTTAGTTAAATAAAATAACACACCAAATTATACCTAAAAATTCAAACCTTTTGCTTTGTTTTTTTTTTGCAATACACCTAATTAAATATAACCAGGCTCCTCAATGAATAGCTACATGAATATCTAATACACCATATTTCCAGTCATTTTTGACTCCTTCATAAATATGTACCAGAAGTAGGGATGATCGACACGAGTCCCCTGCTGCATCTGTCCTGCTACTGAAACAAGGCTCTTTTTAGAGTTGGTTATTGTCACTACATTTTCCTTGCTGTGCAATCATTTCCCATTTGGACAATTAATAAATGCTTTTTCTTCATAGCCCTTGATGAGTCACCTCCCTTACCCTGTATTTTAGCATGCACTGTATACCTTCTCCACTCTGACTGGTTTTGGCAGTGACCCACAATCTAAATCTCTTTCCTCCATTTGGTATAAGTGAAACTATAATTATCTAGGGCTAATTTCAAATTACTACTTCATTCTACTAGCAACTGATGAAGATTAGTGGTCTTGCCTTACATCTGAGTAAGTCAGCAACATAATCACAAGAGAACTCAGCAGGCAACATTTGATTCCTGTGAACTCAATTACATCTGTCAAACACATTCATTTCAATAAAAGGCAGAAAATTCCAAAATGTTTTTTGCCAACCACTTTGTACTCAAAAAAATTTCATGCAGTTCTTAAGAAAAAATATCATGAAATCCTTAAGAAATATTAATAAATAATGTACAAGGAAACACAACTGGATAAGTAAATTTGGGGTGGTATTTGTTTCTGAAATCAAAGAGTATTTTTTATAAAAATTATTTCTATACTTAGTTTATTACTGAAAATTAAGACATGTGAATATGCCTTATAAAACTATGGTTTATTTTAGCTAATAAAATAAAAAAAAAAAAAACTATGGTATTTATAACCATATTATTTTGGTAAAAAAAAAAAAAAAAAAAAAGTTGTCCATGTCTCTCAAAGGAAGGACAATCAGAGGGAGTTGTATGAAGAAGATGGATCATGAATTATTTAAATATTCATGGCTTCTGAGTCTCTGCTCTGTGTCTGTGGGTGGAGAGACCACATGGGTAAAGAACAGCTTGGCAGCACCAACCCTGAAGCTTTATGGCTAAGAGGCCCTGGCTCACCCTCAGATCTTTAGTCACATCAGGTCATGTGGACATGATTGAAATACCAGGTCCTCTTCCAGCACCAAATCTGAAAATATTCATATATGATAATTATTACAACAGATATATTTAAACTTCAGCTTCTTAATGTAATTACATCCTTAATTAAACTTAACATAATTTGGGTATCAAAGAAACTGAATAATTAATGTCATTATGTAATAAGGCCAGTCTATAAATAAATTTCACCATGACATGCTTAGGACTTGACAAAATTGACATAGATGGCTGCTGTAATGGTGAATACATGAGATGTCAATCACTGCATGTAAGTATATGATTTACTACTTGGAACTCGGTAAGTTGGCCTTAGAGATGTGGGACCAAGAATGGATCAAGTTAAAAGATATAGTTGTAATTATCAGTAAGAATAAATATATCTGTGTAGGTAAATGTAAAATTAAGGATCAAAATAGTATTTTTATGACTGAACATTCTCCTTCCTCTATTATTTTTTAATTCACACCTCCTTCTTTTGACTTTTGATTTTTTTTTATTCCTGAATTGCAGTATACAACACACCTTCCCCCAGTCAACATTATAACAGAACAATGAAAAAATTTGGTTAAATAATTACCCAATAGGCACAAAATCATAACTCTAAGCAGTTCTATGAGGAGATACATAAATAAATAAGCAAAAATGAGGCTTGACCTAGTCTCTACCTATCAGGATGGCTTCCTGGAAGAAGAGACATCAAAACAGAGACCTGAAGGTCCAGTGGGGCCCCAGTAGACATAATAGGCATCCATGGCTGCTCTAGAAAGCAGTGAAAGACTCATAAGAGAACAATTCATGCAGTGAGCTCTTGAGAGAATGAAGAAAGTTGGTGCAGTTGACAGTGAGGGAAGGCAAGGAGCTCAGCTAATGACAGCGATGAGGAAAACACCACGGAGGGCTTATGGTGGAAGTGAGCAGATGTACTGCAGAGTATCTTGGACGAGGGCCAACTGTGAGGTGTGGGAGGTTATGCTTGTGTAAAGCATTATTTATGTGTTTGGGTAGGTAGGAAATTCACATAGTTCAAAATTTAAAACTACACATAAATTCAGGCATTGCATTTGAAAACAAATTTACATAGGAAGGCAAGGATATACAGAGGAGCGGGTGGGTGTAACAGTTGAATCCCAAATTCTATAAACACTCTGTGAAGGACTAGAACTGCTTAATAAGGGCTGGCGAGACTTCTCAGTAGTAATTGTCCTTGCCTGTAAAGCACAATAATCCAGGTGATGTGGGACCCAGTTAGGGCCCGGGTCACAGCAGCCTGAACCCCCAGACACATCTCAGGTCCCAGATCTGTGGGGAGGCTCCTCCTCCCATTTTCAGGGGTCCCAGAGAGCCTAGACACCACAACCCTGATGAAAATCTCTGGCCCCAAGATATGCAGGAAATAGGGGCACTCCCTCTCCAGCCAGGGACACCTGGAAGTCCTAAGACTTAGGCGACTCTCATAGCCCTGTGACCATTGGCCAGTTGCCTAGGAAACCCCTTACCTGGCATCAGCCGGCAGCCTTCACACAGCGCAAGCCCCTGCCACTGTACCTACCCTATACCTCTTCCGCTGCCACTGCATAGATCACCCGACTCTCCCCCTACGTGCTGGAACGAACATCTCTAGGCATAGGCAAGCAACCTTTGAACCCAGCAATCCCCTTAGGACCCTCTTCCAGCTCCCTCTCAAACTGCTTATAAGAACTCAGTCCCTTGACAAATAAAGGAGCTGTTCTCTGAAGCTGTCTCCGCGATGTTTCTCCCCTTCACACTGGTTTCCACTCACGACCCTGCTCCACAGTTGCCTGGACACCTTCAGGAAGCCATTGCACAACCGCCCCTGAGGAGCCAGGGACGCACAAGGTTCAATTCCCCAGTACTCATGTAAAGCCAGATTCACAAAATAGCACATGCAGCTAAAATTCATTTGCAGCGGCTAGAGCACTTGGCACACCTCTTCTCTCTTCTATTTCTTTCTTCCTTCCTTCCTTTTTTTTTGTTTTGTTTTGTTTTGTTTTTGTTTTTGTTTTTTTGGTTTTTTTTTGCTTTTTGAGACAGGGTCTCACTGTAGCTCAGGCTGACCTGGAATAAACTATGTAGTCTCAGGGTGGCATTGAATTCATGGTGATCCTCCTACCTCTGTCTCCCAAGTGCTGGGATTAAAGGTGTGCGCCACCATGCACAGATCTCTTCTCTATTTCTGTGTGCTTGCAAATTAACTAAATAACTAACTAACTAGCTAAATCAATAAATAAGTGTATTTTAAAAAATCAATCAAAAGAAGTAATTAATGAGTAGGAAGGGAAATTTTGAGCAATTCCTAGATGTCTAGACTAATAGGGTTATTTCAAAACATTAGCTTCACATGTAAAGTTTGAAGACTGAGGGTCAACATGGGAGAATAATGTAGTCATGGAGGAATTTATGCCATTACAATATCCCCCATATATACGTTAATATTCACATATACATATTATGTCACATGCATATATAAATACCTTAATAATGCCTGTGACTTTTTGTTTCTCTTATGTAAGTCTTCAACATTTTTATTCATTTGCTCAATTACTCATTCAATTATATATTATTTATAGTAGTAACACTAAAAATTCTCCCTAGATAGAAAGACACCATTTTGCACTATGAATCAAAAAGACACTTCATTCACTGACCACCTGGTATAAAATACACTGGCCTGTGTAGGCTTCCCAAAGTAAAGACCCTAAGCTATTGTTGCAATTACCACGGTGAGCTGTCAAATACATGAATTAATATAATTTCCTACAGTGAACCCATTTCAGTTCATCCACTGTCTCTCAGGCCTTTGCTCAATTATTAAAACTATGAGGGGAGAAAGAAGATATATTTCAAATTCTTGTACTAAGAACCATTTATTCAGAAACATCACTCCTTCAAGTTACAGTCACAATAAGTATGAGCGTGAAGTTTTAGTACCGTCATAAAAATATACTTTATCTTCTAAAAAAGTGGAGGCCTCACATACCCTTTTATCAACCTGAATGAATCAAAGATGACTGTGGCCTAACTCACCATATATTAAAAAGAGGTATGCATTGCTTTAAAGTGTTAGAAAACATTTTTGAGAAATAAGTAGTAAAATTCATATTTACAATATTGAAAGCTGAAATATATGCAAGAGATCATATTTAACTCCTACTGTTGACCTTACAATTACATAAGACCTCATAATTAGCTAATGTAACTGCTTAAAAAGCAAGCCAATGCGTTAGAGAACTTTCCTTTATCTCTTATCCTGAACAGTGATTCATTCCCCCAAAAAAGCTTCTCAGAATTTCAGAGGCACAACTGCCATTTGACAATACTTTTAGGTAGAGGTGTGTGTGTGTGTGTGTGTGTGTGTGTATGCTAAATATAGTTTACATTGAAAACAACATAGAATTAAATACAGATCCTATTTCAAAGGACATAAACTAGGAGCTGTTGCTGAGAAAGGAAACTTAGGTACACACCACATGATCCTGAGAGTAACACATCAAACTTGCGGTGACTAGCATTCCTTCCCATCTTCTGTCTCCCTGCCTCCTTGACCCATCTAGCAGGAAGCTTGAGCAGACCGGCTACTGTGACACAAACGCTATTTGTACCGTGCTTTGTGCCTTACTCTACCCGGTGGGACTGTTTCTGCTAATCATTTGATTTTTCTCTTCGAATGAGTTAACAGAAAAACCTCATCTCCACAGTTCCCTGCTCACATCATCATAGAAACAAGTTAAAGTTCATGAAGAAAAATAAAAACAGCATATTCTTCATTGTAAGCTGTGTTCCATTTTGACATCAATTAGTATGCTCTTACCAAAAGTCTTTGAGAAACATCTAGGTTTGAAGGGTCAAGTTACCATTCTGTCAGCAAAAAGAAGCCATTTTGAACATGGAAACTGGCATCATCAAGTTTCAATTTAATATAAAAATTCAAGCAGAAAGAAAGACTTTGAGTGCATATTTCTTTGAAATGACCTTTTTGTCTTGGCTCTCTTTCTTAACTACATTTTCATTGAGGACTGTCTACTATGCATTTAAAGTGGATCTGTAAATGTTATAAAGCAAGCATATCCAACACAGGAAGCTTCCTCCAGGATGACAGATTATTTTTTTTTTGAGAAGTTCATATGTTTGGACGTATTTTCGAATAATTTTTAAATGGCAGTTAAAATATGTCAAAACAAGTTTCCCCTAAGATTTTTCTTGTAAGTTCCACACAGCAAGTGAAGGGAAATACAACTTTGTGGAAAGAAAGAAAAGAACAAAAGACAAGAGCAGACTTGAATCCTGCAATGAGATTGCCAGTGCCTCAGTTGTGCTGTTCAAAACAAAGCTCACATGCAAAGTGAATGTGAATGTGGCATTGTGAATCAGCCACTCTCAGTATTAATTATGCATGGCCAATAAAATATTACTTTAAATCTTTCATCCTTGCCAGAAAAATAAGAAATTCTATTCAGAGAAGAGAGAAATCAAACTTGGAGAGACATAATCTCCATAAGTTAGAGAAGAAAAAGGTCACCTGCATGTAATTACTGAAGGAGAGGAGAGGCACACACATTAGCCAGCTGAAGAAGAAATCCCTGGTAAAGCCGCGGACCAGCTCTTACCTTGGCAGGTGCCATTTTTCTCTTCATAGCCAGCCTTACACATGCACTTCCCGATGGGGACCAGCCACTCCCCTTCAGCACTGCAGTGCATTTTGGGAGGATCGTCTGTCACAGAATGGTTGACACAGGAGCCCGACACCTCCAGCAACTGTGATGAATCTGCCCCAGTGATGGTGTCAGGGAAGATGGCCAAGTGTCTCACCACAGAAGGACATTTCTTATAGTATACCCGTACAGAAACCAGAGCGATGCAGGCCCCAACGTCTTGGAAGGCAAGATAAAATCCCTTTTTGCTCAGAGGCCCAACATCTCTGACCTCTGTATTCAGTTTCATGACACGGTCTCCGAGGTCCAGTTCTGTGAAGCTCTCATCAGCAGCAATGGTATCAATTTTGATGTACTGGTTTTCCTTGAGCTTTCTCCCATTCGCGTCATCAGACTCAAAGTAGTACATGTTAAACGTCTCCTTACATGTCCCCAGTCCCCCAGGAAGGCTGTTACAATCCCGCAGAGTGAATTTGAGTTCAATAAAGATTCTGGAAGCACCTTCGTTGGAGATCCAACTGGTCAAAAGCCAGTTATTTTGATTCTGTTCCATGACTTTGCATACTTGGTATGTGTGGATAGGGGCATAATTTTCATCAACTTCACCAATCTCTTCCCACTGTATAAGAAAAAGTAGAAATACGACAAAGTTAGAAAATAGAAGGCAAAGAAGAAAATTGCAATAATTATCAGAGAAAACTCACTAAAATGTAAAAGCACCTGTAACCTTCATAAATATTATGGTGAGAAGTTCTGTATAATGTTCTGTGAAAAGAGATTTACAAAAAATGTACTTATGTTCTTAATTTGGTGTTAGAGATTGAACCTTGGGCCTCTTGCATGATTACATATTCAGTCTAAATTCCTATCTCCATACCCTCCATTGTTTCATTAAAAGTTAAAGACACATTCATTATATTCAGATTAACTTAAGATGAACATATATGAATGATAAACCTGCTGAGGGAAAGCATGTTTTTCAGAGTAAAAATAAAGAAAAAAATATATATGTATGGCTAATGTAAACAAGAAGAAAGAATGAGTGGAAAGTCGATATATTTGGAAGAAAGAAAAAACATATGCACAATTAAAACCAGCAATATGGTTTGGATAATGTCCTACAAATGGGCCTTTGTTACAAGATTGGTCCCCAGCCCACTGGGGAGATATTAAGAGGTATGTCCTAGTGAGAAAGCATTGTACGTGTGCATTCAATGGCAATTGGGGACCTGGTCTCTTCCTCTGTTTCACTGTCCATCAGGTGTGCAGTTTCTGTCTGTCATGCACTCCCACCATGATGTGCAGTGGGCTTAACTGACCACACACCACAGCAATCAGAGATTCAAGCCCAAACAAAGCTTTCCCTATAACTTGCTTATCTCAATTATATCTTAGAGTAATAGCAAGCTGTTTAACACAATTGATAAAGTTTGAGAAGAATATTTTTAAAAGAATAACCCTTAAAAAGAAAATAATAAAAAGGGCTGGGATTATATATAGCTGTTAAATCACTTATCCATCATGCATGAGGTCCTGCACTGAAAAAAAAAAGAAAAGAAAAGAAGGAAAGAAAAATAATAATAAGTAAGAACAATCATTGATTTAATTCTATCATGTTAAGGATGTCACATCAATATAATAAAAAATTTAAAGAAATATAAAAATTTAATTTCATTACTTATAAATAGCCTTGTCATGTTGAACATTAATATACCCCTACTTATGTCCAAGAAATGAATAAATTATTTATTAATATTACATTAGTTACTATAACATTTCTGAATATATACAATATATAAAAGTAATTAGGTTACATAACTTCTAAAACATGATTTGGTCAAAGAAGATTGACAAAAAGGAATAATAAAATATTCATTTTTAGAATCTCAATGTATCATGATTCCTGAATGGCATTAACACAAGATGTCTATTCTTCATAAATACATCAGTGACAATAGGAAATTTCCTAATCTTTCATAGAATTTATATCAACCAAGCTGTATAGAAGGTAGAATGGTAACCCAAAGTGGGTTTAAAGTGATGACCAGGAAGACAAGTGATGGAAGGGCAAAAGGAAATGTGGCATGTAAAAAGCAATGGGGATGGTATTATGAGTGAGAGAGAGATACTGGGGGTGGTGAGGGGATTATAGACAAAAATCATCAAATATCTAATTGTGTTTGTTGATTGCATGGTGAATGATACATAAATTACTCTATGCCAAATAACTAAATAAGTAAATATAGTTGCACTGAGTTCTAAAAATGCTCATAAAACACATTTAGCAATATGCTGCCTTTCAACCTATGGAAAATGTATAATTTCAATTTTCAAGCTTTATAGATAAGCTCCAAAGATATTCTTTTTAAAAATATATATTTGAATATATATATATTTCTTAATGACATAATAGATGTTTTATGCAAAACAGCACCAACAAGTATTTCATAAGATAAACTAAATATTTTTATTAATAAAAAGGGAAATAGCATCAATATTTTATCATAAGAAAAATAAAATCAAAATCATATATATATTTTTAATTTATTTTGTTTTATGATAGTTCTTTTAAGAAAACAGAACTGTGTGTTAACTCATTTTTTTAAGGCTTTTTGTTTATGTCATAAGTTTCAGTAGCACCTGGCAAGACCCTGTGACTAAATGAAGTAGAATGGTAACATCTCCCCAAATATTCTAAAACTATAGAGCAAGTAATTCACTTCTACCATGTGTAGAACATTCAGGCTAAAACAAATATTAAAGTACAAGCCAAGTAGCACTTTATAAGCCAGCTTAATACTTATACCTTTGAGTCAAACATTTGCATGAGCAACTTCCTGCTCTGAAAATTCACAACTACAGAGAAAAAAAATGTAATTCTCCTCAAATTGAGATCTGCTGTGGTAATATTTTATTAATTTTTATTTTAAATAATATAGAATACAAATGAAAGCTCACATTTTATATCTCAACTTAACTATCAGAATGTCTTTAATTAATGGTTTTAACCCAAACAAGCAATATATACATTTCTCATTTCTGCCCCCATGTAAACAAACACATTAAAGATTGAGCAAAGATGTTGTGGTTATTTTAGCTTATCTGAACTAAATCACCGAATCCTTCCACAGGTTTTTTTTTCCCCCCTTTTACATGAAGAAATCATCTTGCTGTCATCAGCAAAAATCAGGTGTAAGAACATAACAAGAGAAATAGAAAATAATACCCACCAAGGACGTAAGAATGGAGCAGGCAAAGTCCTAGACGCTTACAAATGTTATGTCAAGGAGACTGTAGTGACTTAGTGGAGAACATGGGGAGAAGACAGCCATTTTTGCTCAATTTTGTTGTGTTTCCTATTATTCCGTGGCTTGATGGAAGTATTTGCTGATCCTCTGTCTATCCCAAGTTGTGAGTTACGGCATTTGAGATGTGCTGGTCACTGGATGTTAACAGGGTAGATTTGAATTCTGCTTTCGCAGACATGGAAACTCCCCAATGTCTGTGACTTTGTCAGGCTGTTTTCTGTATCTGTTTCTCCCTTATTTGTTATACTTTTGCCCTAGCACTTGGGTTGGCTACATGTCCTCACAGATACTTTGAACCTTTCCATTTCCCTCCAGGCTCTGAAAACTCCTAGGCGGGGGCATTCATAACTCATACAAAGCCAGGAATACCATGTCAGTCACATTCACTGGAAGCCTCACACACAGATCCCGCCATATGCCTTAGAGTCCTCATGCTTTTTCTACCTAGATCATTATAAAGTACTCTTGTGCAGGCTCTCATTGCACTTTTAAGTATTGGCTATCTTCTCTGGTTAGCACCGCTCTCAATTCCAATCAACTTGCTAGGGCATGACCTCTTTTCCCTGATTCAGAACTTAAACACTGATTGAAGGCACACAGATTGGACCATAACCCCCCTTTCTGCTGTGGTCCCAAATCCACATTAAGAAGCATTATGCGAGGAGAATTGATTTCAACCTTTACATTACCAGGGACCATAACTCATCCAGCTTAGCTGTCTTTATTTTATTTTGAGTCATCATTTTATTTTTAAATTTATATTATCATTACACCAAATGACCAATCAACTTGAGGTTAAAGTGCATTGGTTAGATACTTTCTAGTAGATTCCTGGGTAAAGACACTTGGCTGTCCTTAGTCCAAAGAAGATTCCCAGGTCAGAAGTTCAGCTTCCACCAGAAATCACATACTTTCTAGATGCATAAACAAATCCAACCACTCACAAGGTCTTAGGCTCCCTCCCTTAATCACACAACATTTAGTTAAAAATCTCAGAAAGAGCCTGAAAAATAAATCTGGTCATACAATACATAGTAATAGTAAGACAGTTATGACCAGACACAATAAGGCATATTTTGAATCCCACATAGGACTGCAGTACTATCCTGCAGGACCCTAGCATCTTGCAGTCTTTCTACTTCCAACTTCCCCTGGCCTCTCTGCCCTCTATCTGAGCATCACAGTGTGGGCTTTCTTAGTTCACTGAACTGATTGTTACTCAATCCTTGGGAGCCATGTCAACATGTTTCAGTCTACTTGCAAACCTAATAAATTATTTCTTCCTCTATGTGAAAATACTCAAATATATAACAATCTAGGCATAATTATCTTACTGTATATGCTACCTCCAAGTCTGACATTACAGAACATGAAGTAGATACATTATATTCAAAGAGTTTATGTCACAAACATTCACATATCACTTCATAACCTGGAGACTTTAGAAATCTGAAACTCAAAATAATTCAGAACTGTGAAATAAAAGATAATATGATGTATGTTCTCAGAAAAACAAAAAGGATATTTTTTTACTTACAACTTGACCAAATTTTATATATTCAAACAAGAAATTATAAGTTAGAATTCTTTGAAAGGCAATCAGTATTTATGTGAAGGCTCTAACTATGTATTTAAGGGGATTTTCTCATTCTAATTACTATGAGTTTAGTTTTGCATATTTACCTTTGGAACTAATTAACATTATATTTTTACCAATGATTGCTTTCAGCATAGTTTAGATATTTTTCATTGATCACATATTTTCAAATTATTCAGTTTTTATTTTTCAGTCAATAACATCATGCACAATTTTGGACAAATTAAAAGCCAAGAATATAGTATATAATATTGTGAGATGATATTTATCATGCATTTCAATTAAACTACATTAGGGGAATCTTAGGGATTTTTACTGGAAAGCTGATATGAAAATCTGCCAAGAAACTAATTCACTCTGACTTTTCCCTGACATAACAAAGCCCTAACTTTCTAGGCATAGAACATTATCACATAAATGTTCCTTAAATGCACAATATTTTATACAATACTTTTTAAAGATTCTAAAATCAAATTTTATAAGTCTTAGTTCCAAATAATTTGGATGCCATTTATTATTTTCACTGTGTGTAACCACATTAGGGTGTTGTGATAGTTTGATTGGATGCTCCCCCATTGACACTGGTATTAAAATTAATCTTGTAAATTGAACATCCAGCCTCGTGACTGGAGCAGGTGGGACAGGGGGCAGATCCTGGGTCCCAGTTGGAAGGTGTGTTTGGGGGCAGATGTGAGTTCAGTGCAGCGGTGTTGCTGGCTGCTGGTGGTCTCTCTATCTGCTTGTATTTATGAATGGGAACAAGCTTCTGCTTCTTCTGTTATTTGTTGAGCCTCTCTGGATCTCTCAATTAAAACAAATCCTGTTCCTCCATAAGCTATCTGATTTAGATGCCCATCCCAGCACCATGGAGCTGACTATAACAGAAATTTGGTACCAGAGAAGTAGATATTGTTGTGAGGCATATGAGCATGTAGATCTTGGTCTTATGCACTGGAGGAAGAATATATATGGACTTGGTACTGGAGACTACAAAAGGCTTACAGTGTTTTAAGCCAAATTTTATGGGCTGTTCTGGTGAGAATTTGAAAATTCTAAATGCAGAGATAATTGTATTCAGAGACTATGTTCATAAAATTTTAGAGGAGAATCAGAGATCACAGTGAACTTCGTTAGACTAGGTTCATGACATAAAGCTTGGCTATGTTCTTCTGCCCATGCTCAGAATGTTTGATCAAGGTTGAATTTGAAAGTAATGGACCTAGCTTGAGAGATGGATTAGCAGTTAAGGCATTTGCCTGAGAAGACAAAGTATCCAGGTTTGAATCCCTAGTATACAGGTAAGCCAAATTACAAGTGGCTCATGTGTTTGAAGTTTGTTTGCAGTGGCTAGAGGCTCTGGATTACCCATTCTTTCTCTCTTTCTATCTGCCCTCACACCTCTCTTTCTCTCTCTCCAATAAATAAATAAATAAATAAATAAATAAATAAATAAATAAATAAATAAAAGCATGGTGTCTCACACCTTTAATCCCAGCACTTTGAGAGGCAGAGGCAGGAGTCATTATGAGTTTGAGGCTATCCTGAGACTGCATAGTGAATTCTAGGGTACTCTGGGCTAAATGGGAACGTTACCTTGGATAACAATTGAATAAATATATATATGAAAGTAATGGACTGATGTGCTTGGCAGAAGATACAGAATTGAAAGATGTAAGATATAAAGCTAGAAATAAACAGAATTAAAAGTACTGGCATAGAGATGAGTTTTAGGTTACTGAAGCCCCTATTGTCAAGCAGATTACCACCGGTGACTGCCTTATGCTGAAACAATGGGCAAGAAGCATAGGCAAAGTCCATGCAAGGAAGACTGAATGAATAGAAATGAAAACTCTTCTTTAAAGGAGATGACTGAAAGGTAGCCTGTTATTCAATGTCAAGATTTATTTTCCCTGGATTAACAACATGGCCATGTCTCTGCACACCTGGTATTGATTTTAGAAGTATGGAAAATGCACTAAACTGTGTCATGATGTGCACACGTTCCAAGAGCCAATGCTGAAAAACAGCCTGAGAAACAGGATATAACATCCCTGGTAGAAAGACCAATGAAGTCATTGTAACATTGACCAGGGTTTTCAGTGAAGACTCCCCCAAAAATTGCAGAGATGGCTTAACAGTTAAGGTGCTTGCCTGTGAAGCCTAAGGACTGAGGTTCAATTACTCAGTATCCACATAATCCAGATGCACATGGTATAGCATGCATCTGTTGTTTGTTTACAGTGGCTTCAGGCCCTGGTTCTGTGTGTGTGTGTGTGTGTGTGTGTGTGTGTGTGTGTGTGTGTGTATCTGCCTCTTTCTTTCTCTTACTTACAAATAAATAAATAAATAAATAAATAAATAAATAAATAAAAGTTCGATATACCAGGACTGTGCAAGGGCTACCATGAGGTACTGTTGGTTGGCAATGAAGTATTCCCTTGCTATTTAGCCCAGTTATATGGATGGAAATTAAAACTCCACAGACTGCTGCCACTAGTTATGGACATCAGATTTGAACTGCAGATGTCTGATTTTTACCTGGTGGTTATTCATTTTGCATTCATCTAATCTCTCCTTGTTATGCCTTACTGAAATGAAAATGTTCACTCTGTGCCATTATATGTTAGAAGAATGTAACTAGGTTTGATTTCACAGGACTTGAAGTGAGAAACAGTCTTGAATCTCAGATGAAACTTGGGATTTTGGAAGAATATTAAAGTTGGTAAAGACTATGGGTACCTTCGTGTTTGGACCAAGTGCAATTTACATTGCAGCATGATTATCAGTAAATGGGAGCCAGGGACATAATGCGTTAGTTTGAGTGTTTTTATGACATTGACATGTAACAATTAAGCTTGTAACTTGGATATCCAGCCACCTGGCTAGAGGAGGTGTCACTGTGTGTGGATCCCAGGTCCAACCCAAAAGTGTGTTCAGGAGAAGATAAGAATAAGAGCAGTTTGAGCTCTAGGGGCCTGCCAGCGGCCGTGTCCTGCTTGCTGTGTTTTGTATTTCTGGCTGGTAGTGGTTCCTCTCACTGCTTATATTAATGAATGTGAGCCAGTACCTTCCACCCTTAATGGAACTTCTTCTGGATCTGTAAACTGAGATAAATCCTGTTCCTCCCCTAAACTGTGTCTGGCTTGGGTGTTCTTCCAAGAAAAGTGGAGCAGTCTACGGCATAAATGATACATTTTGCTAAATTCCCTGATGATATCCACATCATAAATGACACATTTCTTATGATTTTTATAAAGAGCAATATATCCTAATGATCTTGGAAAGTACAGTGAGGACACATGGAGTGTAAAATATAATTTGCAAGGCAAGCATCTCCTCCTTTTACATCAATGAGAAAGAAACACAAGCCCAACCTCATTCAAAATTTGTATGCCATTGTCAGTATTATTGGATGATATCTTCTGTACAAATCAGATTAACTTCATTCTAGAGAATTAGGTAATTATTGCTAAGAAGATGGACACAGGAACATAACCAAGCATTGCTGATTACCTAGGCTAGCAGAACTGTTTGGCTCTACATTCAGTATGAGACCTGTCTCAAGAAATAATCTGGGAGTAGTCAAAGAAGAATCCTAGGCTGGGCATGGTGGCACACACCTTTGAATCCAGCATTTGGGGGACGGAGGTTGAACTGCCATGAGTTTGAAGCCACCCTGAGACTACATCATGAATTCGAGGTCATCCTGGGCTACAATGAAACCATGCCTCAGGAAAGAAAAAAAGATACTTGACATTGACCTGTGCTTTCCACATGCGTGGATACGAAGGTGCACATGCTCCTGTAAATGAATGCATCCTAGTACACATAGGAACATACACATTTAAATGTGTACCACACACAACTAAAAACTTCAAACACTCCACAAAATATTTTGTTTATTGTTTCAGTTAATGTTTAGATCATTAGAATACTTTCATAACTTCATGCAACATGATTAGTTTCATTTCTATATTTTTTATTGTTTTATAAGAATGAGTAAAATTAGACCAAATATTTGGTTTCAATCCAAATGATCCATGCAGGTGAGGGTCATAGTCAGCTCAATGCTGTGAGGATGAACCTCCAAGCCAGGCACAGTTTATGAAGGAATAGGATTTGTTTCAGGCTAGCAGATCCAGGGAAATTTTCATACTGGCAGAAGAACCTGGCCTCTTTAAAAAAAACAAAAAAAAAAATGTATGCAGAGAGAAAAACCACCACTGGCACTAGAAGCGAGCACACTCTGGGAACCCCAGGCGGAGCACAAGTGCTCTGAGTTCCTCAGGCAGGAATTCAGATCTGTCCCCGGTGGCATGCTCCCTACTCCAGGAGCAGGAGGAGGCCTGCTAGAGGAAGAAGCTGAAAACTAAATTTTAATGGCTCCTGAGTCTATTAGGGGACATACATTCAAATTAGCATTCGACCCATACCATTCTACAACAGTTAGTATGCTTACCTAAAATCATGCTCTCTTTCTTGTTGGGTATACAATTGTGCTCCTTTTTTTTCTTTTTCAATTTTAATGAAGCAATCTCTCTTCACCTAGTATATTCCATCCTGAACTAGAAAATTCTAGAAGTATAAATAATTTAGGATTATAATTAAAGTTAAAAAGTGATACACCTCGTTGTTGTGGGAAAGGTAATTCTGTACGTGTGATGTTACTTAGATATGTTACAGTCAATAAGATGTCATTTTCCTTTTGGAAAAATTTCTGTATTAAGACCAATGCCTTATCAATAAAAAGGTCAGTCCTACGTAGGATGGCCTTTCCAGTAGCTACTCATATATTCAACCAAAGTGTCAAATAATCACTTTGGATCATCTTGATTTTAAACATATTATATTTCAAAGGTACTCCAGGAATGTGTGCAAACATCTATGATAGTGCCGAATAGGAAGAACACAGACACAGTAATTTTCTTTCACGATCCGCTGTGTATTACTTGTACCCAGCACAGCCGTATCACGTTTAGAAAAGCAAACGGAGTATGAGTACAAATTGTGTTCTGGTTTCTGTCAGATGAATATTTAAGCTCAAAAGTATCTGATTCTAACTGGCATTTTGTCCTTTATAAGGATTAAGTTTGTAATACATAAATGTATAAGCCCATGCAGTCAGTTCTCAGTGCTTTGTGATCCAGATATTTTATCTTTTCAAAGGCTGGAAGGATGGGTATTTGCAGTAGAATTAAAACTCTCATCATTTCATTCTTCTTGCTGACTTTTGGTCTAAAACTGGAGGCAATACATTGGCAAATGAAGTATACGGTTTTACGCACAACTCAAAGGAAAATATGGTTTAAAAGGAACAAAACATTTCACACAGTTTCTGTTTTACAAATTCAATCCCTCTAATAGTTATAGATTATTATTTAAATAAATACAACAAAACATTTCCACTTTTAGCAAAAATCGCTTGAATCAAAATCTCATCTTTCCTCAGTGACAGGTTACTAGAGGGAAAAATACCTTGTGTCAAGTTGGAGTTTGAGTTGTATAAGACATCTTTAAAATTCATAGTTCAACTATAGTGATTGCCATAGAAATGACTCAATTAATTTCCTTGGTATGGAATAAAAGTGAAGCTGAGGACTGGAGAGATGGCTTAGCAGTTAAGCACTTGCCTGTGAAGCCTAAGGACCCCAGTTCAAGGTTCAATTCCCCAGGACCCACGTTACCCAGATGCACAATGGGATGCACACGTCTGGAGTTCGTTTGTAGTGGCTGGAGGCCCTGGCGTGCCCATTTTCTCTCTGTGTCTCTCTCTCTCTCTTTCTCACTCTTTCTCTCTCTGTTGCTCTCAAATAAATAAACAACAACAACAACAACAACAAAAAATTAAAGTGAAGTTGATTTCCTTATTGCCCACGGAGTAGTGCAAATATTTGTGACATCAAATTCAATTCATGGTACAAATAAAATCACTTGAGGAAGGCATAGATTTAGATTTTCAAGATACTATATTTTCATAGGGAAATTCACACACAATTGAGAGTCTATATACAACATTAAGTGTGACAGGCAGAATTTTTCTTCATAGTCATATTCTTTTAATCCTTCCACATTCCACTTATCAATTATTTCAATAATGAACTTATTATTTAACAAAAATATATGAGTTGAGGAGAACGTTACTTTGTAAGTGGAAAGCTCCTCAATCATAATTGAGGCATTGCCCCCACTCCCACAGAGAATGAATAGTGTATTGAGAACACTCCAGTGAATACCTATGACCCCATTGAGAACTGCCCTCAGTGGAAGAGGGGTGGGAGGAGAAAGCTTATATAAGCTTATATCCTGATGGGATTATGACAAATATGTGATATGTTAATACAAAAAAGTTCTTAATTATAAAGTAAGAACATGCCATATATAACTAGTGCATATTTTATGTGTGAATTTGGAAATGTGGCTCAGTAGGTGATCAAAGCTTTGGTAAGTTCCTGAATTTGATTCCCTAGCACCACAAAAGGAAAAAAAAGACTACAAATGATGTTTATGATTTGAATAAATATTTCTTTCTCTCAAATAAATAAATAAAATGTTTATAAAAACTCCCTTTCAGGCTGGAGAAATGGCTTAGTGGTTAAGCGCTTTCCTGTTAAGCCTAAGAACCCTGGTTCAAGTCTTGATTCACCAGGGCCCACGTTAGCCAGATGCACAAGGGGACACACGCGTCTGGAGTTTGTTGGCAATGGCTGCAGGCCCTGGTGTGCCCATTCTCTCTCTCTCTCTCTCTCTGTCTCTCTCTCTCTCCGTCTTTCTCTCTCTGTCACTCTCAAATAAATAAATAAAAATATAAAATTTAAAAAATATATTAAAAAAACTTCCTTTCCTTCATTATCAAATAAATAAATAAGTAAATAAATAACATTTTTAAAAATCTACCTGCCTCTTTTACTGAAATAAACAAAATATTTTAAAAATATTTTTTAAATAATATGATAAATGCATTACAACAATTACAAAAATGAATTATAGACAATTCCTACTTATGATGTTTATTATTTTTTAAAAGAAATATTGAATAGATTTATCTCACATATAATGGTAATTTGAGTTGCACATCTTAATATGAAAATGTGCCATTTTTCATTGAAAAAAATTACTAATGCAAATAAATTCTATCAGATCAACTTGTCAATAATAATTTTAAAAGACAGAAAGAACTAAGTGGGTAGGCATGCCTGAAATTAACAAATTGATAGCTGAATGAAATTGTAAATGATCTCATTACTGTTCTATCAAAAAGCAATCTAATTACTTATGATATAGTTTATCAGATTTTTCAGTGATTTTATGTCAAGAATTATGATCTTATAAGCAGATAGGTTTATGGAAACTGATCTAGTTTTTTCCATCATACTATCTGTATATATGGGGTACCTCCATGCTTATGCCTCTTTCATATATTTTTGTTTCATTCTATACCAAGAGAGGATTCATCAAACATTTGATACCTTACAGATTTATCATCATATTACAAACGTTTGCAGAATGAGTGAGGTTTTATCTTCTGAAAGAATGACTGCCATCTTGATTGTATACTTTTTTAAGATCTAGAAAAAGTAACCTTTATATATTGCTGATTGAAATCTAAACAGTGCAGCCACTATGAAAGCCAGTGGGGAGGTGTCTTGTGAAATCAAATATGGAGCTGTCAAACAATGCAGCTACATTATCATCCTGGAAATATGCCCAGTGCAAACCAACTGAGCACGCTCAGGGCCTTTTTGCTCGTTCACACCTCCTGAGGCACTAGTCACTGTGGCAAAGTTACAGAATATTAGCCTAGGTTAATCTTCACTAGATGAATGGGCAAAGAAAAGATAATACACACGGTGCTTTGAATCAGATACCTCCCATAAACTCTTATGTTCTGAATGCTTTGTTCCTAACTGATGGCAATTTGAGAGGTGGAGGTGCTGGAGAATGTGTGTTCCTAGGGAGGAGGTGGGCTTACAAGTGTTACAGCCAGCTTCCCCTTGCCAGAGTTTGGTTCACTCTCCTGCTGCTTTCATCCACCTAATATTGACAAGGAGGTGACGACCATCCTCTGCGCTACCATCTTTCTCTGCCATCTTAAAGCTTCCTCTCAGGACTGTGAGCCAATATAAAAACATTCCTCCCACCAGCTGGTATTCATCAGGTGCTTAGTCCTAGCAAGCAGAAAGTAACTATATCAACACACATGCAGAATAAAACTTTATTCAGGGCTGGAGAGACTGCTTAGCAGTTATGGAACCTGTGTGCATAGCCTAAGGATCCAGGTACAATTCCCCAGCACCCACATAAACCAGATGCACAAGGTGGTGCATGGGTCCTGAGTTCCTTTGCAGTGCATGGAGGCCCTGGTGCACCCATTCTCTCTCTCTATCTGCCTCTTGCTCTTTTTCATAAACAAACAAACAAACAAACAAATAAATAAATAAATGTTTAAAATATTTTAAATGTATTCAGCCATAATTAATAATGAAGTTATGACACTTTCCTCTAAATTAATGAGACTATGGAATATTATAGTAGGTCAGACTTTGAGAAACAAATATTGTATCTTTTCTCTAATATGCACAACCTATGTATAGATTGATAATAGATAAAGAAAATTGATAGATGATAGAGAGAAAGGAGAGACAACAGTAGAAATAACTGTGAGGAGAATAAGAACTCTAAAGACAGGTGAAAAATAAGGAAGGGTAATGAAACAGAATTGACATGGAAGTAGAATTCAAGATCATTTGTGGGGAAACAGAGCACAGTAAGACACAAAGCGGGACAGGATGGTGGGCACGGGCATTAGAAAGAATACTGATATATGTAAATGATAAAATACACATACAAACTTCAGAAGGAACATATTTTTATAGGCTTCCCATTGTTTGCAATGATGGAATGAACTTTTATCACAGAAAATTAAGACCTGAGAAGAATGCATATCTTGGTAATATTTTAAGATTATATATGCATACATATTCATGTACTAATATCTATCATAATGTATTCCTCCAGGACTATCCTTATGAGAGTTTAGAGGTTGTTTCCCTAGTGTGGCATGACTGAGTATGTCCTCAGTAATATGGGAACTTCAACCTAGGCACTAATTACTCCTTTAGTATAAACATGACCATACTCTGCATAGCTATACATTTTGCCTGGAAACTTTCTTTGCATTGCAGTATGAAAATTTCAGTAATCGAGAAAGAAAAAAGAACTATTTCACTTGGGACTGAATTTAATGAAAATAAAGGAAATTAACCTCAAGTGTGCTTTAAGTTTCAGACAAAATATATGCAATTATATTCTTGCTATCCTGCCAACAAAAAAGAAATTTCAGTAAGCCATTTGCATCTCTGGTTATATTTTATTGAGTTTAAGAGATATATCTAAAGGCACAATTCTAAGTCTCTGTTCTTTATTCTGCGTTCATTTTTCGGTACATCACTTTACCATAGGTGCTGTGAGGCTTGACAAGAGAACCCATAAATCAATTCCACATCTCACATTAATCATGTCCTTGTAATCAGTGGCTATTCAACACAAATTTCCAACTCAATATACAACTCACATTTTGTTGGGGAACAGCCAAATTAAGGCTCTGAGCTCATTCATGTTTAAGTGATTGTCATGCAGTAATAGAGCTTCTGTCCACTATCACCAGCCAAGGCAGTGTTAAGGGAATCTCTGTGGAAGTGGGCAACAGCTACTGTAAGTGAGCTGTCCCATCAGCAGGCAGCAGGCACACATTGGTAGGGACAGCTTTATTTCTCAGACTTCCAGGGCTTCTGCAAGGAGGGGAAGGAGCAACTGTAGGCCCATTTCATTTTCCATCTCCTGTAGCTCTGAGTTAAGTCTGCTTCTGGAGAAATTACTAATCTCAACACCAATAAAAAAAGCTTTGAAGGAATGTATCAGTTTCTTATAAAAATCTATGCACGCATGTTCAAATGCTCAGTAATCGTCCTATTCTGATAATTCCACATTTTCAATGTTAATCCTTATATGTTTTGATCTTTAGCTTAACTATAAATTTAATTGTGACCACCAGTAGACAGAAAGATTTTACAATAAGTCAAGCTGTCAGAAGACACTGACCAAGTTGTATTAGCAGATATTTTTGTCAATCTATATATCTTAAGCATTTTAAATCTTTTAAATATGTGTGACTATGCATCCTCGTACTTGGTGCTGTGTGTGCGTGGGTGAGACTTGTGTATGAATATATGTGGAGGTCAGAGTGAAACGTCAAGTGCCATCTCACAGAAAGTAATCGGCACCTTTTGAGATAGGTTCTCTCATTGGCCTGGATCTCACCAAGTAGAGGCTAGACTGGCTGGCCAATAAGCCTTGGGGATCCTTCTGTCTCCTGCTTCCCAGGGCTAGGATTATAGACATGTGCCAACCAAGCCCACATTTTTATATCAGTTCTGGGAAAAAAAAAAAAAACCCTAAGCTTGTGAGGCAAGTACATTATGAACTCAGCCATCCTCACCCACTATCAATCTATACAATGAGTTTCCATGCAAAGTTCTCCGCTTAAGTACATCATTGAGTGACCACTCAGTAAGGACATGCTAGAAATAACCCAGGAAGAAAAGGTCAACAAAGCCAAAGACACAAAACTTGATGTGCAGCTGACTTATCACCACAAACAGTGACAACATGAAGAGAACAATGACAAATATTTTGAACTGATGAATTAAAAGAACCAATGAAGACACAGCAACTTACAAATGTGGCTTCAAAACATTATTCAAAACCCAATAACAAAAATTAATGATCCAATTATGAAATTTGTGACAAAGCAGAGCAGACCTATTCCTAAAGGGAACATTATGCACACAGTCATGAGCCAAGCAAGGGTGTTCAGGGTCATCAGTCCTCAGGTAATTTCATACTAGTGTGAGACAAATAAATTACTTAACATTTTTTTCTTTTTCTTTTTAAAATTTGTTTATGTCTATTTGAGACAGAGAGTGGTTAGAAAGAGAGAGAAGAGTGAGCATGCCAGCCCCAGCCTCCGCAAATGAACTCCAGAAGCATGCGCCATCTTGTGCATCTGGCTTATGTGGGTCTTAGGGAATTGAACCTGGGTCCTTGGGCTTCATAGGCAAGCACTTTAGCCACTAAGCCATCTCTCCAGCCTGCTTTTTTCCTTGTTTTCTGTCTCTCTTCTCCTCTCTTATCCTCTTATCTCTTTCTCTCTCATTGCTGAGGACTGGACCTAGAGCACCCACATATTAAGCAAGAGCTCTATTACTGAGCTTTACCACCATCTCTGAGATACTTTTGTTTTTAAATTAGAATCAGGAAATGGAGAAGCTCCCCATTTATTGGTGAAGGGAATGTGAAATGGTGTAACCAGGCTACAGAATAGGAAATGTTTTTCAAAATTAAGCATGCAGTTACCATACAATGCAGAAATTTCACACTTTTCCAAGTTAAAGAAAACATATGTACCTACAGATACCTGTGTGTGGACATTCAATGTAGCCTTGTATATAATGGTATGCACACAAAAATGAGCTCAGGTGACCTTTCTTGGTTGAATGCTTACACCAATTGTAGTACACAGTAACTATGCACCAATCAAAAATAAAGCATCATATAAACATGAAATTAACTACTGACTTGAAAATCATGCAGAGTGAAAAGGACTAGTCACAAAATGTTAGGCATCATGATGCAGTTAAGTATTATTTTTTCAAAAAGCACTAAACTTAAAAGAATAACAAAGTTTAGTGGTTTGCAGATATTAAGGGCAGATCAAAGAGAGCAAGGAAAGTATGTCTGGACTCACAGTAGGAAATCATGGACTGCTTATGCTGTTGTCTCCATGTGCCATCGGTGACATGATGGTTTTACAACCGCATGGATACACACATGGCCTGACAAAAGCAGAAGGAAGGAAGTGGACAGGACCTAGGTACACAGGAGGAAAGGCCAGCAAAACTTATTGCAGTATCAATAACCTTTAAGACGCTGAAAATAGGCTATAGAGGTGGCTTAGCAATTAGGGCATTTGCCTGCGAAGCCTAAGTACCCAAGTTTGACCTACCAGAACCCACGTAAGCCAGATGCACAAGGTGACGCATGTGCACAAGGTGGAACAATGTCTGGAGTTCGACCATAGTGGCTAGAGGCCCTGGCTCACCCACCCCCCTTTCTTTCACTCATAAAATAAATAAAAATTTTAAGAAGTGGAATTCATGTACATTTGATTTTATGATTACATTTTAATTCCTTATACCATTATGTTTTGCAAATATTAAGAAGTTCAGATATAAACAATCTTCCTAACATAAACTAATACGTGGAGTGAATGAAGAGTCTGGTGATCTTCAAAAGCCATAGGCATGTTCATGTTCCCAAAATTCTGCTCTGCATTCGTGTCTCCACCACTGAACTGGTGTTTACTGAGTTACTAAAGTGATATTCCACCAAGTATATTCCAAGGAAGTAGAATATCATATAATGGACTTCATGGAGGTTGAATGTGGCCTATAGAAAGATATGTGTGAAATTCTCCCCAGGTCATTCCTTCTTAGGAACATAAATTGCTAGCTTACTCTGCACTCATCTATGAAGTAAATCTGTTGCAAAGGCACATGTGTGGCCACAAAGAAACTGTCCTGCTTAGTTTGATATGTTATTTCCCACATATAAGTAATCCCTTTATATTGATTACATACAAAACATCCTACGATACAATCTCATACCACAAGGTATGTAATGATTTTGATTAATTTGCTAAGTTATATTTTAGACAGTTATTTCTGGGATAACATGGTAAAATGGTTTATATTCTGATTACTCTCATACACATACTTTATTTTATAAAATACATAGTCTGGAGTCCATCAGTAATTTATATATCTGTGTCCCTATTGCATGAGACATTTTCCCTGGGAGACATACAGATCTATTCACCCCAGACTAAGAATAAAGAATGGAACAAAGTCTGATTGCACCCAAATCCAATTTTAGCAAACCAATGAGTATATTGGAGTTATTTATACTGCAAGGAGATTGGTTGTTTACAGAAGCATGTTAATTAAAAAGCAGCTATAGCAGCAGAAATCTCAGCATAGGTGACATCTCTGGACCATGTGGTAGGACTTGGAGGTTGCTAGGCTGGTGTGGGAATCTCTCTCACAAAATTTCTTTTTATTCTTTATTCATTGATATGTTTGCTGTTATATTTATTTTCTTTGTTTGGTTGGTTTTTCAGGTAGGGTCACAAGTTGAGCTCAGGCTAACTTGGAATTCACTATGTAGTTGCAGGGTGGCCTCGAACTCATGGTGATCCTCCTACCTCTACCAGTTGCTGGAATTAAAGGAGCGTGCCACCACAAGCGGCTCTCTCACAATTCTTATTCCTTATGTAGTCTTGAGAAATTGAGGAAGACCCTTGTGAACTTTGGAGCATTCAGGAACTTCCTGCCTCTTCCTTAGCTGTGTTGACTTTCTGAGCATTAAGCACATTCCTGACTTTTTTTTTTTTTTTTAATTAGAAATGTGTATGGACACATCGCGTTTGTTACAATCATCTCCCTTTCTCCTTCCCCCATTCTGGTTAGGGACATCCTCAGTGGGGTTGCTGGTATCCACCCTGGGTCTGCGTGTCATGAGTTGTAAGAGCAGTGGAGAATCACGGGGGGTGGAGTAATGCCTCCAGATGCTCCCTCCCACCCTGTGGCTCTCCCCGTCTTGTCTTTCCATCCCCTCTTCTGCAAAATCATGAGCTTCCTTCTAGGAAGAGATTTTTCAATTTGGAGCAAGTGTTTGCTTTCTTGATATAAAAGAAAGCAATTATTAATTATGTGTGAGCCTCCAGTACCCCTGTTAAAATTCAGTGCGTGGTTACTGAATGTTGAATGCATATATGTAAGGATGGATAAATGGATGAATATTCCAAGAGCCATTTTCTGTGGTCACTGCTTTCCAAGGTGTTTTACAGGGACATGCAGCAGGTGAAAGGAAAGAACTTTTGAGTGACAGCTTTTCACCCTCCTTTTTCTCTAGAAGCAATTTAGTCAAAGAACACTTGGCATGTCAACTCTGAAATGTTGCCAGCCTTTTGCTCTAGCCCTTATTTTTTTCTCTCCTTTCAATAATAACCCCCACCAGAAAAGGAGCAAGGAAAGAAAGGGAAGGTTAAACTCAATTCTGTCACATGTTGTTAAGAGCTGGCAGCTCCGGAAAAGGTTTTGTTGTAGAGTGAATTGAATCTCTTAGAAAAGAGTTCTACTTGAATCACTATGAATTTCATTTATCCGTGTATCTCTGGTTTCTAATTACCACTTTGAAGTGACAGTAGGCAGGCTATGGAGGCCTCAGAAGATAGAATTTATTTTTAATTAGATCATGGAAATATAGCATTTTAAAATTTGAGTGGCTTATATCAGTAAAATCAGGGTTTATAGCAAGTGATGTTGAGGCATGCTCCAACCAGTTTTATTTCCACCTTCCTGTATAAACATTTACAGTTATGTCACATATTGGTACCAATAATGTCTATTCTCCTCAATAAGGTATCATTATTTCGACCAAATTGAAACTTGTTAACACTTGACAGATTCTCTTCTAGTTACCCTCAAAACAAAGAACTGCGTCAAAGGTACTGTTCACATCTGTCGGCTAACGTGGCTCGAATGAAGAAGCTGAGTCATAATATTAAATAGAGAAGCACCCTTACAGTGCACTGAATAATGATGGGTTAGGAGCAAGGTAGGTGTTCTTTTGTTTGTTTGTTTGTTTGTTTTTTGTTTTATTTTTCCTTTTCTTTTTTCTGGTAGGTAGATAGTTATCTAGGGACTGCCTCACAGAAACACGGGTGACAGCTTACCTGCCCTGGAAAAACTAGAAACCATTCCTGATGAAGTCTCTTCGAAGTCAGCTGCAGGTGACCCCCCACCCCCAGCAACAATCTGGGCACTCTCCCTGGCTGAGCCCTCCTGGGCTTCCTCTCCCTGAGTCAGCCTCTGGAGCCCACCAAGCAAGCGAGGCCGAGCTAGGAGCAGGAGAGCGCTCAGCCCCTGGCCCCTGGCGCCTGGGCTCAGCTCCTCTGGACCCCGGGTCCCGGTTGTCAGCACTGCCCTGCTTGCCCTTCCCCACCGGCTTCTTTCCTCCCAGGGACGCAGGGACATCCCCTCCCCCTGCCCTCTCACTTCTCCTTTGACAGGGAGTTTTCTGCTTGTTTTCCATCTAGGTTAAAACTCCCTCTAAAATAGACCTCATGACTCATACTTTCTCTGAACGCAGTTTTCGATTCTTTGATATCTTGGACCAGGACCCAGCATTGCCCTGGATTCTGCTAAATCGTTAGGGACTTCTAGTGCTTCCCTAGACTCCAAGAGCCCTGCGTCAGGGTCACAGCTTCTGTCTAGACTTAACCTAAGATGTTACTCAGTGTTTTTAATTTGAATCATTTAAAATTTTTAAACGGTATCAAAATAAAATAAGTAAAAATGTCCTTACAGGCTGGAGAGATGGATAAGCAGTTAAGGCACTTGCCAGCAAAGCCATAGGACCTTGGATTGATTCCCCAGGACCCACATAAGCCAGATGCACAAGGTGGCGTATGCATCTGGAGTTCGTTTGCAGTGGCTGGAAGCCCTGGCGCGCCCATTCTCTGTCTCTGTCTTTGTCTCACTCTCCCTCTCCCTCCCTCTTTCCTGCTCTCAAATAAATAAATAAAAATAAAATAGTTTTAAAACGTGTCCTTACAACAAATATCAAGTGGAAAAATATTTATTGGAAATATGTTTTTGGTTTTTCTAAGTTTTAAAGAAAAAGATTTATAGATCTCAGTATTCCTAACTAAGTTCTTGTTCAAACTGAATATATCTGTACTTTTATTTTTTAATTTCCAAAATAATTTGAAAGCTAACCAGTTCACAGCATCATTAAGCCACTTTTGTGAGAATCACTAACTAGTTTATTTATAGCTTCATAGGGACTTATTCCCAACATAATCAATTTTTGTAGTGATTTTTATAGGGAAATAACTTCTGAGTAAGGGCTAGCTTTTGTTTTTTTCACACTTGCTGACAAAGTAGACATAAATGTGTTGGGTGATTCTATATATAATTCTGTTAACATTCTATTTGAGACATTCCATTCATAATCCTGTGAGGCTGACTAATTTGCAAAATATATGCTTGTCCTAGTTACAAAAGTTTGTCACAGAGGGGCCAATAAAAATAAATGAATCACATTGACAAACTGCCAGATGTTTCTTTTTTATGCTCATTAAAATACACAAGGCTTTTTTTTTTTTACCAGGCTTTAAAATTGTTTTAATATTTTCATAAATGTAAAACTTTCTCTCTCATGGTTATCTCTGATTACTAACTTGTTCTTCAGAGTTTCACAGATGTTATATAAAATGCACACATACATATATTGTGTTTTAACAGAAAATATTTTTATTAGAAGACATTAAATGATGTCAGTTTGTGTCAATATAATTTAAAGTAATATCTAATTTAGAGCTGAAAACAAATAGCACATAACTAAAAATTTCACAATGATATTAAGTAATCAAATTTAAATTAGAGAATAGCTTTGGAAGGGCATCTCAAGGGGAAAAAAAAATGGGTAAAGATTGAAGTGATATTTTTCCACATTAACCCAGCTTCATCCATTATTTTCTTCAGCTGAAATGCTGACAGAATTAAATGGCAATACATATAGTGAGTCTCAATAGCATAAATAAGCCACATATTTATAAATATCTATGTGCTCAGAATTCTTGTTCAACTTAATGAGGTCAAACTTGAATAAAAATATCCAGAAAACAGAGCTTAGTACTTCTCAGCATAAAATTTGTAGCAATTTCTCCTTTTCGCTTTCTTTTCTTCTAAAATATGCATTCCTACTCAACTCCCTCAACATTACTTTTAAGTAATAATAATATCGTAAGTACCTTCTTCTTTTTATGCTATGCTTACTCTTGCTCATCCAGAACAGGAGTACCAGATGTGGAATTTGGCATAAATTTTATTACAATCAACGTTGGTGGTTTTTAAAATGCATATCCTATGAAAAGTGTTCCAGCTACCATCAATGTATACAACCCAGTAGTATGGCAGGAATTGTTCAAGGTTTATAGACAAAATATCACAGTCCTAGATCTTTCTAAAGAGTTCATGTTTCTTAGCACAACTTATCATCACCATTAACCAATGAGGGAGCAATAGTTAAATGGGAAAACTAAGAAAGCTAAGAAGAGGGGGAGCCAACTGTGGAGATAGCACACACTGGGTCTTGAGCCCTCTCCAGGCATGTGTCATACATTCCTCTCTTTTGGGAGAGGTTAACATACAAGCTGATTTATATAAAGCAGTCCCCTAACACTAATACAATACCTAAAGGTAACACACACACACACACACACACACACACACACACACGGCAGTGATTTCTTAATAGTTTCCTGAGAGAATGAAACATTTATATAAATGTGTGTTAATATTACAGATATATAAATAGATATAAATTTTGATCCTTTATCAATCTAAGCTGATTATGTATTGGTTAAATTGATTCTTCTTTCTAAAATAATTCCCAAAGAAAGTCATCAAAACTCTCCACACTAGAAAAATTAATTATAACCAATATTCTGTCTCGTATAAAGCCCCTTCTTCTACTTTCATAAGTAAAGATTTTCTCCTCTAACTCAAGAATATGTATTAAGTAGTATTTACTGAGTTTCTATAAAGGACAGCTCCCATCACCATCATTTATGACTTTTTAATACATTTCATTTCTTAACTTTCTTTTTTGAGACAGATTTCAGCTTAACAAATGCTATGGCAAAGCTACCCCTCTTCTTAGCATGAAGCCCAGATGAGCACAGAAACACTAAATGGAAATGACTCAACTCCTCCAACTTCAAGGTCAAGTGTCGTAGTGCACTGTTCTTATGAGTATGTTAAAAATATATTGGCATAATGTTCCTTCATAACACATAAGGCTTTATTTCAGCAGCAAATTGCAGGGGTACTTATCCTATTTTTTTTTGTTTATTTTTTATTTATTTATTTGATAGGGACAGACAGAGAGAGGAAGAGGCAGAGAGATAGACAAAGAGAGAGAGAGAGAGAGATAGAGAAAGAGAGAGAGGGAGAGAATGGGCGTGCCAGGGCATCCAGCCTCTACAAACGAACTCCAGATGCGTGCGCCCCCTTGTGCATCTGACTAACGGGGGTCCTGCGGAATCGAGCCTTGAACCGGGGTCCTTAGGATTCCAAAGCAAGCACTTAAGTGCTAAGCCATCTCTCCAGCTCTACTTATCTTATTTTATAGAAACAAAGGAATAAAGATTGTAATTTTGGTGTATTGTTTTAGTTTTTATAATTTCTACTTTACTGTGTTTTTTTTTTGGAGGTAGGGTCTCAGAGTGGCCTTGAACTCATGGTGATTCTCCTACCTCTGTGTCCTGAGTGCTGGGATGATCAAACTGGCCAATTCATGAAGAAACACTCAAAATTGTTAATATGTTTAGGGGGATAGAGCCCTTTTCCATTAAAAGAACCATATTTCAAAATTATTTCATTTCTTATTATGGCATGAAGGCAAATTTGGATTTCAACTGAAGTTCCCATTGGTTAAAAGGATGAACAAATTAATTATTTTTCTAGGAAACAATTTAAGAACTATATTCAAAAGAATGCCCAGGTAAATTATGTGATGAGATAATATATTACCATACATATCTGTATTTCCTCAATTGTTTTTTTCTCATAAATGAGAGCAAATGGTAAACAGAGAGTGTGTGTGGCCGGGCTGGGGCATGGTAAGTTCTTCCCCTCAAAGAGTCAGGAAGAGACATGGAAGTGAGGCGTGAGCACTCACACATTCATAATCGCCCCATCCCCTGCTCCTCTCGGAGCCACGGCACTTACCACTCTACAATCTACTGGCACTCGAGATTGTACAAGATAAATCCACATAAAATAATGGAAAATAATGCCTGTTACATACAGCCCCTGGTTATTGATGTATGCCTGCTGTGAAAACAGATACCAGTCTAAAGAACTGGAAATTTAGTCAGATGTCCATGGTTTGCAACATGAATTTAAAATGCAGTTTCTTATCCAGAAAACTCTTCCAAAGCTTCTATCACTGGGTATGGTTACCAGGGATTCTAGTAGATATAATTTAATTCTTAATGTCTTTCAGTGTTTTCTTTATCTAAAACAAGGCTTTCCAGTATGGGATTCTGTGTGTGTGTGAATGTGTGTGTGTGGTTGTACATGGATGTGTTTGTAAGTATGTTTGAAATCTGGAAAAGCAAAGTTAAAGGGGTTGCTCCAATCCATTGATTCCTTAGATTAAAGTTTCATTTAGATGCTATTTTGCAAAAGCCTAGGGCATATGGTTAAATCTCAGATGATTGTCTTAAGGTGAAAAGTATTCAGTCAAGCACAACTTGCTCTAGGCATCATTATATTAGTCTTGTGTAATTGCATTTTGTTCAGCTTATTTTATTTTACAGAAAAGTAACTTTCTTTTTTATTTAGAATTAGCTCTAAGCAGTATTTGATTTGGTATACTCTTCAAAGATGAACTGGAAAGTTATCATAGCTTTTGATTAAATCTACCAAATAGATTTTGAGTAGATACACTGAATCAGTATTAATGTGAAATATCATAGCAGTTTAACAATTTTCAAAAAAAAATTCCATTTTAAATGTCCACATGCAGGTCTAGGTGTGTTTAACCGTGTTTTCAAGTTAGAGCAGGAAGAGTATATTCAAAAATAACTGCAGGAGAGTAAAGTTAGCACCAGACAAATGGGATAATCCTTATTATTTTATAGAGCATTTAACAGGTGTAGGCCCACTTATAACCCACAATTGGTGGTGGCTTGAAATTGGAGAGTGGGCTCATGTTTGGATATGGTTCTGACTTGTTTCCCAGATCCAGCTATGGGTCCTGTACCACTGAGGACATCAGTTAGCCAAATCTCCCTTGGAGAATCCGCTTCTCTTTTTCAGATACACGCAGATCATAAGGAGAGAACCAGCTCATGATACCTCAAAAGGGCCCCACCTGAAACTAAGAACAGTGGGCAAAACAAGCAAGGGTGCTGTCCTCATGGTGAACTGGATACCAGCACAAAGGGGAAGGAGACTGACACAGAGAAAAATCAACTCCTACCAAATCAGAGAGCCAGAGCCTAGAGGCCCCCAACACCTCATCACTGAAGCAGACCAAAACTGAACCCAACAAGGCTCAGGGAAATTTTGCAGAAGAGGGGGCGGAAAGAATATCAGAGCCACACATTGGGTCATGATATGCAGAGACATTTATCCTCACCATAACTGTGGGCTAACTCCACAATGCACGACCCATATACATTAACAAGGAGGGGCTGGGGGAGGGAGTAGGACATGGATGAACCTAACAATGGTACCAACTTGACTGTGTTCACCGAGTACAAAACTAATTAGTAAATTATATATATATAATTAGTAATATATATATATATTAATTAATAAAAATTAATGTACACATGATAAAAAAAACTGCAGGGTGGGAGAGGTTGCTCAGTGGTTATGGCACTTGCTTGCAAAGGCTAAGTTCTCACATAAGTCAGATTCACAGTGTGGTGCATGCATCTGGAGTTTGCAGTTTGGCATTTGTTTGGCTGGTGACCTTGGCAAGCCCATTCTCAATACCCCACTTTCTCTCACTATCTGCCTTTCTGTCTCTCAAATAAGAAATAAATAAATTTTGAGAATGAACTGTTCCAAGTTTGACCATTTTTCTTCAAATTTCATTGTGTCATTTTTACCTACTGCTGGGTAGGATTCCATTCTCAGTGAACTCACCTAATCACAGAATGATAATCGCTGCATGGTCTCACTCATTTGGGGCTCCTAACCTAAATCTGTCCGTGATGCTAACATACCTAATAAACATACGGAGGACTGGACAATAGGGAATGTGCGGCAGGAGGGGAGGGTAAAGGCGGTGGGTTGGGGGGTGCTGGATCCAAATAGAAAGTGTACAGTCAAATCCTACATCCTGAAAGACATACTAAAGAGTCAAACCTTCATCAGGTGTTAAGAGAGAATACCTGATTCACAGGGGCCTGGAGAGGGTATGATAAAGACTAACTGTAATCTTCTCCTGTTTCTCTCTCTCTCTCTCTCTTTCTCTTTTATATTACTCATATTTTTCTTCCTTCTTCTCCCTTGGGACTGACCTGTAACTCCTAGTACCAGCATGTGGGTAACATTCACAATGAGCTGTTGATCAGAGAGACCTACAAGCTTTCCCAAAAGAAGACACAATTCTTTCAGAGTACTTAATGACCCATCAAAGGTTAATGGTAAGACCCTACTGCCAAAGACATCATACGTTGTTGTGATGGAACATGCAGTGACATGCCTGGAAGCTGGAAAAGAGTCAGTCCCCAGACAGAGTGACTAGTGCCAGAAGGTGCTACATCGGCAACTGGGGAAAAATGACCAATGTTTTTCTAAGCAACTCGTGGTCTAAGCTACTCAACAGCAATCAACCTGATGTGATGCTCACACATGGAACCCATACCTGAAATGGGGAGACAAGTTGGAACCATATCAAACAATGAGCCTGCTCTCCAATATCAAGCTCCCACTAATAATGGGTTACAAGAAGGCCTTCGCCTATTAAATTCTCTCTAAAATAATAATGAGTATTCATGTACCTTGCACTGTCCTCACTCTCCATCAGAGAATTTGTTTCTCTTTTTTCAGATGGATGCAGAACCTGAGGAAAGTATCATCCCATAGCACCCCACCTGGGCACCAGCTGAAGCCATAGAGTTAGTGGGGAAATGAGCAAGAGCTGCTTTCTCAGTGAACCTGGTACCAGCACAAGGGTGAAGGAGACAGACACAGAGAACACTCAAATCCTACCAAATCAGATGTCCAGAGACCCAGAAACTCCCAGGAAATTCTGTCACTGAAATAGACTAAAATGAACCCAACATGGCTCGGGGAAATTTGTGGAAGAGGGAGCAGAAAGATTGTTAGAGCAATAGGTTGGCTCATTATGCACAGAGACATTGGCTCTCCCCCATAAATGAAGGCCACCCCCACAATGCAAGCCCCACAATCTGCAGGGGGCAATGCCAGGGGGAAGGCTAATAATGGAACCATCATGGCTGTATGCTCACTATAACTAATAACTAATAAAAATAAAAATGGAAAAGACAGAAATTTTAAAAGTATTTTAAAATTAATCTCAAGAAATCAAGTGATCCTGTGTACAAATGAAGTTGCAGATTTTACATCATACCCAAATGTTACCAAGTATAAAATTCTTCATTAGTACTCAATAAATGAGAAAAAAACCTGTATTTCATAAAATAGAATGTGCTCAGCTTAATTGAATATTTCTTATTTAAGAGATTATAAGCTTATACTTTGCTTTTAGGGTTAGCTTTTTAAATAAAACAATAATTAGATGAAAATTATAGATTCTAGAATTCTTAGAATATCTTTCAGTCTCATCATTTGTTACCTGATTATTTTTTTGCCTATGGGGGTAGGGAAGGAAGGGTAAATTATCTTTCCAAGAGCAAGTCAAGTTTTGCTTCTATTTTAAACCATAAACAGTATTTATTCTTCAAACTCACGATACTCTTAATGAAACAAGTATAGAGTGGCTGACTTGTCAATCACCAAGTCCAAGAACTGTCAAAATGGTGTACTAACATTGCGCTTTCCTTACATAGGCTAATGATTTTACAACTAAGTTAGATGGCTTTTTTTTTTTTAAAGGAGTGAGCTTATGAAATGGTTTTGTTTCCATTTAACTTGTAAATAACCTAGGTGGGCATTGTAAATAATATTCCCACACTAACGCTCCTTGGATAAAAGAAGATGTGTTCCAAGATCACAAGTGTCACAGTAGGTTATTAACATATGTAACTTGAAATCAGTCCTTCTTTGGAAGGGAGGCATTCAATGCTTTAACAGAGAGCATCTAGTCTTCATAGTTCTTTTCTCATAGTTGCAATGACCTGAGATACAAAGTTCTATAAATGAGGAAACATGTCGCTTCTACTCTCAGCTCCCCAGCAATCAGTTTACTCTTTCATTCAATAATTAAATTTTACATTGAATAGGAATACATTTATCATAAACCAGTCTCTTACTTGACTGATAAGTCTGTACAAAGTAATGGGGAAAATAATACAGAACCAATCACCTCAGCTTGGTGTGTAAGAAACTGTGACTTAAGAGTGAAACACTGTAACAATGTCACTGAGACTTAGCCAGTCAAATAATTGAATCGACAAGCAACCATTGGCTAACAGTGACAAAACATGGCTTTATAATCGCAGTCTTACTGCAATCTGTCCAAATATTTCTGTATGTCACATAACTATTTCTGACTATATATACAGCCCATACTGTCTGAGCTCTGACATCCTGAACCATCTCTGACAGGGAACGTGGACCATGTGATATGTAAGGCCAGGTTTGTGATAAGTACTCTAAGGAAAATAGAGTCTGTTGCATAGCTTTATAAGATGGCCGAGGCAGGCGTGAAGCACCAAGGACTGGGGTTTCTAGGAGCAGTCAGAGTAGCCAGTAAGAGGAGACTGAGACACAGAAACTTCACAAAAACTAACTTCACCATAAGTGCCTGAAAGCAACTAATTCTGCTTTATCATAAAATAGTGATGAATTACACTTGTTTATGGGGATATTAAAACAAAATAGTAAGAACTATTGAAGAAATCACATGAAAGGTTATAATTGACACGGGATATTAATCTAAGTCTTACAGATCCACAAGTCTCTCAATCACTAGTGATTTGCTTTGGCACTACCGTGCTGGATCCTGCAAGGTTTTACTTGAGGAAATTACTAAATCCCATGCAAACTTCAGAAAATGCAGATGATGTATTTCTTCGTATCATCCGTAAATAATGAACAGTGTTCAAAGAAGGCAATACCCAACAGTTTCCATTGCATTAATTATGCTACATATCAAAAAATAGAAAAACAGCCAGGCGTGGGGACGCACACCTTTAATCCCAGCACTCTGGAGGCAGGGGTAGGAGGATCGCCTGAGTTTGAGGCCACCCTCAGACTACATAGTGAATTCCAGGTCAGCCTGGACTGGAGTGAGACCCTATCTCGAAAACAACAACAACAACAAATAGAAAATAGAAAAACATAAATATGGGTTTAATTTTTAAAAAATGATTTATATGTTTATAAATTTATGGCAACATAGATAGATGTAAAGTGGAAATAAATTTAGGGCAAAATGTGGAAACTCATAGACTCCAAAGAGAAGCCGACACTGCTCTCTGGGTAAGAAGAGTTCCTTTATGTACAAAAAAGTCTCTCAAATAACTATGGATGTTCTCTTTAATCTAAACTGCTCTCCGTCTGGGTGGGAAAATCTGCTTTATTTTACAGATGGCTGAGAAAACTGAGGAGATGCAAGGTCCATCATTTTGATAAGAAAGATAGCGGCCGCGATCCATAAGATGCGCCGCTTCTGCTCCCCGCTCCCACTCCCGCAGGAAGCTGCAGAGGAGCAGCAACGCAACGCTCCTCTCACGTGCAGCCTGATCTCCCCTGCCAGGGCAATGGTGACAGAGACCGTGGTCCACCAAAGCCCATCAGAGGGCTGCAGAGGTGGCTTTGCCATTAAGGTGTTTGCCTGCAAAGCCAAATGATCCCAGTTCGACTTTCCAGGACCCATGTAAATCCAGATGCAGAAGGGGTGAATGCATCTGGAGTTTGTTTGCAGCGGCTGGAGGCCTGGGCGTGCCCATTCCCTCTCTCCCTCTTTCTCTTTCTCAAATAACTCAATAAAATATATTTACAAAACCCATCAGAACAGAAATCCAGAGGATACAGAGGACTTAATACTAAATCAGACTGCTAATATGTCTCACATGCCTCAAGGAACGCTGGAAAAAGGAGCAGAAAGATTGCAAGCCCCACAGTGTGGGGAGGAGAGCCCTGAGGTGCGGTTACCACCTTCCCCATACAGACTGCCTGAGGCCTTCATGACCACACAGTGAATAGAAGAACCCGCTGAGGCGGCACCCAGGGAAATTGGAACAAGGGTGAGGGGATCAGAGGGTGACCATTTATAAAATAAAATAAAATGAAAAGTTAAGATGAAAAAACTGTTTAAAACCAGAGGTGACTAAAAGAAAAAGGTACGTTAACAGTGAAACATTATGCAGCTTCTTGTAGTTTATAATTAAGAAACTATTAGTAGTAAAAAGAAATAATTCCATTGTAATATTGAATAAATGAAATAGGATACACAGAAAGAATATTCTTGAATTAATTTAAATATGAAAACCTTAATGGCATTTAAAAAACTGCACACTTTCATGTTTACTTGACATTTTTGTTTCAAGATCCTTTATATTCATGCTTTAAGATCATGGTGTTAGTATTTTATAAACATGGACAGATAAATAGCATGATACATCCTACGCTTAGGGGCAAGAACTTTACGTTACAAGTTATTAAACAGGAAATCCTTTTTTGAAATAGTAGCAAAATGAATCCATGGTTATGTCCTTTGCAATGAACTAAATTGTAGCGTAGATATTTTAAGGATACCAGGTACTGAAAATACTCAGAAATAAAGAAAGTTAAAATTTCAATCAAAATCTATACATTTAGAAAATATTGTGCTGGAAAAATTTTGTCATTGGCATAGATAAAATGGACCATGTTTATTGCACACAATTATTCTTACTAAAAACAGTAACTAGGATATTTAAGATTTAATTTAGAAAATATTTTTTAAAGTCTTCATATGATAGCATGTACTTCATTGTACAGGACACAAAGCATGGCTTATAAAGGAGATAATGCTATACTGTATTTGGAAGTGTACACAAGCAGTTCTAGATGCAGATAATACAAATGCATGTTACTGTTCCTCATGGACTTGTTTCCTCTGAACCTGAGTATGTCATATAAACTAAATTAAAAGGTGAAGTTTTGTTCTTCAATGTTTAGAGAACACTCACTTGTCTACCTATTCATGAGCCAATGCAGCCACCCTAGGTAAGGAACACAGCTGATGAACAGTCTATTCCAGAATGCTGAGACGCCATTGGGCCCAGCAGGGCCTTTACCCAGCTTTGCATGAGGAACTTGAGGTTTACAGCTGGGCTGTGAAGAAGGTCACCGCACGACCCAGTCAGTGGACTGAGCTTCGTCCTCTGCTCAGTGCTCAGGGTGATCGGCCCTCAGCCCGTGCATTGGAATGTGTCTTTTTTATGGTGAGTGCAGGACCCCCCAAGCTAGTGGGCCCTCCAGATCCGGCCACAGAGGTAAACCGCGGCCACCACCTCTGCCGTCCCTCTCTCCACCATCTCCACCTCTTCCTAAGTGACAAAGAAAGGAGGCAAAACTTCAAAAGCACGTGGCTTTTTTTTTTTGACTACTGGTACTGGACTAATAAACCAACCCAACTTCCCTTATGAGACAGGCGGGGGGGAGGGTGGCGGAGGCCTCTGCTGTTGTGTCTGCTGCCTCGTGCGTCGATTTCAGATAGAGATGGGATTATTTTGAAGCTGTGAAGGACGAAGGGACACTGTTCTTGGCATCGCCACCTCCTAGCTAGCTTGATCAGAGTCCTTAGTCCTCCCTCTTCTTGTTGGAACTGCAACGTGGAGGGTAAGTGATCAAGTGTGGATATTTTTGCTGCTTACTATACAGAAGAGAGGAAGTATTTAAGCATCAAAATCTTTTAAGAGACTCTTAATAATTTGAAGAAAGTACGTCGCCTGTTTAGCTTATTTGCGTAATTGGGAATGGGCTAGGGATTGCGCCGTGTGTGAGGTACATAGCAGTGCATCGCTGGCCGTGGGTTTAAGGGGGGGGGGAGGTGTGTACAGGGGGAGGGAGGGCAGACTTTCGGCTGAGAGTTCTAGAACAGGCTCATGCTACTTGGAACATTGAGACCTTAAAGAGAAAAGGAGACACACACACAGAGTGTAAGCGTGTGTGTGTGTGTGTGTGTGTGTGTGTGCTATTAAAGCATCGTGTGTTTCCTTTACTTCCCTGCCATTCAGTGTTTTTACTTCCCAACATTCTGCTGCAGAGAACGTGGTTGGCCTTGAGAGCATGAAGGAAGAGGTATGAACTTGACACGGTTTCCCCCTCCACACTCGTTACTTTTTATGTTGAATTGAGTAGTAACCGTCTTGTCCCTTTTGGGAAGCGCAGCCAGTGACGTAGCTGTGAGCAGCCCTAGGAAGACGTCCTTTATACATCTTCTGGGTTCTAGTGCAGAGTGCAGGTGACACTGAGGAAGGCTTAGAGACCAACTTTTGCCCTACAGAATTTTTTTTTTAATTTTATTTATTTATTTACTTGAGAGAGAGAGAGAGGGAGGGAGAGAATGGGTGCCCCAAGACCTCTAGCCACTGCAAATGAACTCCAGATATGTGTGCCATCTTGTGCATCTGGCTTATGTGGGTACTGGGGAATCGAACCTAGGTCCTTTGGCTTTGCAGGCAAGCGTTTTAATTGCTAAGCCATCTCCCCAGCCCAGATTTTTTTTTTTTTTTAGGTTAGGCTTTAGAAACTGTTCAAATGAGACTCATGTCAACGTTTCTGAAGGGAAAGGAGATATGATATATACATATAAAAACATATGTGATAATTCTGGGAGAAACCATGGAGCTAAAGGGTACTAAAAGTAATGAAATTGTGATTCAGAATTTTTAGGGCATCATATTTAATGTTGCATTGTGAATCAAGTCTTGCTTTTTATCTTTACATCGATGGGAAGCAGGTACGTACTGCGTTTGCAGCCTGTGACTTCAGAAACTGGTGTCCTGGGAGAGTGAGCAGGCCTAGCCAACAGACACTATCATGCTCAGATTGTCCACCTGAGATTCTTGAGAATCTTATAGAAGAAAATGGATCAGGAGTCTTACTATGGGGGCTTGATGATCCTAGATATTAGGAGTGAACGTTTTTGATAAGGAAGGAAATCTTTCAAGAAATATTAACTAGAAAATTTCTAAGCCAAGCTGACTGAAAACATCCCCTAACCACAAATCATTTCATATGCTTTTTATTCTTTGGTCATTTTGAAAACCAAATTTAGGACTGTTTTATGGAAAAGGTGCAATTTGAATTTGTTGGTTTTTGTTTGCAGCTTATATCACACTAACTAGTTTTAGGGAAAAGAAAGGTTGTTTTCTCTGGAAGTCTAACAGGAGTTGTACATGTGCTGTTTGCCAGGAGCAGCACTGGGGAAAATATCAAGGCAGTTGATATTCATGATAACCTGGCACATTCTGGGAAAGAATTTTTAGAAAGGCATAAATTTTAAGGTAAACTTGTGGCCTTACATCTGCACATTTGAGCTGTCTGCAGTGCCGACCATTGCCATATAAAATAAGGAGCTCCTTGCTGATTTGTAAATAAGTATTTTGTAAAAGGTCACTTGACATTTCCTTCTCTCTACTTGGTATTTTCTGTGTTGTGCAAGATAATTCGTAGATATGTCATTGTGATTACTAAATTTAAGGTTGGTATTTGTTTAGATTTTTTTTTTTTTTTTCGTAGGATCTGGGTCCTATCCTGAACTTCCCAAAAGGGAAGATACCATTAAGTTTGCATATATGTCAGTGTGGAGTTAATATCACTGGTTTGATTGTAAAAATGGCTCTTCGAGCTTTTAATTACTCTCCTTAGTGTCATCTATTTTCTAATCACATGCCTCCCCACACCACATAGACACAGCAGTTTTCCAGGGCAGTCCTGTTATTCCTTCAGAAGTCTGTCAGGAGAGAAGCAAAAAGTGCTTCCTACAGCCTTTCAAAAGCTGTTTCCACTGTGGAGTTCGGCTTTTGTATTACCAGATCATTCTGAATTAGGTCAGTTTAGAGACTTCTATCTTAGTGCCTCTTAGTACTGCCTGACGAGATCTACGGTGTCTGGCTCTGGGCCTACGTATATGTCACGAACCTCCTCACAGGCGGCATGAGGCCGCTGCCATGTCTTTGGGTTAGCAGCTGTGTCTGTCAGCTCACAGGCATAGTGGTCAAATTCTGTGTAATAGCACCGGAGGGGTGTGTGATTTTTTGTTTTTAAGGTGTGCCTTTCCTGCTGTCACCACCTCTTAGGGTGACAAATGGGATTTACATATCCAAAGTTACTCTTGTAAGCATGACTTTTTTTTTTTTTACTTAGTCTGTCAAGAATAAGTGACAGTGGCTTAAGGCCTCAGCTTGTATAAATCTCATGCCTAAAATTCTGATGTTGGCAGTATCAAAAAACCTGAGGCTTTTCCTTGGGGATTTTTATTTTATTTATTTATTTTTAAAATTTTTATTTATTTATTTGAGAGCGACAGACAGAGAAACAGGCAGATAGAGAGGAGGAGAGAGAATGGGTGTGCCAGGGCCTCCAGCCACTGCAAACGAACTCCAGACTCATGTGCCTCCTTGTGCATCTGACTAACATGGGTCCTGGGGAATTGAGCCTCGAACCAGGGTCCTTAGGCTTCACAGGCAAGCGCTTAACCACTAAGCCATCTCTCCATCCCTCCTTGGGGATTTTTAATCATATACCTGTATTGTTGGCTAAACCCCAGTGAAATCATTAATCTAAGGCCAGTGTGGTCTTCTGAAGTATGCAGTTATACCCTTGGGTTTAGAAAATGCTTAGGTATTATTTTAATTTTCTCACTCATGAATTACTGTGTTTCTGTATGTGAGAACCTTAGCATCTTTTCTTTCTTTTAAATAATTTTAGTGTTTGACTTAGTGTATCCTACATAGTTCTTTATTATTGGGTTCATCAATGGTGGTAGAAAAAAATTTAAATCTTGAGTAACAAACCACAGTGGGTTCCGATATAGAAATGAAATCATGGCAGTATCACAGTAGTTTCCTTAAGACTTTGCAACCTAACTCTTCATACATACCTTCCTTCTAGTCAAAAACAATTTCAAAGGCCCTATTTATTCTAGTATGTTTGGAATCTTACATATATATGTTTCCATTCTTTTGGGAACTGATTATATTTTTTAAAAGATTTTTTCTTTTGTAATGAGCTACTTTGAAACTAATGCTAGAGAAAGAGAAAAACAGAAATATTGAAATTGGAGTGCATCTTCTATTCTCTTGGGTTTAGGAGAATTTAAGCAGTGTATGAATCCCATCAGATGGTAAGAAATATCCATCCACCATCCCACTAAGCTTTTAATGACCGATATCTCCCCACATGTCTTGGTTTTAATTGAGTTTTGTTCCTGATTATGTAGCTGTTTTTTGTTATACCGCACTTGATTTTTTTGTGGATGTGAGTTTCAAACAAAGATGATACTATAATCTTACCTGATAAAGTGGTCTGGAATCAAAATAATTTTCTAAGTGGACCAGCTCTCCATGTTCATATTTATAATGTTTCGTTAAATAAATTTGGCATTGGAAAGGGAAGGGAAAAGGGAATGCCTAATAAAAATCAGTCTTCTATTTTCCCTTTATGACTGTATTACATGTTATATGAAGATAGAGCCTTGGGTTGTGTTTCCATGTTAATCATGGAGAGGGACACCTGACAGCATGCTAATTGAAGCCAGAGCAAGTATGGCTCCATCAGGTAGTCTGGAAACCACAGTAAAAACTGAGGATCTGGTTACTTGTTGTCGATAATGAAATTGATTACGAAGTGGAAGTGCTGCTGACCTAAGCACCCAAAGGAAACAGCGCAACATGTGAGCTAGTCTCACCTGGATTCCTAAATTCGAATGTGACCTGTTCCTACCCTATTTTACACATTTAACACTGTCCATTTTTTCATCAACCAAAGAGCAAAAAGAAATATATATATATGAAAGCAAAGTAACACACTACCAATTATGTCACTCAGGTACAATGCTGTGATGAGATGTGTGTGTGTGTGTGTGTGTGTGTGTGTGTGTGTGTGTGTGTCTGCTTCTTTGTATTCCTCAGCATGTTATTCTGCTGTTGTCTCTGTCCTTCTTGGGGTGCTTCAGTTTTGAATGCTACCCTTGTGGTCTCTACTGCTATTACATGAATGATAGGATGTTATATGACCATTATCATAAGGGCTCTTAGTAAAAAGAAAAAAATAAACTAAAAACTAAAAATTCTAAAACATATACATTTTCTATAACCTGGCTATCAGTTTGATATCTTGCTGTCAAGTATGTTTCTCAATCTGTATTTATCTATCCCATCAATAAATGTTAATGATAAAATACTCAAAAAAAAAAAAGAATGCTAAAGCATCACACATCCCTCCTCCTACACTTTTTCTATGGCTATGTCAACATTATTGTTTCAAGAAAGATTTAGTAATTGACTTACAGACCAAATCACAACAAGATGCTACTGTAAAAATGAGATAACCTTAATTTATTTCCCTTGTTTTTTTCTTGTAAGTACTGCTAATTTTGTGATGTCATTTTCATATGCCTGCATTCATTTCTAAAAGTCTTAACAATATAGTGCAAAAGCATTGGTCTTGTGTGTCAATTTTTAAAAATTATTACTTATTTATTTATTTGAGAGAGTGAGACATGGAAAGCGGCAGACAGAGACAGAGAAAGAGAGAGAGAGAGGATGGGTGCATCAGTGCTTCCAGGCACTACAAACAAACTCCAGGCATGGGCACCCCCTTGTGCATCTGGATTATGTGGGTTCTGCAGACTCAAACTGGGATCCTTTGGCTTTGCATGCAAATACCTTAATTGCTGAGCCATCTCTCCTGCTCATGTGTTATTTTTAAAATTTCTGAATAATTTATGATTTTAAAAAGCCATGCCACCAAGTTGCATTAAATATCTAAGGAGTCTACACCAGAGAAGTGTTTGTCAATATGTCTATAATGCCTGTATTGTATTGTATCTTCATTTTCATTAGCAAGGGAAACAACATATGTAGATGTCAAGAATGAAGTTCAGGACATTAATGAATCAGGCTACATGAAAATACCTGATGATAACTGACAGGATGGAAAGCAGCAACAATACTGGATGCCATGAGAGATGTACTTGACCTTTACATTATTTTGGAACCATATTTAGTTGCCTGAATATGAGTATGAAAATTATATGTTGTTTTGATCATAATAGCCTTAACATATATAATTTAAATTTATAATATATTTAAGATTATAAAATAAATAATATTTTTACTGTTAATTCCTTTCAAAAATTATTTTCATCTGGTATCAAAATATACCATTAACAAGATATACTGAAATGACTATTATTCAGAATTATACTCAGTATTTTTTCTATAATTGTGCAGAATGGGTGGGGCTGCTATACTAATGAAATAATATAGTTATTTGAACATGTTAGATATAGCAAAGCTGGTGATCCATTGGCTAATGACATATTTGCATATTATAACCAAATTTACACAATATACACTCAATTGCATTATAAGACTTTTCTTTAAAAATAAAATTCTCAAATAACCTGGGGTGCTTCACATACAGTGGGATGCATGAAGGATTAAGTCAGACTTTCATCCTATATATGGACAACATTTACCTTATCTGTGTTTCTAAAGCAAAAGTTTTTTAAAAAAGGAGGAATTGAAATATATTTGTTCAATGACTTTAGATTCATAATCTAAGTGGTTAAATATTCATAATGGCATTTTGAAATGTTTTTATCATATAAAAATTCCACATAAGAAAAGAAATATCAGCAAACTGTAAAGGTTGTCTTCCTCTTTTGTTTATGTATTTTTAAATTAACATTTGCTTCTATGCAAGAGACAATTTTTAGATCGAGCTCAGGGACTTGCAAAAACAGGTCAGCAATCATGTGGGGGATTTTCCACTGCTCTGAGGAAACAGTGAGCTAATAGGAGGCTATTCGTTATACAGCTGCTCTTAAGAACTGGATATAGATTTAGTATAAGATTATTTTTCAAAGTAGCATGGTAAAATGGACCTCTGTTTTGGAAAAGGATTATGAAAAATAAAAATAATATAACACATAGTTAGTGAAAACCATGAAGTCCAAAATTTATGGATGTGAAACAATTATTTCTGGGAATATTTTAAATAAACCAAATAGGTCAATCAATTAAAATTATTGAGATCTATATAAAATTCATGTGCACTGCATTGGCCAGAATTTAGAGATATGCTGAAAACTGTATACTGTACCAATGCATTTCATTACAAATTCTGACAAAATATTTTGAATTGGTAACTGTTATTATAAGTGAATCAAATGTACACGGGAAACCAACCTTATACTCACAGAAAAGGTTTCTCACCAGAATTCCTAAAGACACTTGTTTGAATAAACCCCAAATTATTTTTTTAAATATTTGTTTATTTAATTATTTATTAGAGACAGAGAGGGAGGGAGAGAGAGAGAGAGAGAGAGAGAGAGAGAGAGAGAGAGAGAGAGAGAGAGAGGGAGAGAGAGAATGGACATGCCAGGGTCTCTAGCCACTGCAAACAAACTCCAGATGCATGTACCACCATGTGCATCTGGCTTACATGGGATCTGGAGGTGAATCGAATCTGGGTCATTAGGCTTTGTAGGCATGTGACTTAACCACTAAGCAATCTATCCAGTTCCCAGATTCTTTTTCTAGAGCTTTTCTCTTTACTGGAAAGGCATCTTCCAACATCACTGGTAACGCTTAGGGCACATAGTTTCATCCTGTATTCCAACCTAGCTAAAATTGTACACATTAGGAAGGGATGAGCATCTGTACTAAGTGCAGCCATTGCATGTTTACTGTGTGGACTTTGAAGCACATCCTTTGTGAACTGGTCTCTTTAACCTGGGGAAACAAATTGGAAATTTTCATAGAAGTTATATAGAAAGTGAAAAGTGAAACATGAATTTTCTACACGCTGTGGCTGAGGTGATAGCTTAGTGTGAAAATTCCCCAGCTCATATTTTAGATATGATGACCTCAGTTTGAACATACACACACACACACACACACACACACACACACACACAAATACAACACCCCAACATAAAAGAAAAAACAATAAAAACTAGCACACACGGAGCATAGTGGTGTGTTTTTATCATCTCAGCACAAGGGATGTGAGGAGAATGAAAACTCTGAGGCTTCCTAGCCACCCAGGTTAGGCTACTAGGCAAGATTGAGGCCAATGGAGAGGCCATAAAGAAAAAATAATGATGATACATAAGAAATAATTCCCAAGGTTGTCAACTGACCTGCACACTCAAACTATCACAAATAAACACCCCCCCACACACACTGTTCTAGTTGATATTTAGAAGAAACAAGAGATAACTGTAAACAGTAGCAGAAACCAAGCTTGAATAACATTTGAATCCATTATTTTAAAAATATAATTTATGAAATATACTTATCTTATGTTGACAACTTACAAAGTTACAACATTCCATGGAAACTACCCTTGTGAATACAATATTTTAACAATGTTAAAAATAAATTATTTTCCACATTCAAAGATTATTTAAGATTGAAATGGAAACATTATTTGAATTGTGTTTACATAAAAAGCTTTAGTTACAAACATACTTGACAGGCAACTTGATGGACAGATTGTAGGGACGGAAGGGTTTAGGGGAGGGGGTAGGATGATGAGGGACAATACACACAGGAGTAAATTGAAAATGAACTGGTATCATAAAAGCCTCCCTCTTGGATAGGGACTAAAAATATAACCTTCAATTAAAGTATGGGGGCTTCATCTGATAAGAAAGGCCCTTGAAAGTGTGGGATGGCATTTAACCCTATAACATCTGGCTTTGGTCTATAACTCCCAGTACTAGAAATTTTTTTTACAACCCACATTGAGCTGTAAATTGGAGAAACTTACAAGGTCCCAAAAACAAGACAAGGCTGATAACAAGATAGGCAGATAAAGCAATTACCCACCTGAGGTAAAAATAGGTAAGACCCTATCGCTGAAGACACACCAGGCTGCCAACACAGAGCATTGAGAGATCTGGCTAGAATCTGGAAGGAAGCCTTTTTCCCAGACGGTCTGTCCATATAGTGCTGGGAAGCACTACATGAGCTTCTGGGGGCGGGGAGATGAGCAAGTGAGGGGCACGGCTATTTCGAAGCAGCCAGCCTGACGGGATGCACACAATGGGGACAGCCAGCCTTGGTGAGTAACCAGTGATCACAGATTGGCCAGGAGATCCAGTCAGTGGAATGGAACCCATAGCTGGAAGTGAGAAGTGAGTCATTATCCTAGGAGATCAAGATTATGGATGCCAGTGAGATGTTCCTACTAGTGTTTGGCCAAAAACGTGGCTATACCCATCAAAATCTCTCTAAAGTAACAATGCTTATGCACTTAAATGTGTGCAGATCTCACTCTCTACTGGAAAATCTGCTCTTTTTCAGAAGGCAGTGAGAACTGAGGACTACCCAAGTCTATCAAGAAGACAAGAAAATAGAACTGATTCCCTGTCAGGACATGAACCACCTCTGGAACAGCAGCCAGAGCCTGTGAAACTGAAGAGGCAGCAGCGAGACGAGCCAGCCTGCATCCTTTATGGAGAGCCTGACACCTGCACCAGGGTGATGGAGACAGATGCTAATGCGGCTGCAAAGCACCACAGCAGAATTCCAGATGTTACAGGGAACTCAGCTCTTAAGGACACTTAAAGCACTCCCACCACTGGTCAGGAAACTGTGCAGAAGAGAGGCAAAAAGATTGTAAGACCCAGATGGTGGGAGGGAAAATCCAGAGGCTATGCTTCCCCCAATGCAAATACTGATTTTCTCACAGCTCCTAACCCTCAACCCCATGGTGAATGCCGGCAATTCCACTCGGGGCAGGGAGGAGGAAAACGATGGCACTGACTCACAATGAGTCCATGCAAAGTTTCTAAATAATAATAATAATTAATAATAATAATAGAACACAGAAACTCAGCAGAATCTAGAAAATCTTAATCTTAACATCATCAGCCAAACAGCTGTAAATGTCAGATTGAAGGACCACATCACCCACAACAGGACAATATTCATCATGGTACTAAGATAGTACATATTCTGCACGCCCCTCCACCACCACTTCTGCCAATGTCTGTTCTGCTGACTCGCAGCAGACAAGAAATCAGAGGGAATGCAGAGTGCAGCCACCTACTCTTAAGCCGCCTCTCCTCGACGGTGACTTCATAGCAGCTGTTGGTACCTGCATTGTACCTGCATGAAGTTGTGCCTGTCCACCCTCCATCATGGGAGATGGAGGAGAGCAGAAGCCCCATATCTGCAGAGGAAGGGGGAAGACTTCCTACAGAATAGGTGCTGGTAACTGACACATGCCCTGTAAGTACCCTCCACCCATGCTCAAGCAGACTGCTACACATAAAACCACCGAGACAAAGTCGCGTGCATACACACACACACACACACACACACACACACACCCCAGGACATGGAAGCTGAAGAAGGGCTGTTTGGGAAGTACACATATTAAGCTTCCCAAAGTCCTCAGTAAATGGGGCTCAGGGAGTGGGAGGGGGAACAAGAGAAGGTAATGGAATTGGATTATCATAGTGACACATTAGATACATGGTTGAACATTGTCAATAAAAAAGTTTTTAAGGGCTGCAGAGATGGCTTAGCGGTTAAGTGCTTGCCTGTGAAGCCTAAGGACCCCAGTTTGAGGCTCGGTTCCCCAGGTCCCACGTTAGCCAGATGCACAAGGGGGTGCACGCGTCTGGAGTTCGTTTGCAGAGGCTGGAAGCCCTGGCGGGACAATTCTCTCTCTCCCTCTGTCTTTCTCTCTGTCTGTCACTCTCAAATAAATAAACAAATAAATTTTTTTTAAAAAAGTTTTTAAACAGTTAAAATCAATAAATCACACCTCAAACCAAAACAAAGCTTATTACTGGATCCATGCCTTTCCTTATACTACTTCTCTAAGTCAGGTCAAAAAAATGGTTTTACAGTGTGCAAAGTCTTTTCACGGATTTTGGTAAGGCTAACATCAAAGAAAGAGTGTATAAAACTCTACTTGGTCTCTTGCTTTGCCATCTATCTATATTCCTTGCTTTTCTTCACTGTGAACTTCTCATTGGTGCTACAACCAGTGAGCATCCCTTCCTCAGTTTGTGAATATATTAGCTGCCAAAATGGAGTGGACTTGTGAGTTTATGGTATAGTCACTACCTACATTTTAGGGAGAATAAAACCACACAGTATTTTAAAAGAACAGATGCTAAGAATACTTGCAGCATTACTCACTTGGTAGTTGGTATTTATAGCAGGCTAGGCATATTGCCTTATTGTCCCATCTAATTCTCATAGCAAGGAATAGTAGATAATATTATGTGTAGCTTACAAATGAAGACAGAGAGGGTCACAAAGGTTTACTGACCAGCTATTCATAAATAATTAGTGAGCAGCTCAAGATTTTGATTCTGGATTAAATGGTTTTCCAATTTCCACATCAATTGTATCACCTCATAGTAGAGTAAGCATTTATAGAAGTTAGTGATTTGGATGAAGCAATGTAGAGTCACGTGTAGAGTAAAATATATGTACTTTTGAACAAGTTCTATATTTCAAAAACTTATGGAACCTGAATTGAAATGTATCTATCATAATAGGTATGGGGGAGAAATGAGTCCTTCCTCCAATTATGAACTTACTGCTTTCCTTAGTAAATAACAATTATTGGTAAAATAAGTTTTACTATTACCTAAAATATTCTTGACTCTTCCCTGTGTGTCTAATAAACAGAATTCTTAGGCCTAAATTTTAACATTTTGTACTATCGTGTTTTAAGTAAAATTCAAATGCTTTTTAGTTTTGATGCAGCTTCACTCCCTAAAGATCAGATATCTTAGTGTCACCCAGTAAGAAGTACAATTGCATGCGAATTTGTATTGGAGGTACATGGCCATGTACTTGAAAGAGGAAAGAGTATCTTTCAAGGAGAGCAGCTCAGAGTGGTCACATGAAGAATGACTCATACCATAAACATCTAATTTTGAATGTGTTCAATATGTAATAAGAACTGCATTGATTCTGCCTAGGAAATGGTCACCCTTCTGTGCGGTAATGAAAGGTTTCATGTTGTATAAGTTGAGCTGAGCCTTGGAAATCATTAGCATTAAGATTGGGTATGTTTCAGGTAGGAAAAAAAAAAGGATTTCAAGCAATTTGCACAAAGCACTTGAGGTAAAATTTTACATGAATCTTTTGCAGGTTTAGAAAAGAGGAGCCATTTAACTGGGGAAGACTGTAATGAGACTCAAATACAAAGCCAACAGACCACTGTTCAAACGTCAGTCCCAGGCTGAGCAGTTTGGACACCATTGTCTGCATTTGCGGCAGCTCTGAGAAGCATGGAGGGTGAAAGGGGGTGGCGCAGAGTAGAGCAAAGCCTCAGAACCTTCCAACGTGAAGGCAGGATTGAGCAGTCTCTTTCCCCTGCTGCCTTTAATGGAAATAATCAACAGGAAGGCTGGATGATTACAGCAGAATTTTTCTCTGTGGGAGATGGAGATTACGTACTCAGAACCATACAGCGTTTGCTTACAAAATTAATTCAAATTGACTTGCATGGGAGCTGTCACCTGAACTGAACATAGGATAGTTGGAAAAAATCATGGTAAGCAGCAATCAAAACACTTGGAAAGTACCTGGAGTTTGGCCCCCAGGGACCTTGCCAAGCCCAGATTTATTTCGCCTCTTCATTAATGAACGGGAAGAGGAGAGTTTGGAAAACATCATCACATCCTCTTATGGAAAGTGATGCAAATAACACTAGAAACAGATAGGTTTTCTGTTTATTTTAAAAATTAAGGATTTAGTCATACATTTTACATGGGCTATATCATTTGCTGGAGAAACATTGGGACAGAGAAGTAAAAATTTCCTTAAATTACTTAATAGAAGAAAGGAAAATATTAATTTCCATGTGAACCATATTTACATTATAATATAAAATGGACATTTAGGCGAAGTAATAGTAACTTGTGTGTGATTGTTTAGAAATTATACACACATTTACAAAACTGGAAAGTTTTGTTCCCACATCAGTTTTCTCCTTTGGACACAGTCCATTGGAAGGAGCAACCTAAAGAAGGGAGATGAGGGAAGAATTACCTGTTGGGTATGAGATACATAAACACTGAAATTTCAAGAGATTAAATCAGGTGGGGTTAGGATAGAAGGAAAGAAAACTTTCATGCCATGGTCTGCAGTGTGGTGGAAGAGAAACCATCTCAGAAAGATATTTTCTTGAGTAATGAGAATGCAGTTTGGGACCTCATAAATGGAGCATTCAGCTGGCCAGCTTCCAGTGCACAACACGGAAGCACTGGCAAGTGCATAATATAGATACACTTAATTTTTCAGATTTTTTGCCCCACAATGTGGACAATCTGATATGAGAGTTGCTAAAGAAGGTAATATTAACATTATTTCATGTAGACTATATTGTATCATCAGAATTCTATTCTTTAAAGATATCTACATTTAATCAATAAGCCATTTCAGGGGCTAAACAGTGATGTAATGAGCTCTGACTTAGGCATCTTTTGTTATGAATATATTTTGTGTGGACTCATGATGTGTTGGTACAATCATTTCCCTCCTCCATGCCCCCATGAATCCTACTTAATAAACAAATGCTCCATTTATATCATAGATCATATATGTATACACACACACATTTATACACGTATGTGTATTTCTGCTACTTTTTAGAAATATACTTTGACCACTGCTAATTGTTTTTGCATATTTGCATATATAAAATTTTTTAAAAATACATTTGTCTCATATGCAGAAATAAAGATGGATTTTTAAAGAACTTTCCTCATTATTACAAAGTTTGCATGTGAGAAATGTAATACAAAATCTTATGACTTCTGAACCTCAGGGTATGCCTCATAATTATCTTGAATTCCATAAAGCATTTATCTTCATTACCTCATGTACGGGGAGTTTTTTGGTGTTATTTTTCTAAAAATAATGAATACAAAGCTACTTTGGATTATGTGTGTTCTTAACTGCCCTGGCATTTGTTTTACACATCTTGATAGTTATTACCTTTAGAACACTTTACTTTCACTATCAGGCTTTTTTTTTTTTTCTTCCCATCAGATTTGTGTGCAAAGCTTGGGTTCAATTTCTCAGTATCCATCTAAGTCATGCACAAAGCAGTACTTGCATTTGGAGTTGGTTTTTATTGGCAAAAGGCCATGATGTACCTTTTCTCTATAAGTGTGAATATTTATATATGTTCTGAATATAGATATGAATTTGAGAACTCCACATTCTTCAATCTTCTTCAAATGAACACATTATTATAAATAATACTAACAACCTCTAAACAAAACAAAGTGAATGATTTCAAAGTAATTTGGTAATCATTTTAAAATGACGATAATTTCCTTTGTTGGAAAGGAAGGGAAAATCTAGCAAAAATAAAAGAACGTTCAATGCACCACAAGGTATTTCCCATGGGAGCTTGGAGGCTTCTAACTGTAGGGGCAGGAAGGAGAGAAATTCAGCGGGGAAAAGGCTGATTCCACCAAACAGAGGAGGCATGTGCATCACCACAATAGCAAGCATGTGGGAAAGAAAGAAAAAGAAAGAAAGAAAGAAAGAAAGAAAGAAAGAAAGAAAGAAAGAAAGAAAGAAAGAAAGAAAGAAAGAGGGGAGGAAGGAAGGAAGGAAGGAAGGAAGGAAGGAAGGAAGGAAGGAAGGAAGGAAAGAAAGAAAGAGGGAAAGAGAGAAAGAAAGAAAGGAGGGAGGAAGGGAGGGAAAGAAGGAGGGAGGAAGGAAGGAAGGAAAGAAGGAAGGAAAGAAAGAGGGAGGGAAGAAGGAAGGACAGAGAAAGAAAAGAGCAATGGTGTAATTACAAAGATGCCAGAGCAAAGTCTGTTGTAAACAAACACCATAGCCATTAATTCCACTCCCACAAGAATAAACCTTGAAAACATGTGCTAAAAATTTCCTGGAAACAATGATGCTTACACTCAAGCTTAGATTCCATAGATTAATCAATACTAAATGTTCCAGACAGTAACAGAAATAACTCTCCAATGTAATCAGATGGAATAAAACACACCTTCAGTACAAGTAGATGTATTGGTGATGTAATAAATAGGAAATTTACAGTTCAAAAACTACAGAAAGAAAAATAGGAGGGGGTAGAAAAGACTGCATTTGGACTAACTCATCTGTGGTTTCAAATAATGAGCATTCTGGTAGACCTGGGTGTGCATGTGCTCAGGCACGGGCCGACTGCTTACCCTGGAGTGGAATTCTTGCCCTGACTGAGCCTCACTGTTTTCATCTACAGAAAGAATACTGCTTACAACCGTGGGCATGGTCCTCTTGAGGTTTCCATTTCAGTGACGTACAGTCATGTTTCTCACAGAAAGACTGCATTAGAAGAGTCAAAACACTGCATTTGCCACAAACATGGCACATGTTTCTCCTAGTGACCACACAAATTGCTTCAGCAACCCAGACACCCTGACTGCATCGACATCTTTGAGCACCATAAAAAGGGAAGCTGCCAGGCCTGTGCCTTTAATCCTGCATTCAGAGATAGAGGTAGGAAAAGCCCTGCAGGTTTGAGGCCCCCCTGAATTCCAGGTCAGCCTGGGCTAGAGACAGACCTTACCTCAAAAACAACAACAACAAAAAAAAAAAAAACAGAAAAACGGAGAGAGAGAAGTTATGGCTTGAAAAATTGAAAAAAATATTTAACACCTTTTTACCTTTAATGGCTGATTTAGAATAATGTCTACTCTCAAGTTCCAGAGTGTTGGAATGTTTGCTTTCTTTTTCCTGTACAAGAGTGACTGACACATGCAGTATGACCAGTCAAGATGTTGAGTGGAAAACACAAAATAAAATAACATGAGCTGGGCATGGTGGCGCATGACTTCAATCCCAGCACTGGGGAGGCAGAGGTAGGAGGATGGCTGTGAGTTCAAGGCCACCCTGAGACTCCATACTGAATTCCAGATCTGCCTGGGCTAGAGTGAAACTCTACCTTGAAAAGCCAATAAATAAATAAATATATAAAATCTAGTGCTCTAGAATTTTTGGACTAAATCAGGAGGAGAACTGAAGTTACTGTAATGAGATAGATACACTTTCAGCCATGCACGCACACACGCACGCCCACTCTGAACCCCAGTACAAGTACATGTACAATGGCTTCATGAATAAGCCACCATCCAGTGACGTCTCCTAATTCAGGCAAAGTACTCAAGCATTCAAGAAGGAGTTCACCTCAGTAGGCAACAGCCACGAAAGAATGTTGAAAATTGTGTTTTTCTTATCACAAAAAAATAACATGTCACCAGTGCTAATGCCACAGACAAGTGACTGATTGATGTATACCCAGCAAAGAGGAGATCGTAGAGCAGACTTTGTTCCATCTCGAAAAACTGTTGTTCTCAATCATTGTGAACCTGTAAGTGTTGTGGGAATCTTCTGGCTCTAGGTTCTCATGTACATAAATCAAGAGAGACTAGTAATTTTAATTTTATAGGAACTCTTCCAATATGTAGCCACTGAGAATGAATTCACAGATATATGACAGATGACAGATAGATATAGATGTAGCAAAAGATAGATATGCTTCATGTAAATCCAATTAAAATAACTTATTTTGGGTCCCTGGGTCCTTCTGGGCCAACTACAGCTCCTCCAAAGGAGTCCCTGGCAACCGTGGTGGTGAGCATGCTGAAGAGAAGATTTTGGGGAGACAGCTTCTGTGAACAGCTCTCTCTATCAATAGGGAAATGGGTTTTATAAGCAGCTGACAGTCCTAAGGGGATAGAATGTACAAGGTTGCTTGCTGATGCCTAATTAGCATATGGACACATACATTCCAGCACCATAGGCAATGGTGCATGAGGATGGGCTGTGCAAACTTGCTGGCTGATACCATATAAGGAGCTTCCTAGGCAACTGGCCAAAGGTTATAGGGCTATGGGCAAAGCCTAAGTCTTACCTGAATGTCCAGGTATCCTGTGCTTGAAGAGGGATTGGCCTTACTTCCTGTTGATCTCAGGGGTCCAAGATTTTATCTGGGGGTCCAGGCTCACTGCAACCCCCAAGAATGGAGGAAGGAGCTCCCCTGTCTGTCTGGTCCTCAAGATATGACCCAGGGTTTAGGCTGCTGTGACATCAGCTCAGCCTGGGGCCTTCCTGTCAGACAGCTTAGGTTTGCTTTAACCCAGGGCCCTGCCGATGTTGATCAACTTATGACCTGGTGAATCTATTGGTTTGAGGTCAATAGAAATATCACTGAAGGGCAAGAGATATTGACTCCTGCCCTCCCTGTGCAAAGTTATTCTCAAAGCCCTGCGTTTCTAGTCTTTATAATAACATAGTAATTTAAGTTCCTATTTATAAATAAAAATACATTTAAAGGTAATATTCCAATAAACATTTACGCAAATTCTATCCCTGCCAGATTCTAAGTCAAGGCTTAGAAACACTACAGAATGTTAAATTTTGCATCATACTACCATATATCATAGAAGAAAACACACACACAAAAAGTAGTAAGGTAAAAGGATTGTTTCTAATAAGGGCATGGCTCGTGTGCATGTTAATGAGAAAAATATAATGTTTTTTCTTAGTCCTACACATGGGGAAGCATTTCATCACTCTATAGCTTTAATCAAATATTTTTATAATTGCTAATTTATTTTGTGTCCAATTCCCATAATATGAAATACAAACACCATAATTGGACATAAGGTCTTATATACAACTAAGATGTAAAGTTACTTACTGAGTAAAAATCACCCTTGATTACTTTAAAAATCATGTTACTATGTAACACCTGCCATTTGAAGTCAAATGAAACTAATTATCAAAATATTATATCAATACAGGGAAAAATTAAATTAGTATCATAGTGTGAGTTCCACCATATGGTTTTGTTCCATGTCACTGCTTTTCAGTCAAGGAAGAATCGCATGTATGACCTTAAGCCATAAAATCACAATGCCTCATGACTTGCTAGCCAGCTCAGCTTGTGAAGGTATACTTGATGTTGCTAAAACAATAATTAAATTGCTTAGTAACATACTTTCTCTTATTGAGGGATATCTGACTGTAGTATATCAAATGTTTCCCACTGAAAATGAATTAAGTACAAAGGATAAACAGCAGCATGTGAAAATACAGTTCTCTGTAAAAATGGTTTGTTTCATATTTTCATAGCCTATTTCAAGATATTTGCAGCAGAAAAATATTTTTAATATTGATTTTTTTTTAGTTTTTTGAGGTAGGGTATCACTCTTATCCTGGTCCAGGATGACCTTGAATTAACTATATAGTCTCAGTGTGACCTCAAACTCACAGCAATCCTCCTACCTCTGCCTCCCAAGTGCTGGGATTAAGGCACGCGCCACCACGCCTGGCTAATAACTGATATTCTTTCACTGTATTTACCTGAGAAAGGATTACTTTCTCAATCATTAAAGAACATTTTTGCTGGAAGTATAATTTTTGCACAGTAGTCTTTTTCTTTCAGTATTTGAATATGTTATCACTTTCTGATCTCCATTGTTTCGAATGAAAAATTAGCTGTTAACAGCACTGAGGATGTTTTGTCCATGATGAGATGTTTACCCATTGTTACAGCCACCATTTTCTTGTCTTTAAAAACAATTATTTATTTTATTTATTTATTTTTTACTTTTAATAAAGAGAGAGAGAGAGAGAGATAAAGAGAGAGAGCAAGCAATGGGCAAGGCAGGACCTTCTTTCACTACAACCAAACTCCAGATGCATGGGCCAGTCTGTACATCTGGGCTTCTGTGGGTACTGAGGAACTGAATTCAGACCACCAGGCCTTGTTAGCAAGCACCCTTAACCACGGAGAAATCTCTCCAGACCACCATTCCCAATTTACTTTCCTTGGCTTTAGACAAGATAATTATAATATTTCTACTGGCAGGTCTCTTTTAATTTGTGTTAATACATTTGCTTACTCCTTGAATGAGTTCATTAACATTTGATATGAAATCTAGGATGTTTATTTACGTAAATTCTCTAGTAACTTTTCTGTTTTTTTTAATCTGTTTGTTTCCCGAGCCTTGTATCATCTGTGTTGTTCCAACAGATCTTTGAATTTTTCTCTCCTTGGGTTTTCCTCTCAGTTTCTCACAGAGAACGGTCTCTGCTGCTTTTTGTTTGAGTTTGCTATTTTGTTTTACTTCATGCTAAGCCCTTGTAGTGCCTTTCCATGTCTAGTTGTATACTATAAAAAAAAAAAAAACTCATTATTGGTATTTTGGATAAGATGAGGCATTGTTCTTTTAAATATTTTCTTTTAGTCCTTGTCATGCTTTTTAAGTCCACAGAAGGTCAAACACCTGGGAATCATGGATGAATTCTTTTTTTTTTTTTTTTTTTTTTTAAATTTAATTTATTAGTTTTCTTTTCAGTAAATACAGGCAGTTTGGTACCATTATTTAGGCTCATCTGTGATCTACCCCCTCCCATTAGACCCTCCTTATTATTGAAAATGGGTCGTGCATTGTGGAGTTAGCCCCCAGTTATTGGTACGATAAATGTCTCTGAAAATCATGACCCAACATGTGACTCTGACATTCTTTCCGCCCCCTCTTCCGCAAGATTTCCCTGAGCCATGTTGGGTTCATTTTTGGTCTGCTTCAGTGCTGAGGTGTTGGGGGCCTCTGAGGCTCTGGCTCTCTGATTTGGTAGGAGTTGATTTTTCTCTGCATTGATCTCCTTCCCCTTTGTGCTGGTATCCAGTTCACAGGAAAACATCACCCTTGCTTATTTCGCCAGTTGTCCTTAGTTTCAGTTGGGCCCCTTCTGAGGTATGTTGGGGCAGCTCTCTTCTTAGGATCTGCATCTATCTTTTTTTCCCTCGTTGTTTGTAGTGCAGCTAGGCGGTCGCCATCTTGACCGGACTCCTTCGGATGAATTCTTTATTGACTGCCTTTGCCTGATCTGTTCATTGTATCTCCTTGGTTTCTATATGCCTTGTAGTTCTGTGTGGAAAACTAGGTATTTTAAATATAATGTGGTAACTCAGCACCTCAGGTTTTCCTCATAGTCCATGGTTTATTATTGTTTATTTATACAATGACCCTTCAAAACTAGTTCTCTAGCCACTGCATATTTTTATATGTGTGGCAATAAAGATAGTATTTGTCTAATTTAATTTTTAAAAAATCTAAAACCCGACCTACTTTTTAAATTTTTAAATTTTTTTGTTTATTTTTATTTATTTGATAGTGACAGAGAGAGAAACAGGCAGATAGGGAGAAAAGAGAGAGAATGGGCGTGCCAGGGCCTCCAGCCACTGCAAACGAACTCCAGACGCTTGCGCCCTCTTGTGCATCTGGCTAACGTGGGCCCTGGGGAATCGAGCCTCGAACTGGGATCCTTAGGCCTCTCAGGCAAGCGCTTAACTGCTAAGCCATCTCTCCAGACCCTGAACTACTTTTTAAACAACACTTAAACAGTTACATGTCCTCACTTGTGCCTAGTGACTGTTTGTGAATGCTAGAGCACTCATGTATCAACCAGCTAAGCACATTCCTTCACTTTCTGCTAATGCAAGGCCTCAAGGCCAATCAGAGGTGGGCACCTATATCTTTGTCTAGTTCAGTATTTATTTTCCAATAAAATTCATGAGGGATTAAAAAAAAAGAAGAAGAAAAGAAAGTACTTTATCCACTGACCCGTCTCATCAACTCCTTATGCCAACACATTTTGAAGACATTAGAACCAAAAAAGTAAGAGGTTTGGGTTGTTCAGCTATTAGTACCAGAACTATTATATGCTTTTCCTTAAATTTAAGTGAATATTCTCTATTGTCTAAAAATGCTTTCTTTAATTTATTTGCAAGGAAGGAGAGAGAGACAGATAGAGGGAGAGGAAGAGAAAGAAAGAGAGAGAATGAATAGGTATGTCAGGGTCTCATTGCACTGTAAATGAACCTCAAATGCCTGTATTTGTTTGTGCATTTAACATTATTTGGGCAATGGGGAAGTGAACCTAGGCCATCAGGCTTTTCAAGAAAGTGCCTTTAACCATCAAACCATTTCTTCAGCCCCTAAAATGTTTTATATGCATAACATCTTAAATAATTGACATGAAGCAAGAAACCTATGTATATAACTTATGGCTTAAGAAAATTTCATGACAACTTACCCCATTTTTTGGAAAAGCGATCCATCCAAGGTCTCCCATAACAGTTCGTGAATCCAATAAATTCACTGAAAAAAAGAAAGAACTCAAACTGAGTGAAATGCATAGCAATATGTTCAAATTTGAGTAGTGCTATTTAAATACGCACTGCTAGTGTAGCTGAAAATAGACTGTGGTATTATCATGATGAATACAAGAGTTATATTGTGTAAACACCATCACTAGAATGCAAGTGACTTTTAATAAACAAATGCAGAATTGGAATAAAAAACATATCAACTGTGCAGTCCCTTAAATATTCTATTTTTGCCAAATAAAAGAAAAGAGGCTCAAATAAGAAGAAAAATAATAAAAGTTAAAGGTCCTCAAAAGTAAATTGGCAAGCCAGTGAGTTCTTTGTTTGTTTTAAAGACTTGAAGTTGTGAGATTAAGTTGCAGCCATAACATTGTAGATAAACATGTTTTATTTTCTCCTCAAAAGCTGCTATACAACCATGAACAAAAAATTTACACTAAGCAGCAATAAACTATTAATGATCTTGTAAAGTTTTTGTAATATTAACCAAAATGTTTAATTCAAGTGGCAAATTTAATTAATAAATCTACACACCATAACCAAGAAAATAATCTCACAATTCCTGAGACTATCCCTATAAGTGAGTCCCTTGTATCTTCACAGATGTCTTCCATTTAGATATAACCAGAAAATAAGATGGGCTTCATGTTGAATTTTCACATACTTAATATCTGGAAATCCTAAGATATTTGAGAACTCCTAGAAATATGAATAGCAGCATGATAAAGGAAGCTATGGATAAGTATTAATGGATAGGCAGATACATACAGATATATAGTGGCATTGCATTCTGTCTTTGGGACCTCAAATTTGCTTAAGGAGTACTGTTTAGGAAAATTCCTTTGACTGGGATGAAAGATAATTATCAATTTTAAAAAAAATATTTATTTTATTTATTAATTTGTTTCTTTATATCCAGCATAGATCTTTCTGGGAATTGACAACTGAAACACTTTACATGGGCATGGCCTGTGGAGCCAAAGGAAAGGCATCTGGGCTCATCCTAGTCAAAATTTCCGACCCTTCTCACACCACATGAGCTTTGAAAGGATTCTCTCTGCTAAGAAATATATGGCCATATACAATAAATAACAGAAGAGAAAGTTACTATGCCAGAGAATGTAAGAGTTTCAACTGAATTTGAAAGTTTGCATACGTTGTAAATTTGATTTTCATTTATCTTTTCATGTTATTTATTTCACATTGGCATAAGTTAGTGACGCAATGTACATGTGTGAGGTTAAGTGCCTTAAAACCCAAGTTAAAGTCTCTTATCAACACTAAAAGTAATCAAAACTTAAAATTATCATAAAAGCAGAAATATACTGATTATCCAGGTTTGTTTACTTTGTGGAGTATAACTAATTATATTTTTGTGGGCTTTGTGGCTTCAATAAATGTAAAGATGCATATCTTACAATGTTTGTATAATCCTTAGTCTTCTGTCATAATGTAGGTCTCCAAGAATAATATTAAAAAAAATGTTTCTTTCTAGGGTTTTGTTAACTCCTTAGAGGAACAGAACTACAACTAAAATCTTACTGTTAAAAACAAATTCAAACCCTGGCCACCGCATCTAATTTTTTCAGATGCATCCATTCTCTTTATCTGACTCCAGCGTTTTGATAGGAATAACACTACATCAAACACAAACGTCCTTGTCCTCGTTTTAGTGTTTCTGGGACACTAGGGCTCTGTCTAGACATGACTAAATACCAGGGGAGGGCACACATAACTTGTTATGTTTATTCATCTTTGTGACTGATTTGATAGAGCTGCAGCATGTCTGTGGAGAGGAGATGAAGTTAGGCAAGCCGGCACACCAAGGGTGTTGTCAGCAGCCAAAAGGAACTTCAGCCAGTGGGGCAAAGTGAGGTGCACAGGAGGAATTCTAGAAAGTCACAACAGTGCTGTGGGAGCCACAACATCCCCGTACCTCCTCCCAACAGGCACAAGCGTTCCGAATACGCATTGTGACCAACAGAGCTGCATATATCTGTTTCAAAATCTGGTTTCAGTCATGAAAAACAGGTCCAATCTACATGACCATGATTATTATTATTATTATTATTATTAATTTATTTTTGTGTGGGGAGAAGCTCAAAACATAAGTGGAAGTAAATGAATGGCCTAGAAATAGTAGCTTGGCTGTTGATACCACTTGTAGGGGTGAGGAGGGGAAGGGCAGAGTTTTGATTTTTGTATATGGTATAAAATACAATAAAATAAGTAAAATAAGGATTTGCATTCTGATTTAGTGAACATGATTTCATTAAGATAAGCAAATGATGGCATTAAAAGTTATAAGTATGTCACGTCCTAACACTGCTTGAAGTGTCTTTCCTCTTAGAAACTGAGAATTGCTTAAAATTCACACAACACAAACTGGATAATAACATCTACATTTAGCAAATTTGAAATTGAGAAAATGAAAAGAAAATTGAGCTCTTTAAGAAAATATTTGAGGATTCCAGTACAGTTATATTTGTATATATTGTATATAAGATATATATGAAATGTATCCATTTCTTTGTGTTATTTCCAAATTTTTTGGGGGAGAAGGGGTGTTCAAGGTAGGGTCTTACTCTACTTCAGGCTTACCTGGAATTCACTACATAGTCTCAGGGTGGCCTTGAACTCACAGTGGTCCTCCTACCTCTGCCTCCTGAGTACTGGTTATTTCCAAGCTTTAAACAAGAACTTTTAGCTATTTTAAATAACATACCTTTCTAGGAGTTGCTAAATACTCAGGAATCTTTACAAATCTATTTCATTTACTATATTCATCAGGAAGCCATGACCCTCTCCTTCCTACATCTGAGTTAGACATAGTTACTTAATATTCTATTAGCACTTAGTTCTCACCACATAGAAAACATGACTTTGGACTTGAAAGATGGCTTAGACATTAAGGCACTTGCTTGCAAAGTCTATGGACACAAGTTCAAATCCCCAGTACCAATTAAGCCAGATGCACAAGGTGGGACATATGTTTGGAGTTTGCAGCGGCTAGAGGCCCTGGAGTGCCCATTCTCTCTTTCACTCTCTTCCCCATCTATCTATCTACCCATTTTACCTATCATCAAGCTATCTCTCTCTCTCTCTCTCTCTCTCTATCTCTTTCTAAGTAAATAAGTGAATAAAATATTAAAACAAAACAGATCTTAACAACCCCTTAAAAAGACACATCACCTAATGCTCATTTATTCAGGCTGGCCTCGAACATCTGAAGAGCTGTTTGCCTTGGCTGGGAATCACCTAAGCCCGTGGGCTCAGGAGAGTGTAGCTGAATCAGCTTTACCAGTGTTCTCAACACTGACATCTGATGATGTCTGGAGATTGGTTTCATTGTAAGCTATATCATAAGTGGAGCAAATAAGCAAATAAGCAAGGCAAGATGCCTAACATCTTCATGGCACAACAAAGACCTCAATGAATTATCTTGACCAAGTTTCACTAATAACAAAGTTGAAATGCCCTGTTACATATCTACTGATGCTACGTAAGCCCACCAACTTTTGCATTTCTTTATACAGTACTCCGTTAACATAATTTAATTTACAGAAGTTAGCATTTTTGGAGGCATTCCTTATGATGCAAAATAATACACTTACCTAAGAAAATATATTATAAAATAGCATTATTCTATTTTAGGGGAAGAAATAGGCAACTCTGACCACAAGATTCTCTAAATTATTTTCACAAAAATCTAGGCAGTTTTCAAACATATTCTTATTTATCTCAACTTTGATGATGGTATATATAAAAATATAAAAACACCATTACTAAGGTTATTAATGCCTTCATTTTCCTACTAATGTCATATATATGTATAATATTTCTATAAACTATACAATATTTATATGTGTGCATACATATATAGGAGGGAGAAAGTAATAAAAAAGATTAAAAAGTTAGCAATGTAAAACAGCCTAGAGAATGATACACATGCTGTCTGTAAAGGTGAATTTTCTGAAGTTTATTTCTCAATTTCATTACCAAATTTATTAAACTGGAGGATTGGCAGTAATAGAGTACAATCACTAAATGTCTTTGCCACAATTACAGTAATTAAATTGTTCTGAACAGTATATATGCTTGTTGTAAATTGCAATGAATATACAATGAGTATTGATCTTTATTGTACAACTTAATTAAAACTTGTCTGGGAGAAGCCACTAATGAATATAATTAGAGGAAATGTTTGATACCACAGTTACTCTGAAAGACATTAATTAGATATCAGAAATTCTGTGGAAAAAATGTTTTTATTCTGTTATTTATATTTTCAAGGTCCACATAATGAAAGTGGCAAAGACTTTAAGGTCATTTGTTCTCAACTATTAATCATATAATTATGATGAAGATAGACAAATTGTTTAGCAATATAATCAGTAATCAAGAAGACGTTTGCTTCAAGAGAAATAGTTGCACTGAGATCACTGAGTGTGTAATACACTGCAAATTCATAAAGTCAACATCCAAAGGGAAAAGTGTCCATGAAATGGAGACTTTTTAGAAGTAAAAGTCACTGAAATGCTGACCAAACAAATAAGAAATACTAATGGAAAGTAAATCTGCAATTCTAAATCTGCTTGAAATATATAACTCCACAGTACTAATCCTATGCTTTCTTAAAGAAGGAAAGCCTTCACATAATTTACTTTCAGAAATTAAAGTTCACAAACTCACTTTTGATGGGATTCAGACAGAAAATGGAGCGCACAAAATGATTAAAACAGACTGTATATTAAAAGACTTCATATATCCTAACAGCTAGAAATTAATATAAGTTATGAATACAAATAGATTTTTGTTACAAATGTAGTGAACATGCAGTGAGTATTGATCTTTATTATGCAACTTAATTAAAATGAGTCTTGGATCCACTAATGAATATACTTACCATCTTGCTAACAGTCACTACATAAATAAATGAATAATATAAATAAATGAATAATAAATATATATATATGGTTTGCTCCCTCAAGCTAGTTAAATGTACCTTGTAATTGAACCTAGTAATGTGTCTATTACATGGAGATCAATTAGCAAGATACCATCAAGTATATTGTGTCCTCTATGAACAAAACCTTATTTGATTCTCCAGGAATGAGATGTACTGTTAAATGTGTTTTTCAGACTTTGAGTAGTCAAATAACAAATTAAGCTTAGGGAAAGAGAAATGGCTTAATGCGTATGAACACTCACTTCAAGCACGAGAGCCTGAGACTGAGACTACATAAGGTTGATTCCCCTGAACTCCAGTAAGCAGCTGAGTATGGACAAGCAGGTCTACACCCTAGTCCTGTGGAGAGACCAGGGAAGAGCTGGGGCATGGAGAAACCACATCTCCATGTGTAGACAGCAACTGTTTCATGGAAATACATAGATAAGTGACAAAGGCAGGATGCCTCTGATGTTCTTCTCTTTCCTTTGTGAACCTATAATCACATCTGAATGTGCAGGTGAATGTCCCATTCAATCGCTCCACACATACTCAACACACTTACACTGAGAGTACCACTGACCATCACAGGAGGTAAATAAGTGATACAGTCTACAGAGGATGAAAGATCCTTGAGTACAAGAAGGAGTAGTTGAATGCAGGAAGTAATATTCTCACTGTACTAATTGATTGCTTGATTTGTGGACAGAGGCAATATGGGTGCACCAGGACCTACTGCTGCTGAAAATGAACTCTAGACAAAGCAATAATTATTTAGTTTGTGTTTTTGATTTTTTAAGTACTTTCTGTTTTTATTTATTTATTTGAGAGCCACAGCTAGACAGAGAAAGAGGCAGAGGGAGAGAGAGAGAGAGAAGAAATGGGCATTCCAGGGCCTCCAACCACTGTCAACAAACTCCAGATGCATGCACCATCTTGTGTATCTGGCTTACGTGGGTCCTGGGAAATCAAGCCTTGAACCAGGGTCTTCAGGCTTCACAGGCAAGTTATTAACAACTAAACCATCTCTCCAGCCCATAGTTATTTTTTTTTGAAAGAGATAGTTAATTGATGTGCCAGTGCCTCCAGCCACTGATGTTGAACTCCATATGCATGTGCCACCTTGCGCCCATGTGCAACCTTACAAGCTTGTGTCACCTTATGTGGGACCTGGAGAGTGGAACAAGGGTCCTTAGACTTTACAGGCAGGCACTTGAACTGCTAAGCCATCTCTCCACCCCTCATACAACATTTTGCATATGGCTTTACATGGGCATTGGAGAATTGAACCAGGGCCACTGGCTTCTATAAGCAAGTACCTTTTACTGCTGAACAATATCTCCAGGTCCCTCTCACCCTACTTAATATTCCAATTTTTCCATGATCTTGACATTAGCCAACACAGTTATAATAGCAGTTAGACCTCTACCATAGCATAAAACTAGAGTAATGTCTATTACTATCCAAAAGAATGACTTTTTTTTTTTCTCCTAAGATGGTAGATTTATTGTTCTACAGAAGACAATAGACGTTTGTTGGATTTTTGCTATTGATTTCTATTTAATATTAGGTAAGTTACCTAGCTAACCTGAGGGAGAAAAAACCCAGATATCCACCTATCAAGGTTTTCCCCATGGCCACACTCAGAAAAGATATGGTTTCTTGCTTCCAGGCTAAATTTCATAGTTTCATAACTGCTTCAGGTAACAAAGGACAGTTAAAAAAATGAGGAGAAGAAAATAGGAAATGTGCTTCTCACTGGAGAACTAAATGTGTAACTTTGCTTTAAAGTTACATTACAGGTTTAATGGTTTTATGCAGACTTCTGGCATCTCTTGAATCAATGGCATAAGTCCTTATCCAGATGCATTTCCAGAGACAAAGGACAGAAGAACACACATTACTATGGCAATTCTCAGCAGCCCACGTGCATAGAGAGAGTATGGTTAGAGAACAGATTGATTGCTGAGTGTGTCTGGTACTCTGTAAGACAATTTACATATTTTCATATTATTATTCCAACAAACCTGTAGGTTGTACAAGAAGAATAGCAGTATCTTGCAAGACTGTTCTCAGCCCCAGAAGGGAAATTAAATGGTAAATCATTATATACTAACTGAGTCATAGTGACAAACCCAAAGCCTTGATGACTGTTTGCTGAGGTCCAATTTCCCACTTACATATGACATTGTAGCCATGTTAAGGCCAAGAAGGAAGCCCCAATCACCCACAAGTTCCCTGCTTTGTACATAAACTGTTGCTGGTATGGCTGGTGAATGTTATTTTTGAGTGGATGGACAACCAAAATAACTTGTTCTGGGTTCTGGGGTTATGGGGAGATGGCTCAATGGGCAAGGATGAGACCCGGAGGGGCCTCAGACTGCCTGACTTTTCATTTCCCATCACACCATAAACAGATGAGCATAGCAATGCATGCTGTAATCCCAAACCAGTAGAGAGTAGAGACTACAGAATTGCCCAGGACTCATGAAAATGGAATCTCCAGGTTCCAAGACAGACTCTGCATCAAGAAAATACTCTTATAAGTAATAGAAGAAAACACTTAATGTTCTCCTCTGGCTTCTGCAAGTGTGCACATAGACATGCACATCTATATGTATATACAGCACACATGCATATCATACCACACAGAAACCACACACTCATGCAATAAATAATAAATAAATAAATAAATAAGCCAAGTGTGGTGGCACATGTCATTGAAAGCAAGAACCACTGAATCATCTCCTAGGCTAAGAACATATGTTTTTAGTAACACATTATTCCAGACCCAATGCCACCTTTGATACAATAAAAAAATACCAATTTTCATACAAAGGGTGTGAAAATACGCTTAGGGATAGTATTTACAAATATAACATGATAGCCCGGTATGTCAGTACACACCTTTAATCCCAGCATTCGTGGCAGAGGTAGGAGGATCACCAAGAGTCTGCGGTCACCCTGAGACGACATACTGAATTCCAGGTAAGCCTGAAGTAATAATCAAAATTACCTGACTCCTGTCTTTAAGTAACAAATCCTATTGTATATTAACCAGAGAGCATTTGAAATAAAATTTACTCGAAATAAAACCACAAGTGTGTTGCTTATGTACTCTATCACTATTTTCCTCATAAATCTTAGAGAATAAATTTTCCCATCTGATTCTTATTTAACCAACTACAATCTGTCTATAGAATTCCCATTTTTCTACTGAGATTTCTAATATCATGTTCACTGGTGGGAACCAATCAACTCTGAAAACTGAGTCTGCCTTATTCTTAGGCAGCATTTACCCATGACACGCATCAACTAACATGTCTTCGTTCACCTTCAATGACATCTTTCTGGGGTTTTTACTACCTTGGTGGCCACTTCTCATTTCCTTTAAATTCCTCTTCTGGTACTTATCCTTTACTCCTTAGTTTTGATTATCTTTTTTTTTTACATATTTTTATTTATGAGAGAAAGAGAGGAAGAGAAAGTGTGTGAATATGAGCATTTCAGGGCCTCTTGCAAGTGCAAACTCCAGACATTTTCCACTAAGTACTGGGGATACTGAGGAATCAAATCCAGGCCATCAGGCTTTGCAAGCAAGCACTTGTAACAGCTGAGCCATCTCTCCAGTCTCTTTTCAGTCTTTATGTCTGTGCATAGTCTCCACTTAATACTGTACCCATGATGATTGATGAGGATTTAATGGCCACGTAAACAAGATTTTTGAAAGAATGAATCTTCGTACACACCGAGGCACTGAGAAAGATTGTTAAAGATGGATAATACTATACTTATTTTTGCTACTTGTGATATGTTAAGGAAGTTGTTAGCAAATCTTTCTATGGAAGCATTATATAAAGGAACTTACTAACATTCAAGTCTTCACTTATGATTACAGTGTTAATAACCTCCAAATTATACAATTCATTACTTTCTGAAAATTACTACTTAGAAAATTCCCTCTTGCTTATTAGTAGATTACCAGCAGGCAATTACTCCAAATTCCAGTTTGTCCCTAAATGGACAAAATATATTTCCTATACTAAAAGTCTTTCTGCCATGTTCCCCAGATCAGTGAATGTTATGCCATAGAACTAATTGTCCATTCAAAGCTCAGTCACACTTCGTCTTTACCTTTACCTGCATACCAAGCACGTAAATAAATCTGACTGACTCTTTATACTTTATTCATAATCTTCTCAGCTTCATTACATACATACTGTTATCCAATCTAGCCACATCCTTACTGGAATTTTTAACTGAAGATAATTCCTTAACTGGCTTCTCAGTACAAACAAATGATCTCTGATAATTTTCAAAAAACATGGCACCCTGAAAGAATCATCAAAGTGAATAAATTCTTTTCATATTTTAAACTTTATAATTTTGTCACATTTTCACATAATATGTTCCTTAATACATCCTTATTTTCTTCTGTAGTTTCATCCAAGTTTTACAGGGGACATTATTTCAGTTCTTTTCATATGGTGACATTATTACATTGCCTCTGTCCAATAAAATGTAAAGATGTTCTACAGGGAATAAAGACATCAAAAAAACAACAACATAACTTAAAAAAATAACTAAATATATGAACTGTTTGGAAAGTGCCTGTGTACCTTTTGGAATGGATGCCATGTCCTTAAAGATGAGGAGACTCCACAGGAGAGAAAGGTCTGGAGACGAGTCTTGGCAGAGTAAAGGAATAGGAAGTAAGCTCCAAGTTGGAGTTGCTAATCCATCTAAATTTGAAACTTGCCTCTATTAGGACTTGCTTTTATATGGGAAAATCAGTTTTGTTGCTCATTCAGATGGACAGATTTTCTGTGATTGGCAAAGGAAAATAGCCTAAACAACTTTCAAGTTTCCAGAGCTCAAAGGCACACTTCTCTTTTCTCTTCTATAGTTTGCTTTCTTCCATCCAGTCTAAAAAGGTGTAAAACCCTATTCAGAGAATTCCAACAAGATCCACTCAGACACTCAGGTTTCTCTCTGAAGTGAATCTACATGAGCGATTGTTATTCTTGTTGTAGCATATTTTCCTTGACTGCCAACAACAACTACTACTTTTGTGTGTTTCAGAACCTTTCATCTTTATTAACTTTTGACCCTTAAGAGAATTTCATTAATTTTCTTTGAAGTATTTTTCATCATCACAAAGAAAAAGCGTTTTATTCTCCTCTTCAAAAATTAGACAGTAGGGGCTGGAGAGATGGCTTAGTGGTTAAGTGCTTGTTTGTGAAGCCTAAGGACCCCGATTCGAGGCTCAACTCCCCAGGACCCACGTTAGCCAGATGCACAAGGGGCGCACGCATCTGGAGTTTGTTCACAGTGGCTGGAGGCCCTGGAGTGCCCATTCTGTCTCTCTCTCTCTGCCTCTTTCTCTCTCTGTCTGCCACTCTCAAATAAATAAATAAAAATGAACAACAAAAAAAAAATAGCCAGTAGGGCTGGAGAAATGGCTTAGCAGTTAAGGCCTTTGCCTGAGAAGCTAAAGGATCTAGGTTCAATTCCCCAGGACCCACATAAGCAAGATGCACAAGGGGCATGTGCATCTAGAGTTCATTTACAGTGGATGGAGGCCCTGGTGCTCCCATTCTCTCTTTCTTTCTCTCTCTCTTTGCTTGCAAATAAACAAATAATTTCTTTAAAAAAATTAGTCAGTAAAAATATTTCGGCCATGTACCATCCATCTATGATGGAAAGAGAATCAATCCGAAATGCACACTAAATATCCTGAGTTGTTCGTGAATTCTAAATGCATAAACACAAAGAAATTGCCAAAAAGAAATTCAAACTTGATACCTTGCTGCATAGTCTGTAAAACTGTTTAGGTGAAGCTAATGTAGAAGTCCACGGACCTTGAAGTCAGGACTAATGAGCAGCCTGCTATGTTCCTAGGACACGCTGCATAAACAGATCAGCAGCATACGGCTTCCAGCGCTCACCTTGTCGGGCCTGGTCGCCATCCTTGTGGTACCATACATGTTATTTCATTTTATTTTATTTTATTTTATTTTGTATTTGGAGAGAAATGTCAACACAGAATATAAGAGGCTTAGAATACAGAATATTCTCATTAGGTAACTGCTTAGCTATACATGGCCATGCACAGAGCCAACCTATGAAGCTATTCCTTTCAAAAGGAAATGTTGTAAGGCCTCAGTACTTAAAATAAGTGTACTCATTTATTGTTAGCTTTGAGAATGGATCATTGCACTGATGATGTTCATTATCCTGGACTATTGGTTCTGCTACCACATGACCTTGAAGAAGTTATTTGTAGGTATATAAATACATAAATATTTATGTAGTTATTTAGAGTTATAGTTATTTATGTATAGTTTTATATATATAGTTATTTATAGTCCTTGGTTGTTTTATCTGCAACATCCATGATTGACACTAATAAAATGATGTGTCTCTATTTATGTATTTTATCCCTTAATCTTCACGGTGATCCTTGACTATGTTACGTTTCTCATTTTACAGATAAGAAAACTGAAGTGCAGAAATGTTAATGAGGCCAGTGGCCCAAGGTCCCAGAACTAATAAGCACAGAGCTGGAATCTGCATCCACATCTCTAACAGCGAGGCTTTCTGTCAGCTTCTGTATCACATTTGATGCAATGTCCAGCCTGCCGAATAAGTCCATCCCTCTGACTCTCACCTCTTGTATCAGAGTTTTATTCAATTAGACTTTCATGGATAGTATGTTACAGTAACCAGCCTCTACCCATTAACTGTTTTATCATGTTGTTATATAAGATGAAAATCTTAGGACATAGTAATCTAATCTGAGTAGACATTATCCCCAACTTAGGGCAATCAGAGGTCATTACTAAACCTTCAAGAGCAAGTAATAAGGTACAGAAAGGAAAATGTCAAGCAACAAAGAAATGATGATAGTGTTTTTCCTTAATCCTTTACATTACTGACAGTTATGTTTAAAGCACATGAGCTCAGGGCAACACAAGGCATATTTTAACTTTAGAAGTCAAAGAGAGACAAAACACTCTATTAAAATTAAATGAAAGTTATATGCAAACTGGCTCTTGACTTTGAATGAATCTTTACTCCAATCTCTAATTATCCGTAATACTGATTGAACCACATCAAACTTCAAAACAGTTTGTATAATCATTAGTTCTCTGGCCTTCAGGGAAGGATAAATGATGATTAGACTTCTGGATGTGTTAAAATAGAAAACTGCCACAAATTCATTGTCTTGATATTAAGAAGATAGTATTCGTAAAGAGAGAGAAAGAGGCCCAACAAGTAGGTGATACAGTAGCTCTTTTTTTATTCTGTTTTACGATTCAATTTTCATTTCCCATTTCCTACTTTAGTTTCCAACAGTACCTGTTTTTTGTTTTGTTTTGTTTTGGTTTGGTTTGGTTTGGTTTTTGTTAAATGAGATTGATACATACTTTTGCTGAGAACTTGAGCTATTGTTTTCATGACAATCTTGTGCATTATTTAAGTTTTAATGGAGAAGCAAGGCCTATATAATGATTAATTATTGTTAATAAAAGAGAAACAAATGGTATTACAGGATATTTGTGGGTAATTTTTTTACTAGTCAAAATACAAAACACCACATCTCATGGAGAAGATGCACAAAGCACAAGAAATATTGTGCCAAATAATTTTGCATGGACTAGTGCAAGCATGTTAGAATCTCATTTCATTACACACCTCAAAACATCACCATCCTTAAGAGCAGAAAATTATTTTCTTGAATGCTCTATTAAAAATACAGTGACTTGGGCTGGAGAGATGGCTTAGCGGTTAAGCGCTTGCCTGTGGAGCCTGAGGACCCCAGTTGGAGGCTCAATTCTCCAGGACCCACGTTAGCCAGATGCACAAGGGGGCACATGCGTCTGGAGTTTGGTTTGCAGTGGCTGGAGGCCCTGGCACGCCCATTCTCTCTCTCTACCTGCCTCTTTCTCTCTCTCTCTCTCTGTCGCTCTCAAATAAGTAAAAATAAACAAAAAATAAAAATAAAATAAAATACAGTGACTTGTAATTTTTAAATATATTTTATTTATTTATTTGAAAGAGGGAGAATGGGCATGCCAGGGACTCCAGCCACTGCAGACAAACTCCAGATGCATGCACCCCCTTATGCATCTGGCTTATGTGGGTCCTGGAGAACTGAACCAGGATCCCTTGGCTTTTCAGACAAAAGCCTTAACTTCTATCTTTCTGGGCCTGATTCATAAATTTTAATAAAATATTAAATTTAGTATAAAATGCCATAAATATCATTTCTGCCTAGTTAACCTGCTATTTATAATCTACCTTTGATTAAAATAATACCACAGTGGTTTACTATTTGTATTTTTCAAAAAGATTTAAAAAGAGGGCTGGAATAATGCATAAGCAGTTAAGGTACCTCTCTGGAAAGCCTATGGACTCAGGTTTAATTACCTAATACCCATGTGAGCCAGATGCACAAGGTGACACGTGTGTCTGGAGTTAATTTGCAGTGGCTTGAGGCCCTGGCATACCCATTCTTTGCCTTTCTCTTTTTCTCTCTCCCCATCTGCACCTTTCTCTTTCTCAAATAAATAAATAAAATATTAAGGAGCACTCAAAATTTTTGAAAATCTATAGAATAAACTAAGTTTCATGTTGGCTGTCAGTATGGAAGACACTACTTTATGCCTATTCATTATCCAAGTATTTTTTGTTGTTTTTTTTTTTTTGTTATCAGAATGTGCCTGTGATCAGAGTAGCAATGTGTCTTATCTCAGACAAGGTAACATGACTGGTCTTAGAGAATGATGATAGTCTTGTTTCTATTATCCTAATCACTAGTGATTCTCAGTAATAAAGAAATAGAATGTTTCCCATTGTTTTTGTTAAAAATGAAATTATGTAAATGACACATATTTTATTTCACTTGTTTTTTCTTGTTCTAATTTGAATGTGTTACAGATTCATCTTGAGCCTTCTTGTAAATGTGAGAGTACTGAAAAATTCTCTGCAGACATCAGGATCCCACTAAACAAAAATCAATATACTCAAACATTTCTTTCCAAAAATTTTCAATGAAACACTTTTAAATAGTTTGCGTATTATATGTGAGTGTAATCTTATTTAATATAGATAACATATAACCATGAAAGAAGTTTTGTCCAACTTTCATGAAATTTAACACCTACATTGGAAGTCCATTTATTTAAAAATATTTATAGAGTATCTACCTAAAAACCAAAAAATCTTCTAAGCCGTGGAGATGATTGAGTGAATAAAACAGGAAGATTCTTCCAAATACTTGGCTCTGATAATGCTTGCTTGAATTTATATTGGTGGCAAAATAATCCATCAATATCACCCAAGTCAATCTCTCTCATGGTACAATGATCTTAGATACCATTTGGTACTCAAGATATAAGTAAACTCATTTAAACAGTTTAATATTATTTGAAATAACATGGAAATATTAAAGCTTATATTTTGAAGATTAGTATTAAGATTGATGGTTATCATTTATAATATGTATATATATATAATATTTGGTTTTTTTCTGTACTTTAACATTTGCCTTTATAATTCTCTAATATATTGAATTTTTCTCATGTATATAGTCTTACCTGTTAATAATCCATATCACCTTTAGCCTGAGAACATTTTCATGTTCTTCACTGTTAGTACCTGAATGTATTTACATGAAATGATTGTTATAGATCTCTCTCTCTCTCTCTCTTATACACACACACACGCACACACACACTCACACACATACACACACTTGGACCTGAAGTGTCACATAAAATCCCATGTGTTAAAGGCTTAGTTCTCAGTCTGTCAGTGCAGACACAATTAGAAGCTTACCAAAAATCTAAGAAGTGGAGCCTGAAGGAAGGCATTCTCACTGTAATCATAGAAAGTATACCACTGAAATGAATAAACTGTGACAGTCAATTTTTATATTTAACTTGAGTGGAGGTAGAATTGTCATGGAAAGGTACCTTTGAGATTACTGATGATACTACTTTCAGAAAGGTTTGCCTGCAGATGGAAGGCCCACCCGGAACAGAGTGGAGCCATTACATAAGCTGGACCCAGCATGTATCACTCTGAGCTTCCCGACTATAAGCGTTATAGCTGCCTCACGTTCCTGCTACAGCTCTCTGTCAAATATTCCTTCCCTTCTTGAACTTCTCCTGATTTTATCAAGGAAAAAAGAAAGTAATGCATATAGAAAATGGGTATTCAGAAGTGTACTTTGAGGGAAGAGTTGAGAAGTTGGAGCTCTGGTAAACAGAAGCCCTAGAACAATGCAGGCATAACTTAATGGAACATTCTGATGGCAGTTTGGAAAACCTGAATGACAAAGATATTTAGATAACAGAGTTCCAGCTCCCAAGATTTCAGAGGGGAACTAAGCCTCTTTTGGGACTTGGCTAGAGGTTATTTCTTTAGTATTCAGTGAAGGAACCCGGTCTCATGTTGTCAATGTCCTAGGAACTTGAGTGAGGCAAAGATTAAAAATAACGGACTAATTTCTTTGGTAGAAGAAATTTCTAGACAATACAGTAACCTGGGTGGGGAAATAGTGCTGTTACTTCTGAACTGCCTCAGTTCTAAATACAGTCAAGTTTATAATGAAGATCATCCATCACAACACCATTTATAGGTGTTTAAATTCGTTGATTAAAATTGTTTGTAAGGCTTTTGACAAGTTTTGCCTATACTTACATATGTTACATACATATATGTCGAATATGACATATATGCTTTCTGCTTAATAGATATAGCTTAACATACCACCAGACAGCTTAAGTAAGCAGTTGAAAAATAATGTTAAGGTTTTATACCATCATTTAACTAGATCTGTTCTGCTAAAGACAGAAGATATTCAGATATGCCTTGTATTCACACTTTTCTTTAGGGTTTTCAACAAGCAGATGAAATAGCCAAAGCAATGAGGACATCAGGGATAAAAGGTCGGCAAATATTATGGCCCCAGCCCCCAGCTCAACCAGGCTACAGGAGAAAATAGGACACTTCTATAAGGTTCTAAACCTCTAACAAGTCTTATGTTTTTGATCAGGGAAGACATGAAGAATAAGACATCATATGCAACTAGTTTACAGTCTGCAAAAGAGAAACAGAATGGAGGGAAAGGGCCTCAGTCCTTCCAAAGAAAACCACATGGTCACCACCGCCCTAACTCATGCTAGAAGTTGTCACAAATATGGTGAGACCTCAGAGCTCCTCTCAAATCCCTAAATCTTCTCACAAAGAGCTGCAACAAATGGTAAAATATACATAGTTAAATTATGGCTACCTTCTTGGTTTAAACCCTTATCAGTTAAGTATAACCACAGAGTAAGTCTTAAAAGCTTTGGGTAACACAGCCCAGGGAACTTTTCTTCTTAATTCCTAAAGTCCAATGAGAGAAAAAATTGTACAGAAGCATGTGACTTTAGAAATGATCATAATGAGCAGCCTTTGAGCCATCGTCAAGCTTAAATGCTGTGTGTATCTTTGATAATTCTCCTAATATCTTGCTCCTTTACAAGATTTTCAAAACGAGGTTCAGACCCTGTCAGATAACTCCTTGGCATTTGGTGAGCAGCTTTATACATGGACTCTTTGGTCTTCAAGGTGAAAGAGAAATACATAGATCATTGCTAGATAGTAAGCCTGTTAGTTTTTATACCTTGTTTACTCAGATGCTGTTTTAGCTTTATCTGCCCTATGGTCACAGTCAGTCCATAGTCAGATGGTCTTGAGACAATCTGACTCCATCTACCTAGAATGCGAACCCTGAAAATTTCCAATTTGCTCATTGCCCACTTCTCCCAGACTCCTCTTCCTTTTCTTCTTTCTCCCCAACATTTCTATCCAGGACTGCCTTCTTGAACCAGACCAATTCACTTTCAGGGTCTTGATGTAGACCCTCTGGAGAGGCATACCAACTGTCATGGCTGACAACCACATTCAATTTTAAAAATCCAGATTGGTAGTCACCTCAATTCCTTAATGGCAGTTGGTGTGTTTCTTGAGAGGGGGAAAATGATGCAGTTTATGGGTAATAGGCCTCCTCCCAAAAAATAAAAGTGGAAGTGAGGATGGTTTTTTTTTTTAAATTTTTTATTTATTTATTTGAGAGCAACAGTCACAGAGAGAAAGACAGATAGAGGGAGAGAGAGAGAATGGGCGCGCCAGGGCTTCCAGCCTCTGCAAATAAACTCCAGACGCGTGTGCTCCCTTGTGCATCTGGCTAACGTGAGACTTGGGAACCAAGCCTTGAACTGGGGTCCTTAGGCTTCACAGGCAAGCGCTTAACCACTAAGCCATCTCTCCAGCCCAAGGATATTTTTGAGCCTCGGAGACGAATCTGTCATTCAACTTTGCTACATATCATAAAAAAAAATCTGGCCTTTTCTTATCTCTTCTTCTCTGGTGGGGTTCCTCTTTCCTGGAAGAGACAGACATGCCCTGCCAAGAAGATTACACCCTGCATTGCCCTTGAACATTAATTTTTAGTTGTTAAAAGTAGGTAGCACATTAGGCTGTGACGTAAGTAGCAATGGTATTGACTGTAAGAGTTGCATATTCATATTTTTATGCTGAGTTTAGGAGTTACATGAATATGGGAATTGTTATTTTTCCTAATAGCAAACAAATATTTAAAAATGTGTCTTGAACAAAATTGACAATGCTTAATATTTCTAAACAAGATGGCCTTGATTAGAATTACGTATTCCACTTAAAAAAAAATAAAAGAAAATAAAAGATTCCTGGCTGCAGGCACCTGGTGCCAAGACTGACCTAACCAGTCTCACGAATGACACCAATGTAGGCATCTATTTGGGTTTCCCACACCTGCCCAAATGGCCAGGACCTCTGGATTTCTTTCCTTTTCTTTAGCTTTAAGCTCTTCCCTTCCTAGTTTTATATTCTGTAAAATTAATTCAGTTAATTCGTAAGACAAGATCCAGGAGGCCACCACATCTTTGTGTGACCTTGACCTTCCTGCACCTCAGCTCCCGGATTATTGGCTACCAAAGATCAAGGTGTGCTCTGTCACTCTCCAAGATACCCAGATTATCCCCCCTCAAGGGTCAATGACATTCCTTGCTTCCACTACCGGGTAGGTCTGTTATCAGAATCAGCATAGAAACACATCTCTGGCTGTGCCAAGAAGAGTGTTTTCAGAAGAGTTTAATTAAGGGAAGAAAAGACATATCCTGAATATGTGTGGCACAGTTCCATTTTTTTAGGGTTTAAGGCTGTGAGTAAAAAGAACAGAGTGCTCTGGAAATTGGCATTCATCTGTCTTTGTGTCTTGAATGTAAATGCGGCATGACCCTCTGTCATAAGCCCTGCCAACATTCCTTCTCCACAACGGACTGTTCCATCAAACTGTGAGCCAAAATAAATTTTCCTTTCCCATGTATTTTCTTCAGACATTTAGAAACAAAAACATGAATAGTGGCAAATACAGTGAGACTCTAGAAATTTCCTCTTCTCTTATGCTTGCTTGCCATGCGATGAATGGCTTATTCCTTCCTCCTGCTTCTACCATGGTGTGCAATCTTCCCACAGCTGCAAAGCATTAGGGTCAATCAACCACGGGCTGACATCTCCAAAACAGCCTTCATGATATGCTTCTCTTTCATAGTATATTGTCTCAGATATTTTTATACCAATACAAATGAACACACATTTTCTACATTCTTATTGCTTCTGTTGTAAAGTGTGGTGTGCCCAAGTCAGGGGGATGGAGTTGGGTTGGATATATAACTGAATATAACAATCCCTTTTTGGGTGCGTAGGAAAGGGCTTTCTCAATGCAGCCTCTTATGCTCTACCTATTTTTTGATTCTAGGTTTCTAGAACAAACGAATTTACCATTTAAACAGTAGCTCTGTTCAAGACCTCCAAAAGTCACCATATTAGATGGGAAATTGGAGGTAAAACACAACCTGGAAAACAAGTTACTCTGATGCTACTACCATGATTTTTTTTTTTTTTAGTGAAAAATTCTGATACAAAATAAATAAATGGGATTAGATCTTTGAAAACTAATGACAAAAAAAAATGTGTCCTTAGCTTTTTACAATAAAAGACCTTATAAGATTAAAGGAAAGTCAGTTCAGTATAATATGAAACTTAATGTCATATGACCAGCAAGATCCAGTACTCCCACCAAATCCTTCTCAAACACCAGGAGCAGAAAAAAAAAAAAAAAAAAAATGTCAGTTTCTTGATGAACTGACAGATTTTCTACCAGGAAATGAGGGCTGTGTGACTGAAAACTTACACTTAAGATTTCTGTGAAAGTACTTTAGAGTTTATACTGATATTGTATTCATAGGAATTTTCTGTTGCTTTAAAGACACATTCCTACTATACTATGTGAATTTATTTTCTTTTGGAGCATATGATTTTTTTTTCTAAAATAGAAGTCCTTGAAAAATTATTTACATGAATAAAACACAAATTATAATACCAAGAACATTTAGTTAAATTTCTAGTAGTTAGTTAACAAAATAGCTTCAGTATTGTATACATTGGACACTTCCTAATAATATTTTTATCATCCCTATCTGGAAATAGTTTCAATTCAAACATCTTTTATATCTTAGTAGAATATGATACATACGCATTGAGGCTCTTATAAACTTTTTACTCCATAGTAAATAAAAATATTTTACCTTTGAGAGATATTTAATAAAAAAAACACTACCCCAAAACAGCAAAACCATATTTGAATAGGACATTGTTTCCCAAATCTGTGTTTAGTACTACTCTGCCCATAGAGTGCACAGCACACATTTTGCTGCTATTTTCACTGAACATTAAGAATCTCTACCACACTGTAAATCTAAAGTGCCTCATAAAATATGTGACAGTGCATAGAATCCAGGAAATCTCAAAGAAATAAAAAGGCAAATCTTTATACTGCCAAGAAGTTTAAATTATTAAAAGACAGATGTTTCACATTAATTACTTTTCTATGTGTAAAGTTGGGCCATTTAAGGTAGAAAATATTTTATAGTGTGTCAAATTATATGAATCCTGAAAAATTATTCAGAACAAGTGATAAAACAGTATATATATATATATATATATATATATATATATATATATATATACATACACACACACACACATATACACATACATACATATACATACAGACACACACATACACACACACACACAGAGAGAGAGAGAGAGAGAGAGAGAGAGAGAGAGAGAGAGAGAAGAGTGGTATATTGGCTCTATCAGTGATGGGATGCTAAAGTATGGCAGGTGTATTTAAAATACTTTCGGCAAAGTGACTTAAAAAGTTAATAGCATTTGTTCATCATACACAATTTGTAGAGAATCATGCAATTTACCAAAGTTCCATATGGAGAATTAAGTTTGGAATGTGGCTCTCAACAGCTTGCAGACAAGCAAGGATTTCTTCATACTGATGCATTTAATAAATGCAAAATGTAAGACATTCTCCTAACAGTTATGTTGGAATTAAACTGCTTTGGTTGGCAAATCAACAGTGTTGAAATCCTACTTCAGAAAAGAACTGTTTCTCTGGTTAACCTTAACTTTTTATAGGGTCTCTCTTATGATCAAAGATTAGAAAGGTATGTATAAACCAGTAAAAGTTCAATTTCATCTCTGTGTGATAGGCTACATCTGGAATAAAAATAGGCACACATGCATGGGGAAATATGGCTACACAGACCTACTATAAAGATCAAGAAATGAAACCAATAAAGGAAGGCAGTGACAGATAGAGTCACTGAATAAGTGGCATACAGAACAGTTCTGCCCCACAGGTGCGGTCCTGCAGTGCGGTGAAGAGAATGAGCAGGAGCAGTGGGCCAGGAGCAAGTCAGCGAGAACTTTGTACTCAGGCTCAAGCAGTTTAGATTTTACCCCATGGGCACTGGAGAGCCACTGAAGAGCTGTATTCAGGGAGTAAATAAGGGGTGCTTGAGTTATTGAACCGAAGTCAAGTGCTTTTCTTCTGGTATTTCCATTCACAATAAATATTAGGCAGTGTTCATTGACTAATGCAGAAAATTAAACCTTACTAAATGTCAGAGTGGCGACTGTGCCCGTGCTTTTTGTGCATGTAATACTTAACAGAGGTATATTATGAGCAAAAGCATTTTACAAAGCACTTTAAAGATATACACTCAGTCTTTGTAATCACAGACTGCAATAACATTCCCATTTTACAGAGAAGAAAACGGAAGAGTATTCCAGTTCGCTCAAGGTTCTCACAGTTCCACGTTGTTCACCCAGGATTTAGCTTCTTTGTGCTACTGCTGTGCATGGCTACCCAAAGTGTGGCCCTGATGTACAGAGAAAACAATTTTTGTTATGATACCAAGTGCTCTTGCTTAAGCTAGATAAAATTTTCTAATTTTAGTTCTTCATTTCTAACAATGACTTCTCTAATCTATCCAAAGGGGTTCTTTAAACAAGACTCATGTAGGAACTTATTCTTTCATCATATAAACTCAAAAGTGATTATAAAATGTTTAATCAAATCCACTATAAAAAGGAGTTGACAGCACCCAATGGTTGGTTTGCCATGTAGAAAACAAATTGGAGCACATTTTCCATACAATCTTCAGTACCCTATCTTGTTATAAGAAAACAGCAGTGCCTAAGAAAGTGTCATGTTGGTCTGGCGAGATGGCTTAGCACTTAAGGCACTTGCCTGTGAAGTCTAAGGACCCATATTTGATTCTGCAGGACCCACGTAAGCCAGATGCATGAGACAGCAAATGCAGATGGAGTTTGTTTGTAGTGGCTGGAGATCTGGGCATCCCCATTCTCTCTCTTTCTGACTCTCTATTTCATGAATTAATTCATTAATTAAATATTTTAAAAGAATACAAAATATTTTAGAAAAAAGTGTCATGGTCATGGTTTAAACCAAACTATATAGTCACAACCCCTATGCACTCCTAATCAAGTAAGGAGTAGTGATCATCAGTGGACAACACTCTTTAGAAGAAAGAACTTTGATGATATATCGGGTTCTCAACCCTATACTTAGAATCCGGTAGAAGGTAATTGTTTATATTCTAAAATACCAGAGAAAATTTGGCAAGGTTAAAAACTGCACCATGAATGACTCCAGGTGGAAGGAAGGAAGCGCATAGGGTGCGTGTGACCGAGGCTAATGGGCTCAGGACAAGGAGGGCGGGGTTCCAAGTGGGGTTAAGCACTTTGCAAGAGGAAGACAGCCAGAAGGTGACTAAGTGTTTAGTTTTGAGTGAACATGACAAGGAATGCTTCCAACGCAACACGTGAGTTTCCCTATGTATTTTGACTTCCCTTCCCACTTTCCATCGAATAAGCCATCGTTTGTAAGCATTATAACGGATGTTGGAAGGCAACAGTCAACTCAGAACGGCAACAAACAAGTTGCTAAGAGGATGAGCCAGGTGGCCTGAGTTGTAGTCTGTACCCACCTCAGAAGTGGGAACTAGGGCAAGTGATTTAATTACTTCCAAAGTCACTTTCCTCTTTTGTAAAACAGAATAATGATGATGGTGGTGGTGGCGGTGGGGATGCATATCTCCTAGGTCTAGAGGGAAATAAATGATCACATTATTTATATCACTTTGAATATAACACTTGCCACATTATAGGTGGTAATACTTGCTATGATTCCTGTCCATGAAACCTACATACCTGATCATGCAAACTCATGCATACAATTTGTGAGTGGATCAAACCAGTGCATTCCAAACTTCCTTTCCCTTGCTTACATTCTCCTATAAGAACAAGAAAAGCCCTCAAGGAAATGTATTAAAATCTTTCTGAGGGCTGGAGAAATTGCTAAGTGGTTAAGGCATTTGGCTGAGAAGTGTAAGGATCTAGATTCAATTCCCCAGTACCCATATAAGCCAGATACACATGGTGACACATTAGTCTGCAGTTAATTTGCAGTGGCTGGAGGCCCTGGTGCACCTCTTTCTTTCTTTCTTTCTTTCTTTCTTTCTTTCTTTCTTTCTTTCTTTCTTTCTTTCTTTCTCCCCCCCCCCTCATGAAATAAATAAAAAGCTATAAATCTGTTTGAAAATATGAGTCCACTTATATTTCCAAGTGATGTGGTTAATATGCATATCACTGAGTAGGTCACTGGTCTGGAAAATTAAAAGCAGAACTTGTATATTTTAAACTAAATGCAGACGTGTCAGCCCATAGAGCCACATCTCCCCCCAACTAACCCAACTACAACAGTATGCTGGGGGTCATTTCAATGACTTTCTGTCTGTATATGGAGTGATTACTTACTTTTATATTATATACATTAATATTTAAAAGTATAATCCATAGCAGGAACATATATCCATATAATATGAGAACAAATATATAGTACAATGAAATATTCAAAATACCTGAGGATATCTCTTATTATTTTTGTGGATAATAAAAAGGATCTCTTCTGCTACCATTTTTCTGTAGAAAAGTGAAGTAAAATGTAGTACCCATAGCTCACAATCCCTATATGCATATTTCTCTTTATTTCTTAGTGAAGTTCCAAAATTTAGCATCAAATGACAAGGAGAACCTGCAGACAACGAGGACATGTGTCGTTGATTTTTATATTTTGTAGAGCTGTAGGGAAGGTTTGCACTTGCAAGTCCTTTTGTTAAGATTGTTTTCCTAGCCCAGATTCCCTTTAGTCATCCAACTCAAGGCAAACCTGAGAATGTGAATCCATGTCTCATATACACTGTCAGCCTTAGTGGGGAAAAGACAGAAACTTGCTTTTGTAGGCTGGTAGCTCTACGTTTTTATTTCATTTTTATAGGAACTCTATCCCTCAAAAGCATGCCTCAAAATCTTGTCAGGTTGTAGATTCTGAAGTGACTAATGAAAGACCCTGTCAACAACACACAGCAGAACTGAGTTCCTGATCTTTATGGCTCCTCCTTGTCCACTGTCCTGCAAGAACTTTCATTGTTGTGAAGTTGCCTGAAATTAAAATACAAGCTCTTCAATCACATATGCCCTTCTGTACCTTAGAGGCACTTGCTCACAAAATACTCCCAAGATCCCAAATTTCTGCTAAATTTACCAAAATAAGATGTTTTTGTTATACTTTGTTTTCTTGAGGTAGTTGTCATAAAGGTAGTAGTTTTTAACCTGGTCTAATCAGAAAAGAGTTAACATGCAGGGGTTCTGCAGAGCATTTCCTCAGTTACACTGTTCCGCTTCTTGGGTTTCTGGCCAAGTTACACTCATGTTAAGTTCTACTGATTAGAAAGCCAGTTCATCCCACCACACTGACGTAAAGTATGGAGAATGCTGACTGGTGGAATTACTGACACAAAGGGACTGAATTTAAAAGTAATGAAATGGATGTCACACAATTTATTTGTAAGTAATAGTGAAAACAGTAACAAAACAAGAATAAAATGTTTTCTTTAAGTGCCAAATCCAAAGCTTTTGCTTGTTTGTTTTCTGATTTTATTCTGTGATTGTAAAGCACCTGGTTTTTCTTTGGATTGGCATGCTTAAATCAAATCAGGGACTCTAATCCACAGTATTCAAGGGGCTCCTTAGTATTGGTATGGTGTCTGCCCCTCTAGCCTTCAAGAGAATTCAAATATATGATGGTTTGAAAATAGATATGGCTAAGATCACTCCAGCCCAGCAGTTTTCAAGTCTTGCCTACCTCAAAAGGATGGTTGTAGTCCTTTCACAGGGACTGCTTACACAATCTGACTCTGTCTACTATGAAAGTCTTGCTTGAGAAGAGGGTTCATTTTCATCTTCTCCAGGGCTGGGCAGTTTGCCCCATCTCTGCAGCTATTGCAGAAGGGAAGAGCTTTGGGTGAAAGCTGATCTTGGCTCACATAGCAGGTTCCTGCTGCGGACTGCAGGGGCTGAACTGGGGCCAGCTGGACCTGCCTGCCGAGTTTGTGTTTCCGTAGAACGGAGACATTAGCACATGCTGGAGCTCTCCAGCCAGTGAGAAGTGAGTGAACTGTCTTCTGAGATATGCAAAGATTACAGAGGCATATTAAACTCCTGCACTTTTGCTTTAAGTAAAACCCAGATGTTTGAGTTTGGTACCAACTAATTTAGATTCAGGATTCTCCTAGATTTTATTTTATTATTGACAATGATAATGATTCCCTCCCCTCCCCCAATCTCCCCTTCACAACTCCTACATTTTATTTAAGACAAGTATATAATCTTCACACTGCAAAACTGAACCCATGACTTTCCTGGGTGTCTAGGATACAGTAAGCATAGGATCCATACCATCTTACATTTTGTTGCCATCTTGTGAAAGGGAAGAAATAAGGTAAATATATATAAACACATAAAAATGTGAATGTGAACTTATAAGAGAAAAATGATAGCACCCATTTTTGAGTGAAAGAACAGATTGTATTTTCTCCAAATCTTCCAATACTTAGCCTGAAACATGTTTGCAAGTGGGAACATTTTCTCACAAACCATATGCAAAATATTTCAGTCTTCAAGTTTTGGCTCTCTAATTTTTATTTTTTTTAAAGACAGAATCATTTACTTAGAGCTGTGGCCCAGTTTATTTAGGACTAGAAACAAAGTTAATGGGTGGAGTAGATAGGCTGGGCACCATTCCAACAGCAGAAATATAATTAGAACTCTCACAGATACTTTAATCCCAATTATTTAATCTGTGGGGTGTCTATTGCCACAAGTGTTTGGCATGATTCAACAAAACAGTAGATATCTCAGAGAAGTTCAAGAAGAAATATGGGTTGGAGAGATGGCTTAGTGGTTAAGAGCTTGCCTGTGAAGCTTAAGGACCTCGGTTCAAGGCTCCATTCCCTAGGACCCACGTTAGCCAGATGCACAAGGGGGCACATGCATCTGGAGTTCGTTTGCAGTGGCTGGAGGCCCTGGTGCACCCATTCTCTCTGTCTCTCTCTGTCTCTCTCTCTCTCTTTCTCTCTCTCTCTCTCCCCCCCCGCCTCTTTCTTTCTCTCTCTGTTGCTCTGAAATAAATAAATAAAATAAAGAAAAAATATAAAAAAGAAGAAATATAAATGCGTAATATCTGAAATATGGTACCTTTCTCTCATGATCATGTGGTTTGTATTGTCAGAGTAAAAGTGTTCAAATACAAAATTTAAAATGTGTGTGTGTGTGTATAAATATCATGCTTTTTCAGGGAACAATAAAAACTAAAAGTATAACACTTTTGCTGCTAATTTGTCATGACATTACATGACTGTCTTCCCATTCTTACCACAGCTTCTGCACATATCCCAGACATCTCTGGCATATTCACTCCCACCCAAGCTCAATTATTTTGCAAACCTAAATGGATACATAATAATTAAAACCATGGATATTGAAGCATTGGGAGACACAGAGAAAGCATGGCCTAGATCCAAGTCTCACTCAACTGTACTTTGTAGGCTCGCCCACTGTCTGTGAAAAGTCATTCAGCGATTGTAATAAAGTAACGCTTAAGGTGATGAGAGGTTCAGGCTGTGGGCCCTGTCGAAAAAGAGGAACTACTGATAAGTTTAATTATGACCAGGACCTCTTAAGCTTTATTAAAATTAAACCCTAGTAATTGGTATTCTACAAACAAAATCCATATACAAGTTTGTAAAGAATTTTCAGGCCTTTTCCTATGAAGACATGAATCTTCATGGTTGCTATAAATGGTTAAAGATAAAAATCATTTCAAAAAGTTAACTGGCAGTTAAGTGTCATCATAAGAGTTTTTATAAGGCACCTAGTAAATTTAAGTTTTATGATTTTGTAACAGCTGGTATTCTCATTAAGGATGCTAGATAAAAAACTGAGCTTTTAGAAAGCAAAAGCAATACTATAATCTATCATATAATTGAGCAGCTTATTCAAGTTCTTATATATATTAAAATTCTCATTTTAACTTCACATGATTTGTCTTTTCACTACTAGATAATATCAGGCATTTATAACTACGTATCAGAACCATGTTAAATACCATTCAACTAAGTATTTTTCTATTATTGCAATATGAATTTTAATTTAGAGCCTTCTCTCTTTATATCAAAGGATAGCTGGAATGGATTTATTCCTTATATGTGTGAAATGTATACTATAAAAATTCCAATGTTGACATTTGCAAAGTTAAAGTTTATGGGAATAAAAATGTATTGTTTGTTCTCAAGAATGCCTGTACCACATGTAATTCAAATTTTGTACAACTATTTCAAGGTATTATTTATGGACTATTGAAGCTACTTTGACTAAAGTATTTACTGTATAAGTTAATATATAGATTAACAAAAGTGTGGTGTTAAAAATTCCTACTAAAATTTCTTACTCTAAAAATATGTTACTGTGTTTCAAACACAAAAATATACTCAATGATCTCTGAATATCTAAATATCTAGAAAATTAGAAATATGAAATCAACATTCAAAACAATAAAATATAAACTAGAAGGATACTTTTTGCTCATTTGTGGTTGGAATTGTTTTCGAAATTGAAAAACATGTCAAAAAAACTGCTTTTATTTTTAATTAAATAATTTCACTGGAATCAATACTTCAGTTGAGACTTTCACAGTGAATACTTTAGGATCAGAAGCAGTGAAGATACATTCTGCTTTAAAACAGTTGTCTACCTCACTAAGGTTGTAAGATACTTTAATGGCTATTAGGGTTAGACCAAGAAATCCCTTTTTTCTTCCTTTTCGCACATGTAGTGTATCTTATTGAAGACACGTTTTGGTTAAAGATATGTTTTCTTAAACTCTTTCTAAAACATTGCAAGCATTTCAATCTGTGTTTACAAAGCTTTTAGAACACTTTTTAAAATCTGTCTTAATATATGCACTCATAAACCCATGCTTAGTTACATAAGATTCGAATGGATCACAGAGTATTTTGTGATCCAATAAATATTCTTTTAAGTTCATGTATGTGTGTGCATATGTATGTGTGTGTGTGTATATATATATATATATATACACAAACATACATACATACATATACATATATATACATACATATACACACATTTATATATATATATATATATACATATATATATATATACACACACATACACACACAATTACACACACACATATCTCAGCAGTTCCTTGAAGCAATCACTGTCTAGCCTATTAATTATATTAAATTTGATAAAGCAACAAAGTATGTATTGATTTAGCATCACACGTCAATAGGAGTCTATCTGTCCCAATTGAGATATCCTCACTACTCACATTCCAACAAGAATCAGTTTGAGTCTCAAAGATAGCTACTTGCATTTTATCTGTCATATTGCATTTGTAATCACAATTTACACTTTGTAAAAAGAAAAAGGCATTTATTATAATGAACATTTAGTGATTTATAACTGCAGTTTCATATTCAACCTTCAGTTAATTCTGTTATTTTATGAAAATTATCAAAATATTTTAAGATGGCAAACAATAACATATTCAAGTAACTAAGACACCTTTGTTAATGGAAATTCGAACCGTGCACTGGCAATATCTTTCTGCTAATTTAAATTAAAAAAATACATATGGATGGGAAATTGTTAACATATTTTATTAGTTATATCTTTATAGGAAGAAACAGCATACTTCTTTTAAGATTAAATTTGATCGTCAAAGTACTATTAGTCACAGCTAATAAATATAATCATGTACTTATATACTATACTTTTATAGGCAACGTAGAAAGGTTCTTTTCAAGTGATAACAAAATTAGTCATCCAGTCAAGTACATTAAAATGTACATTTTTGTTTGATTTTTTTATTAGTGATGTACACAGTGTGTGTACAGCCATATTGGCACCTCCTCCCTCTTCTGCAAGGACACCCCATGTTGGGGAATGTGAGTCGGGTTGTAGGGATAGCCATCAGTTATACAAAACACAATCAAGGGTTTGGGTCCACCAGCAAATACATACTGCAGACTAGACGCAAACAGTCCTTTCCATATCAGTGTCAATACTGAATGGGATCCTTAACCAAGTACCATGGACTATTTGCCCGTAAGTAGCTTTATCATGTCACTTTGACATTTTCTTTAAAGTTACCTTATATACTAAATGTTCATGCTTTATATTTCATAGTATGCATGTATACATGGGAAACTGCGAAGTGCTCAGCATCAGAAAGGTAACCCGGTGCTCCTGCAGGAGCACAGTTCTTGGCTAGACATTACAAGAACCTATGTTGGACAGGAACCAAAACTAGCAAGAAAACAAACAAAAAAAACCAAGATTTGTCTTTTTTCCTGTGGTGATTATATAGTATGTAAGCTAAAATAAAGAATAGCCTTTTCTCGTGTAAAAATAAAACACAACAAGGAAATTTCCAGTGAAGGATAAAATCTCCATTACCATGTAAATTCAGGAATTCTTCACTTATTTAAAAAAAAAAAAAAAAAAAAACTTTTACATAAGGAATTGAAATCCTCTCACCTGTCACCCTGATGCCAAGACAGAGCTTAAAATGTCAAGATCCCCACCCCCACCTTCATGGTTTATTAAGCAAAAAGCCAAAACTCTCCATGGTCCCAACAATCTAGGTTTATGGCTCTTTTCTTGTTCAGTAGTGTCCTGGTGAGGGGATGATTTTACTGTCCTCTGCTGTGGGGTCCTGCCAGTTCATCTAAAAGGAAATGAGTTATAACAGGAGACAAGACCACAAAATAAAGCCATTTAGTTTTACAAATCTATTATGTCCTTCAATATGTTTTATGGGCCTGGTCCTATTATAAACCAATAAAATATCCTGAAACTAACACTTCTTCCTCTCTCTCTTTCCAGTGAAAACATTCACTATTTTATGACTGTTTTTCAAGGCAATTTGCCATTTTAAACTCCCTACATGATTTTTTTTTCCCCCCAGAACCTTCCATCCCACTTTCTCAAACACACAAAACACTAAGAGAAAGAAAGTGGACTTTCCAAACACAAAATACTGACAAGAGTCAGAGCACTTCTCTGGGACATTACTGAGTGTAGCTTCAATGAATTAAGCCTGATTCACTGCGGGTGAATCATTTTCAAAGCAGAGCTGTTCAGCAGTAATTGGCCAAGAATCCCCGCAGAGAAAAGCACTTGTCAAATAATGCTTGTTTACAAATATATCTCCAGACAGCAAAAAGTGGCAGTTACTGAATAAGTTCAGGGCCACCTCCAAAAATTCATAACAGTTGGTACAGGTCCCACTGAATAAACTTATTAAAATTTTCACTTGTTGAATTGCTTGGTAATGCTGCCCAGCCCAATCAATCAGGGATGAAAGGTTTTTGAAAAGTATGCCTCTTGAATTATTTTGTATTAAAGGTTGTATATTTTACTACAGATTATGGGTTTTCCCCACATGTGGTTTAGGTCTATAAAGGTAGCTAAATACATCTATCTTGCAATTTTCTTAGAATGAAGGTTGGAAGAGAATTTCATCTTACTCACTGCTAGTCAACACACTGCATATTCTACTCTCCTAAAGAAAGAATTGTCCAAGATTCTAGCTGGATGCTTGTTTTTTCTGTTAAATTCTCCTTTTTATACACCAAAGTTAAAATCTAATAGTGGCTGGAAGAATAAGTTTAATTCATTTTTATTTCTTCTGGCGTTAATGTTTTTCAACATAATCAGTGCATTGATATTTTTTATACATATTTTTATGTACATAATGGTTTGGGAAATCACTTTGCATTTCTGCAATTTGTGGAAAGCAAATTTCATGAAAGAAATTTATTAACGAATTTAGCATGTAAATCAAATATTTCTACCCTTGTCCTTCCAAATATCTTTGAGAAACAAACAAAAAGTTTGAAAACCTCAAATACAAATTACTAAATATTTCTCTGGTGCACTGGTGATATGAATATTTTAAGGTATCATATTGCTTTGTGTATAATTATAGAAATCCAAAAGAAGGGAATAAGGAAAATTTCATAGTGCCCAAATAAAAGCCTAGGATGATACTAAAGATGAAGAACTGTTGGTTAAGGATGGAATGATTTGGACAAAGCCATAGATTTGTAAATAAGAAAAACAACGTAAAAAAATTAATGACGTGAACGTGTACTTCACAAAATGTGGCCCAGACAACAGGGGTGCTTTTACTGCAGGTGCCGTAAAAGCACAGGGGTTAAATATAGATCATCCTCAGCTAGACCCTCCACCCTCCACCCTCCACCCAATGTAGCCAAGGTTTGACAAGGAAGACTGTGAAACCAGTGGGCATTCAGAAAGCTCCTGCTAACAAGACTCATTCTACAAGCTCCAATTTCCACCTACTGCATTTTTCAGATTGGTGCTGTTTCTGATCTCCTTCCATTTCCTTCTGCTTCTTTCCCCACCTCACTTTTGGTCTCCCCCCCCCCCCATTCACTTCTGAATTCTCATGGAGAGGCCCTCCCCCTGACTGGAACTCATTTTCTCTCCCTCCCCACACGAAAGGGTGAACGACAGTAAGATTTTACCACTTTTTTAAAGACCAATCAACATGTCCCTTTGAGTAGAATAAACCAGTTTAAAGCCCCAACCGTTTTAAAATCCTGTGCTCTTCGTTTCTAATGGGCCTAACATAGCAAATAAATAAAATGCTTATGCAGGACTTAAAAAAAAAAAAAAAACCCTTTTTGTCAACTTTATTAGGAAGGGAAAATATGAATAGGCTAGTTTAAACCTGAACAATTCTATGTGTGTGCACGAATAGGCACTTATCGGTACACATATTCTTTTGATCATATAATAATAACAACAACAATACTTAATAATAAATGTAGGTGTTAGAGAGTGAGTTGATGGGACGGTGTGGGAGGCCCCATCTGCCCACCTTCCGTAGGGCTCCTTGGCATGGGGATAGCTCTGGGTTACCAACTCAGCGTCTCCAACAGAGACTGCACCCACGCCCTCCTCTAGAGGTACTGTACCTTCCCGGGCAAGTATGTGTCCCCGGCCCTTGCAGTAGACTGCTTGTTTAAAGCTGCTGAGCCTCGCGGTAGCATCCACCTACTCCATGTGAATCCCCAGGCTTCCAGCCAAGAGGACACATAAGGGTTTGGTGTGTTTTCATAGTAGGTCTGGCCTGAGATGCAGAACCTCCCTCGTCCATATTCCACTCCCCACCAGCAGTGAGGAATGCGCAGAGAGACCTGAGGGCTCTGGTTGGTGTGAGGGTCAGGGATCCAGAGGGGCCAGAGGGAGAGTCCACTGTCAGAAGGGCTGATCCCACCTTCTGGGTACCAAGAGCTGCACAGGTGCCCAAACCCAGAACAGCGCAGGTGACGCCTTGCGCCCAGCTCTAGGTGCTGCCTGCTGGAGCGGGTCTCCAGAAAAGCCACGGTAGGTTCCAGGAGCAACTTTCTAGAGGCTAGAAGGCCCCTCTCCTCTAAAGCCATTCTACCTTCCCTCCTCATCCACCTTCCCTTGAGTTTACCAGTGAGTACCCCCGCCCGCAAAATAAATCGAACAGCACCCACCAGTGGGGGCGCCTTCTGTCCTTCGCCACCCCCTTCCCTCAAGACATAAAAGCTCTTACCCACCCCAGAATAGCAGCGGGTGATGCCCTACATAACATCTCCTGGCAGTCACTTTTCCCCAAAATAAAGTCACCAGCCAACCTCCTCCATCGCCATCGCCAGCGTCAAATAACGTGTCCGAAAAGGACCCAGCGATCCGATCCTAAGATCCTCATGGCTATCTTCCAATGATCCAGATATGACACTTCACCACGCGCCCTGAACCCAGCCGCACCCAACGTCCCCACGCGGGTGTCAGACCCGGTCCTCCCTCCAGAGCGTCCAACTTCCCAGCCCCCAACCACCATCTCTCCGTCCCCAGGCAGGCGAGTTCCTCTCCTGGTAGCTAATGTCAAACGATGCAACCAAAGATGCGCAAAGGCCACACAACAGTTTGGGGACAAAGAGTGAGGTTTAACCCCCAGCTCGAGCGCCAGGACACGCTGCCTCGGGGCCCCTCCTCAGCCCTGAGCCCAGGTCGCCCCCTCCCCCGCATCACCTCACCTTCGCTGCTGGGGCTGGCCAGGAGGGTCCGGAGCGCCGCGCACAGGAGAAGGCACGTCCAGAGGGGCGCCCGGCGAGGTGAGGAGTAGCAGGCGGCCAGGGATGCAGGGGTGCTGGGGATGTCACCGCCGCCACCGCCTCCGCCACCCCAGGTCCGACGGCGTCCCGCAGCCCGGGGCCCGGAGCCCCGCATTTTCTATCACCCTCTTGTGCCTGGCTGTCCCACCCGGCTTCGGGGCACGGATCCGGTTTCGCGGAAAGGGTCGGGGAGACTCGGGACTCTTGGCTGGTCCTGCGTGGTCCTCCGGCTTCGGGCAGGCGGGTCCTCCGGATGCGGGGATCAGTGATGCGCTGAGCCGGCCGAAGTTTGCGTCTGGCTCCTGCCTTCGCCGCGCTTGGCCGGGGCGAAGCGGACCCGTTCAGGCATCTGCCGCCGTTCTGCACCGCGCCGGGCTCGGCAAGGGTGTCCGCAGGGGTCCGCGGTCCTGTTCCTGTGCTTCTTAAAGACTTTGCAAGGATTGTGATGCTTTAAAAATATATTTAAATAAATGCCACCGGAAGACAAGGGGGTGTTTTTCTTGCCAGGCTTCGGGGTGCGGCGGGCGGGGGGCGGCTACGGCCCAGGTTATGGAAGGCAGGTCATCCTCTTAAGTCAAGATGCCATAAAAGAGGAGGGAAAAGGCGAGGGTGGGGAAGGATGGAGCGAGAGGGGGACAGCCCTGGAAAGAGGCGCGCCGAGGCGGGGACCGGGAGTTGGGAGAGGCTGGTTGGAGGAGCTGCGGCGGGCCTGGGCGCCGAGCCCGTGGGAGGCGGTGCGGGGGGAGCGGCTGGCCGAGGCGGAGCGCTGCGGGTCCCGCGGCCCGGCGCGCGCCCAGGCGGAGGCGGAGAGGGCGAGCAGACTGCCCGGCCCGCGCGCCCGCCGCGTCTGGAGCTCCGAGCCCCGTCGCCGCCCGGCTGCGCGCCTCGCTCCCTCCTCCTCCTCCTCCTCCCCCTCTTCCCCCTCCTCCCGCTCGCTCCCCCGCCCGCGGCCGCCACCAGCTACTGTAAGTGCGACTTGCCGAGCCCGGAGTCACACACCCACGCAGGGAAGACGCGCAGACGCTGGGTGCCCTGGTGAGGGTTGCCTAGCGGTCGGTCTCCCGGAAAGGCACGTCCTCCTCCTCCCGCGGGCATCAGAGCCGAGCATCCTCCCGCGGACGCCAGAGAGGAGGACCGCGCCTCCCTGGAGGGAGGCTCAGCCCGCAGCTCCCGCCCGAGCCGGAGCCCAGGCAGCGCGGGGGACCCCGGGTGTGAACCGCTGCCCGCGGCCCTTCGCAGCCCGTGGCACCCACACAAGCGGGTCCCTGGCTTCTTGACTAAACACCCACAACCCTCCCTCCGAGGGACCTGCGCTCTTCTCCAGGAAAGCAATAAGCACTCCACATTCGACTCAAAGATACTTGCAGAACATCTAAATATAGAGGCGGTTGGATCCTTGGAGATCCCAGGCAAAGAATTCTGTTATTGACATTTGTCGTCATACCATGATGCCAGGTTTTAGTGTTTAAGACATTTTGTAAGATGAAAACACAAGTGAATAATTCTGGTGAAATTAACATGGGTCAAATAAAGCCAGGGCATTGTACTTTTTTAAAAAAAATATTTTTAATTGCCTGAGGTCTACTTCATTCAAAGGCATGCAAATGAACAGGAGAAAACAATTAATGACAATTAACTTTCTGTGTCTCACGCCTGCGATGCTTTCCTTTGCTTTTGTATTTTTCTTCAGTTCACTCATTCGTTGTTTCAAAGATATATACATTGGCGCAGCAATTTCCGTATGCTGGCATGTTAAACATAAAAGATTACCAAGAAAGCATCTACACAGAGAAATGTGATTTTAGAAGAAAGGTATATCATTTAATCAGTGCTTCAGTAACCACTATCAGGATTATGCTGGCATTCACACCTAATACAAGTCAATGTTTTCGCCCATTTTGAGGCATCTAGACCCTTGAGGTTGCCCGCACAGCAAATATATCACACTCTTTGGCTGATCACATTTGCTTTGAATTTAAATATTTGCAATAAAGATGAATAAAAGCTATGTGCTGTTTTAAAGAGGTGGAAGCTCATCTTTATTGTTGTTTTTTATTTATTTATTTTCTCTGACATGTTTTAGCACCAGGAATCTGAAAGTGGCTTCATTCTATCATAATGTGTTCCAAATGCATGAAGCAAGAAGAGAGGAATGGCTGTGAATCAGTTCCCCAGTTTGGCAAAAAGCCTCACTTTGAAATGGAAAGTCAAAATTTATGTTGTTATTCGAAGATAATTCAAAATGTAAGGCTCTATCCCACCCCAGTTTATGAGTGACTTACTTGAGAATTTCTCAACAGAATACCAACTACCATATCTAAAGCTCAGGAGAGGTTCTGTCTGACACAGGCAGGGACGAGCCTGAGACATTGCTCTACTTCTTCATTTCTTCATGCCTCTACCTTTATCAATAAGTCTGGGACTTGGAGAGAATAGCCATTAAGCTCCCTTGTCTGACCTTTTGCATATGTGTGGCACCTTAGAATAGTATAGTCAATATTCTTAGCTTTCAATTTAAAAACCTTATCCTACCCAAAGCTCAAATGTTCTACATTATGATTTACTAAAATTCTCAACTGTTCTCTTCCTCTGAACTACCTCAGGTCTCTGACTTTTATTCCTATTCCTTGTTCTGAAGAAATCACTAGTCACAAAACAATTAGCTGCCTTACCAAACATGACTTTTATTGCTGATCGTCTTTTCCAACCAGTTCTTGTCTCACAATTATGAAGAATGAAGCACATGGCCAACAGGAGAGAGCAAGCCAAGAAAGGTTCCGAGTCACAGGAGAGCTCCCAGCAGAAGATTGGAGGCCAACACTAAAGATGGCACCTAGGGTTTTTATACCTGGTCAAAGAACAGTGAAAGCAATTTTCGCTGATCTGTGTATATGTTTATTAGATCAGAAGGTAAAAGGCAATCCTGTGAGGGGCTCTCAGTGAGATTCAGGGCTCTGTGTTTCCTCCACTTCTATCTTACCTTCAGTCTGAGGAGAAATAGGTCTTTTATGTTTCCAAGGACTGATAACCAGCATGAAACAGTCTGTACCCTGGTGACTTTCACACACACCAAAAATAAATAAATAAATAAAATGGGCAAAATATACTAAAATAAAATAGAAAATCATGAGTTTGTTCATCTCATATAAATATCTGTAGTATAATGTTTATGTCAAGGCAAAGCCAATATTTTCCAAATGTAGATTAAAAATAAATTGTAATTATAAGCACATATGAGTAAACAAAGAGACAAAATTTATACAATGTTTAAGAAAATCTTGGAGGGCTGGAGAGAGGGCTTAGCGGTTAAGCGCTTGCCTGTGAAGCCTAAAGACCCCAGTTCGAGGCTCGATTCCCCAGGACCCACATTAGCCAGATGCACAAGGGGGTGCACGCGTCTGGAGTTCGTTTGCAGTGGCTGGAAGCCCTGGCCTGCCCATTCTCTCTCTCTCCCTCTATGTGTCTTTCTCTCTGTGTCTGTAGCTCTTAAATAAATAAATAAATAAATGAACAAAAAAATATTTTAAAAAATTTATACAATGTTTAAGAAAATCTTGGAAAATGACTGTTCTGGTCATGATTTAGAATCACGATACGTCCTTCCATTTGTCCAAGTCATTGTTTAGTACATTTCACATACCTTGAAAATGTAACAGCTTTAAAATGAAGACTAAAGACCTGAAGAAAATGGTCCGAGTTCCACTAAGGCACGTTTAATCAGATATGCAATGCTTATAATTTAGTTTGAGCATCAATCGCAAATGTCTTACACACGTGTCTGTTTTGTTGTTGTTTTTCTAAGTTACCCTTAACACACTCATGAAGACCAAGTTGTTGCATTGAAGCCAGACTTTTGTCTTTCATATTCCTTTGCACAAGCAAAGGTTAGACTATCAGTATTGATTTCAATGCTCTGTCACTGGCATTTGTCATTTTAAGCAATAACTCCCAAAGTGAAAGTGACCAGTGTCGTCCTCACTCTCAGCTTGTTTCTCTTTACCGTTGCATTGTCCTGAGGAGCAGGTTTGCAGAGGAACCTTGACAAGATACCTTGAATGTGGATAGCCCTTGAAATTTCCACATTAAAATTAAGTTATCAAAATATATCTTCTGTATATTCAAAATAGGACAAAAGCATACCTGACATTGTCTTGCTCATGCTTGTTGAACATTTACTCTGTGTGAGTCATTGCATGATGGTTTTATATTCATCAATTCACAGTGACAACACTTCAACCATGCTGAAGATGTAATCATGACCCCCTTGATAATAATGTGGAAACAGGAAAATAGAGGTGACCTTCTTAGTTACATTACTTAAGACAAAAAAAAAAATCTTAACACAAGGTACTGACTCAACTCAAGAAAATTACAATGTAACATTAATGGTCTTGATAGCTCCTTGTTCAGAAAAAGAACAAGGGCACTGTGTGAATTCTATATCCATTAGATAAACCTAGGAATAGATAAAATATTCCAATTTCCATGTTCTTTCAGATACAAAAGCAATTGAACAATGCACTTGAGATCATGTGAATGAACAGGATAAAAACAACATGAGGATATAAATAAGCATTACTTGCAGAAAAAGACTGACAAACTCAGGCATGATTTGCACAAGTGTGTGTGCATGTGCACATGTGGCCGCAATGCAGATAAGGAGTCAAATCAAGAAAATAATAACAGGAGCATGATTTCAGCTTGTGGTCACTGATATTAGCATATACAGATGGCATCAAAGCCCATGCATAAACCATGCAGGAACTTAAGAAACAGTCATGAGTTTTAAATGTTTTTGCCAACTTACAATATTTCCACTTTGTGGGAAATTTGTTGAAAAACAAAGGTAAAGCAATAGACCCGTGAAGGTAATTTTTTAAGATCCATGACTGGCTGAAGAGGATCATTTTACAGTGGTGTTAATTATTTTGATGTCCAAAGTAAATTTTAGCAGTATATTTAAACAATCCTTAATCTGAAGTTCACAATCAAGATAATTCCATATTTATTACCTTATATGTTGTATTTTAATTTTTTGAGCATATTTATCCTTTATTCAGTGTTATTTTATTTTTGAACACTTTTCCTAATATCCTGAATTCCATTATCTATATTAATGTAATGACTCATATTTCTACCAATTTACTGAAGACCTAAAATTAGTTGAAAATAGTTGGCTACCACATGGGTGTTTCCATTTAAGAAAAATGAATAATTTTATTTTACTGAACTAGCAAGAGTTTAAATATATATAAATTATCTCATTATTTAACTAAATTGAAGTATTGCACATAAAAAAGTTAATTTGTTAAATATCCTTATCAGAATCACAATTGATTTTTCTCTTTTCCATGATGACTGAGAAAAGAAAAAATAACTGGTTATATTAATATTAGTAAGGACTTCGGAAGCAAAGAAGGACAAGTATTTCAAATAAGATATTGTGAGCCTAGAACCTCAGTGGGTGATGGTAGTAATTTATTCTTAATGATTCCTGTCTGTCCTATGAAGTTTCTCAGCATACTATGAGACCAAGGCTGGTGTAGTTTATGAGGAGCCAAACTGACTTGCCAAGAAGGTCTTTTGTACTTGCTTGCCAACAGCGTCTTGGACAACTGGCATCACAGAAAGCTGTAGACACTGAAGTAATTGGGAATCTTCAGGCTGAAGAAAGCATACAGAAAGAATAAAAGGTCTAGAAAAAAAAATAGCTACTGTGAGAGAGGAAATCCCTGTGGATTCTGACTCACTTTCTAGACTCCAGAGCATGAGTTAAGGAGTTATAAGCAACCTCTAATACTTTCATATTCTCAGGACAGAGTTCCAAACTTAATATTTTACTGATTTGAAAACTTACAATTAATCCACCCATACAAAAGTATGTCTTAAAACACAACTAGATTCAGTTTGCCAAGGAAAAACTGATAAGTTTGTTCAGTGGTATAAAAAGGGATACATATAGGACCAAGCTTGCATACCAGCATTGAAAGTCTATGAGCAGGATTTGTACTACTAGCTAGCATTGATAATCTCATGTCTTCTGCTGTTGAGATTTTAATTAGGGTTCGTTTTTTAGAGTGATTTCATGTCATTATCGTGTCTTTAAAATGTAGCTAATTTTAGGGCTGGAGGGATGACTTAGCAGTTAAGCGCTTGCCTGTGAAGCCTAAGGACCCCAGTTTGAGGCTCAATTCCCCAGGACCCACGTTAGCCAGATGTACAAGGGGGTGCACGCGTCTGGAGTTCGTTTGCAGTGGCTGGAGGCCCTGGCATGCCCATTCTCATTATCTCTCTCTCTCTCTCTCTCTCTCTCTCTCTCTCTCTCTCTCTCTCCTCTCTCTCCCCACCCCCGTCTCTCTCTGTCTGTCGCTCTCAAATAAATAAATAAACAAAAAAAACATTTTAAAAGTGTAGCTAATTTTATATCCATCATTTTTAGAATTCAAGCAAATTAATTATGATGGACTAAAATATTAAGTGCAGTAATATTTAATGGGTAAAAAATAAACAATTAGTCCAATAAGAACTAGTAAATAAAATTTACTATACCCATATAATATAATATTATGGAACCATTAAATACTTACATAAGTATTTGTTTTCATTAAGTTTAACTATGCAATATCAAATTACGATGGCTTAAGAAATAATAACTATGTTTTCAAGGCTTCATGCTATTACTAGCATCTTTATGTGACTTATGGGATAATTTGGATTTCTCTATATTTAAGTTTTGCATTTTCTTAAATTAGCATTTATTACATGTGACGAGAAATAGAAGGTAGAAATCCTAAAGTAAAATGCACACAGACCCAAATTGAACCCCAAAAGAAAAAATATATATAAATAATACAATAGTGGAAATATGCTGATAATGAGTTGCCTTATAAGGTGCCTTGTTAGTGCAGTATGTAGCGTGCCAGTCTTCTGAGTAATCACATACTAAAACAATTTGGAAAACCAATATTATATGCATTAGCCTCTGATGTTATTATACTTATAGCAGCTACAACTAGCTTGACTTTATTATTTTCTATTTAAACTCCACAGAAATTCTAAGTATTTCACGTATTCCAAAAATCCTGGGAAGGATGAGATTTGAGGTCTACTTCACATGCATAAGACTGTAGGGTCAGTCATTAGCACCACATGCATTTGGCTGTAGTGGCTCACACCTGTAAATCCTGGTGCGGGTGAAGAGAACGCAGGATTGATCCGAAGTACAAAGTCCTCCTCAGCTACATAATGAGTTCTAGTCCAGCCTGAGCTCTGTGAAGCCCTATCTTAAAACAAACAAATCAATAAAACAAAAAAGTCCCGAAATATAAATCATAAATCACAAATTGATGCTTTTGAAATATATGAACAGTGTTTTTGTTTCTTTTTTGGCATGTGTGCAGGCACATATGTGTCTGCAGGTGTGCCTGTGTTTGCATGTATGACAAGGACAAAAGTTGCTAAAAGGCATGTTTCTTAACTTTTCTCCACCTTATTTTTTTAATTAACACTTTCATAGATATTCTGCAATGAATTTTAATCCCATGCTCTCCAGTGGGCCCCTCACTAAATCTAGAGCTCACTCATTCTGCTGTACTGCGTAGCTTTGAGATCTCAGTGTGCCACTACACCAGGGTTTACATGGGTACTGGAGATCTGAACTCAGGTCCTCTTGCTTGTAGGACCAGCCCTTTATCCACTGAACTAGCTCTCAACCCCACAACAGTACTTATTCTTAAATATGAAGGTGATTGCCCAACCAGAATTGGTAAAATATAAATTGTATACATATTATTTACGAAGTTAAATAGGATTTTTTTTTTTTTTTTTCTGTAGAAGTAAGTCCTAGACAAATTATCTCCCTTGGGAAAACATGTCCCTTGACCTCACCTTGACTAAGTTTAGTCATGGGCTTTCTTAGTCCTAGAATCAAATTTCAGTCATGCTTTCCCAGCCTAACTTAAAAAGATAAAATGTAATCTCCACTATCTAAAGGTAAAATGAAATAAAACAAACAACAACAAAAGCATTGCAAGCTGTTACTTATTGCTCATTGCATCTCTAGGCTGCCTTCCTACAAACGTCCACTTCTACTTCTGGTCCTCTCCCCATGGAGTTAGGTAGAAGTGAACGTGGGCATTGTCAGAATGTAGTGGGATTCCACAATGTAAACTTTTGCAACAGTTGTTTTCTCTCTTAAGTTTTTGCTTGTTAAAACAAATTTTACTTCAAGTGAGCTTTCTGTAAATATCTTAAGTTAATTATTGATTTACAGGATGTTGTAAAGAAATTTAAAGGAAATACTAACATGATTCTCATTTGTAATATAAAATAAACCAGGATATTGACAATGGCACAGTTTACAAAGCATGTAAGATTTCAAAAGAAATATATGTAGTCAATATAAGCATGTGTAAACAGTGGTCTTTGTAATTGTATCGCTGTGGTAAACCAGATTACCCAACTTTACCATCACTGCAATATTTTCTCAGGTCAACAACCTATTACCCTCACGTTATGCTCACAGGACTATGATGCAGGCCACTTGACTCATTGAAGGACATTGCAGTTGTTCTCAAGTTTTGAACAATTACAGTTGAATTTGCTGAGACTATTCATGTACAAGTTCATATGTGGAAATACATCTTCCTTTTTCTGAGGTAAGTACTCAAAAGTGAATTGTTATGGTATACAGTAAGTGACTTTTGTCATAAATTATTAATGCTACTGAATTTATTTGTACTGATGAGTTCCACTACTAAATACTACCAGAACACAATGAGCCAGATCCAACTGGGAAAAAGAAGTCACTTTGAAGAGTATATACAAAGAGTTGGTAATTTAGCTCAGTTGTGGAACACTTATCTAACATGTATGAAGCCATGGTTTCTATCCCCAGAAGTGCAAAAGAAGTATAGGTTTGAACATGAACAAAAAAACTAAACACAATGTAAAATCACTTCTATATTGCTAAAAAAATGAAAATAAAAAAGATAAATTTCAGAAAAAAACTTGATAATGTCCATAATATTTATATTCTTAAACTTGAATACCTTAATGATAGAGATTTAGTCATCTTCATGAAATAATAAGTATCAATTCAAAAATTTTTCAATTCCCTCCAAATACATTACTTAGCCTTATTCTATTTACTTATGAACGTTATTTTAGAAATGTAACCCTTGGCTGTGGCATTGGGACGAGTAAATTATATCACTTGGTTCCAAGCAGGCATGTCAAAGGACAAGTTCAAGTACCTTTGTGCAGATACTTTTGAGTTCATCCAGGCTAAATAGCACCTTCTTATCTTCTGAAATGTCCAGCAGCTCACTGAAGGAAAATGGAAGCAGGTATCTTTCTGAACATCACTAACTGAGGGCATTGGGATTATCATGTGATTTCTCCAAGCTCATTGTAAAGAAACACTATCTTTATTTATTTGACAGCAACAGACAGAGAGAGAAAGAGACACATAGAGAGATAGAATGGGCAGACGAGGGCCTTTAGCCACTGCACATGTGCTGGAGAGAGGGCTTAGTGGTTAAAGCTCTTGCCTGCAAAGTCTAAGGACCCATGTTCGACTCTTCAGATCCCACATAACCCCAATGCACAAGGTGAAGCAAGCACACAAGGTCACACATGCTCACAAGGTGGCACACATGTCTGAAGTTCAATTACAGTTGCTGAAGACTTGTGGGCCAATTCACACTCCATACCCCAGCATAATAAAAGGCCAGTCTTTTGGGCTTGCCTCAAAAAACATTAATGACTTCTGAAAATTTATTAAAATAAGTAATGAAGATGCTTCAAAACAAGTATACAAATACAAAATCACAAAGAATAAGTGAACATTTAAAATGGAAATGTAAATCATTTTTGAATGGCTAGACAGCAAATGAGCCAATGAGCCAGTGGTAACAATCCAAAGAAACTCCTTGCTTTCTAAACATAAGTCTGAAAAAGACTTATATGTATGGCATTAGGAAATTCTGACATTGGAAAAATGAGATAAAAACTTCGATTTTGGTTGATATTCTATTTAAAACAAATAAGCTACTTAGATTATTTTCTTCCATTTGTTAACTAATTTACCTAATTTACTCACAACATGTTGTTCCACCTAATTATTTCTCCCTAATATTATTTTTTTTCAGACTTGTAACCCTTACCTCTGGTATTGGAATGAATAACTCATACCACTTTGTACCAACCTGACATTTCAATGGACAAGTTCAAATACATCTAGGTAATTTGAACTTGCAAGCTAGAATCGTGTTGTCTCAAAGAAGTCCATCGTGCTATCTTTGGTCTGGCAGCATGTAGAACAGAATAGCCTCCCAAATGATGCATGCTATATTGCTTGTCTATTTCTCAAATAGCACATACTACATTACGATTTCCATAAAAGAAATGATCTTGACACTACTCTACAATTTTTTTTTTTTTCAGGATTAGAAACCAAGTACAGCTTTTCTGGGCTCCATGGTTTTATATTCTCTTACATGCCAACATAAGGGAGAAAGAATGCAGTCATTGTGGTGGGGCCATTATAAAGCTTCACTTGCTGGGCTGAGGCTGGAGGATTGATTTCCTTGCTGGCCTCAGCCAGGGGCTATGCTCACGTCCTTACCTTATAGGTCACTTCAACAGTGTGGCCAGTTTCATCAAAGGGAGCAAGTTCCCAAGATGAAATACTGTGCAAGCAAAGCAAGAGTTTTCATCTTTTATATCCAAACCCAGAAGTGATACTCGATCACCTTTGCCTACTCAGTTCATTTAGAAGCAAGACATTGGGGTCAGCACCCACACAGAGGGATGAGCTGTAACAGAGATGTCCAGTGGTGAGATCATAGGGGGAAGCCTAAGAAATGTCCCCAACCCCAGCCTTCAACTGTCAGCCTCACTTGACCATTCAGCTTTAAATCCCTAAAATAACACAGAGAAATGAAGCAGGACAATAAAAAAATCTGAAAATTGGCTATATGTGATTGAAATCAGAAAATAATAAAATTATTGATTATGATTAATAAACAAATCAAGAGGCAAAATCCTGGAAAACAAAAGAAAATCCATAGAATTGAGTTTCAGAGTTATCTCAGAGTTTAAGGGCACTTGTTTGCAAAGCCTGACAGCCTATGATTAGTTCCCCAGTACTCTCCATAAAACCAGATGCAAAAAGTGCTACTTGCATCTGAAGTTCATTTGCAGAGACAAGACCCAGGCACGCCCCCCCCCTTTCGCCTTAAAAATAGGAAACTAACTAAATAAATACAAATATCATTTAAAAAAAGAAAATTCAGTGCTGAAGGGATGGCTTAGCTGTTAAGGGCTTTGCCTGCAATGCCAAAGAACCCAGGTTCAATTCCCCAATATTGTGTGATTTGCCTCATTAAAATGCAGGTATACACTAAGAAAAACAATACACTGAATTCATAAAATATGTTGGTGCCACAGAGTTATAGAATTTGGATTTTCAAACTATCAAATATTGATCTCATGATGACATCTCCCCAGTGCCTGGATAGTAATTAGTCATGATTGGAGATATCACAGACTATTCAAGTGATTTCCTTAGGTTAAAAAAAACTGAAAAGTACAGAATATAACAGCTGTTACTCAGGTCTAGGGACAGAGCTCAGAGTTTAAGCCTAGCTTGCATGTGGGCTCAGGTTCAATTCCAAGTATCACACACTGAAAATCAGTCCCTAGGGAATACAATTTCTAAGGAAAGGACAAGAATTATAAATATATCTCAGTGCACATGCCATTAACATTTACATAGAAATGACAATGCACATAGTTCATATCTAATAAAAATGAATAAGGATGTCTTATAAAAGGATGGATAGCAATTGTTAGAGATGGAAATAATTAAAGAGTACAAAATTCTAGTCCTTATTATTGAAAAAAATCAATCTGTAATGAATAAATCTTATAAACAATCAAGATGCTACAGTATGTACACGTTACCTCCAGAGACAATGTTACAGGCAAAGTTAATCAGCAGAAAAAGGTAAAATGGTTGACTGAAAATATTTCATTCAGGTGTAAGGATAATGAATCATTGAATTATAGCATAGACAGAAATAAAAAGTAACTATATTTTAAAATAATTTATAAATTGAGGCTGGGACAATGGCTCAATTTGTAAAGTGTTTGCTGTATAAGAAAGAGGACATCAGTTCACACCCACAACACTGTGTACATGTGAGCATGCACACAACGCACTACATGCACACACGTGCAAAATAAACTCATAAATATTTAACCTGTGCTTAGCTTCATAAAATTTGTTTTCACCTAAGCATTGTATTTTCAACTTGATCTCAGCCAATATGCATCTTTCAGTATTTTAATAATTTTACAGTATTATTGGATATAAATTGATATGCATCCTAATTATTATATTTTTTGCTTTGTTACCTCCCGAAATCCTCTGCACCTATTTGTGGGAGTTCTTATAGGATGGTTACCTAAATGTAGAATAAATACATAGACATTTTAATGTGAACTTAGATAACTGCTAACTGGTTCTCAAAATGTTTGCAAAATCTTTCAGTTCTAAAGTTCCAGGTTTGCAAAGGGATAATCAGTGAAGCTCTTTTCCTCTCTAAGTCATTATGCAGTTACTTGGGACCACAGAATGTGTTGCAGGTCATCCTTGACAAAAGTGAGACCTTGCCTCACAAAAAGCAAGTGTCAATATATATAGTGAATTGCTCATTTACTTTCCTGTTGAATTTTTGTACTTTATTTTCTGTAAGGAGTGCATAGGCCTTTCATTTTGTCCCCTTGGGCAACAATAAATGCAAGACAATACTGAAGGAAAGTCAATAGAGATTTAATAGAAAAAAATGATTGCGCTAAAAAAAATGTTATACTCAGCAAAGATACTCTTCATCTGTGAAGGAAACATAAAAAGCTCTGTATAATTACTTTAAAACTACTAGAAGTATGGACATGGGAAGAATGCTCAGTGGTTCATGTGCCTGCATGAGAACCTGAGTTCCAACCCCAGAAACCATCTTAGAAATGCTAGATAAGTTTCATAACCCCAGCGCTTGTGAGGAGTGACAAGAGGGTACCTGTTCCTCATTGAGCACCAGCAGTGCAAGTTCTGAGCTGAAGAGAAATCAAGTCTCAACAGAGGCTCATGGTGTTCCCAGGGGTAACACTGAGGTTGTTCTCATGCATACATGCACATAAGACTGGTGAGGTCCACACACACACACACAGAAAAACAAACAAACAGAAAACCTTGAAGGGACTTTTACACTCATCTCAGTGCCCCCTCTCTTCATAGGCCAGCATTTTTGAAAATTATCATACTTTGTGACACTGAGTAATAGCAAATTTTCATTTCAGCAACATGGATATATTTTTGAATAATTTTTTTTACTTATAATACATGAATGCATTTCTCATATTCTCTGTTCCATTGTATTACAAAGCTATTTTTATACATCCATTTTTAGAATGCTAACAAAACTGGACCAAAGACAAGACTTTTTCAATTTAAAGAAATTTTAAATTTTCTTTAGTGTTTTCAACACAACAAATCACAGAAGAGGTATAATGCATGGCTTCATTTTTGGACCTGGGCTCATGTTGAGATTTTCTTCATTTTTTTTTTTTTTTGTTGTTGTTACTTCTTTTGATTCTGTTTTGTTGCTTTACTTTTTTTTTTCTTTACTCCCTCCCTCCCTCTCTTCCTTCCTTCTTTCCTTCATTTCCTTCTGTTCTCTCCCCATCTTCCTTTCTTTCTTACTCCATCCTTTCATTTCCTTCTTTCTGCTTGCTTTTGAGTGTGACAAATTTTCCTTCTTGCTTAATGAAAACAAAATGTCTATGATCTCCTAGACATCAATTGTAAGTTGAAATTTTGATTAGCAAAACCAAACCATGTTTTAGCTAGCAGTGAGAGCAGTACTATGTTGCAGCTTTCTTTCTTTCTTTCTTTCTTTCTTTCTTTCTTTCTTTCTTTCTTTCTTTCTTTCTTTCTTTCTTTCTTTCTTTATTTCTTCAATGCCTCTTGCCCTCAGGCAGATATTGTAGAGATGATGCCTCTTGTGGTAGGCAGTCGGCTAACTTTTCCTGATATATTGATGGATCCTAGACCTTCTCTGTATTCTTTGCCATCTGTAATCTAAAACATGTCCTCCAGCCAAAAACAAGAGCAGGTAGATTTAAAGGGGATAAGCACAGTTATCTGTGAGCCTGTTTAGTGTGCATACGCACTATTCTTAGACAAAGAGCCGTGGAGGTTTGGAGATATTTTCTGGAGTCTGAGTTTCCTATTCATGAGGTTCTGACTGGTTCCAGCACTGTCATGAGTTCTCTCCCACTGAGTGGATCTCATGTCCCAGCTGAGAATAATCGGTTGCCTGCATAGGCTGTGTGTCACTCCTGCAAAAGTGTGTACTTCTAGCCCGATGGCTGATCCTTTCCTTATTCATACTATTGGAGACTGTTATTCCCCAGCATCTGTCCAGTTCTTTGAGAGCTATCCGGGAGGGAACTGGTTTTCTTCTCAGTCCCAGCATGTCTGGGTCTAATGATGTTCTAAAGCTGCAGGTAGTAGTGCCTTCAAACATAGGGTCTTATGCTTTAGCTCTGGTAGGTAACCAGGTACTTTAGAAATGGCCTGCATTAGCAAGTGTGGTGGCACATGCCTTTATTCTCAGCATTCAGGAGGCAGAGATAGGAGGATCATTGTGAGTTTGAGGCCACCTTAAGACTACATAGAAATGGTCTGCATTGTTTTGAGGACCTTACAGGTCTCCCTCACTACAGCTCATTGTTGGTGGGGGGGGGGGGGTAGCCCTCTTTTGGACCTGAAAATTTCCAGCAAGAAGTAATCATTTTAAGCTTTCTCCACAATCTACAAGGCACATCTGTCCAGGTCATCCCCTTGGCCAGTATTGGAGTTTATATTTTATAGGTACAATTGAGGAGACAAGTTTTTATGGTACTTCCTTAAGTTTGGATTTTCATCATTTTTTATGATTCTCTTACTCTTCCTCCATCCCCATATTCTTTTCTGTCTCTTGACTTCCTGTTGAGTAGCCCCTCTTCCATTCTCGCCTCATTTCCCTGTTTTTCCCTAGCTTCATTCTAGTTCCATGCCAGTACTCCTGATGCTTACTAGCACTTAAAAGCAACTCAACCTGTTCCAGTTTAGGAACCACCTATGAGAGAGAACATGTGGCAATTGTCTTTCTCATCCTATGTGATCTCACTTAGTATGATTTTTTTTCCAATTCTTGACATTTTTTGCAATTTTTATATATGCTTTTCCTTTTTAAAAAATAACACATTTTTTACTCAGGAGTCAGGAAGTATGAAGGAGAGTTCGTGGACCATGGAAGGAAGAATGGATGCACCTACGTGGACCAAGAGCCCATGTGGGAAGACTGAGCCTAAAACATGAAAACAGATTTAGAAAGGAAAAGGGTTGAGAGAGCTCCTGCCATGTGGAGGGCAAGAGGGGTCAAGAGCCCATGGTGAAGGGGTGGCTTGCCAGGACCTCAGCACTCAAGAGAGGCGAACAGCCCACTGGAAGAGAATCTTCAGCTGTCATTGCGCGAGTAGAATGCTATTGAGTATGTGCTACGTATACATTAAACATCTGCCGAGTAATGAGCATCTGGGCTTATTTAGTTTTATTTATATTTTTGAGTTCTTTTATAGACTCTTGATGATTTGCTTATCTGTACTATAGCTTTTTAGTTTCATGAAGTCCTAATGGGGGAGAGTTTGTCTCTTTTCATGAACTGTTATTCAGAACGTCTTTCAATATACCTGTATCTTGTAGTGTTCTCCCTAGTTTTTTTTTATTCTACTCTTTTGAAAGTTTCAAGTCTTATATTGAGGTCCTTCATCCATTTGGACACTTTTTTTTTTTCCAGACTGAAATAAGAGGGTCCAAATTCATTCTTATACATATGCTATCCTGTTTCTCCAGCACCATTTGTTGAAGATGCTGTTTTTCTCCACTGAGCAATTTGGCTCCTGCGTCAAAGGTCAGGTAGTTGTAATTAATAGAAATTATACTTTACTTCTCTTCTCCTCTCCTCTCCTCTCCTCTCCTCTCCTCTCCTCTCCTCTCCTCTCCTCTCCTCTCCTCTCCTCTCCTCTCCTCCCCTCCCCTCCCCTCCCCTCCCCTCCCCCCTCCCCTCCCCTCCCCTCCCCCCTCCCCTCCCCTCTCCTCTCTTCTCTTCTCTTCTCTTCTCTTCTGTCTCGTCTGGTCCCTTCCCGTCCCGTCCATCAACCCGTGTGTCTTCTTGTGCCAGTGCTGGGCTGTTTTCGTGCTACAACTGTAACATACATTTAAATCCGCTATCACACTACGACCAGAGTTAGTCATTTCCTGACAACACTTTTGGCTATCCAAAGTTTCTTTTTTTTTTTTTTTCTGGTTCCATATGAATATTTAGACTCTTTTGTTTTATAACTCTTAAAAATGTTGCAGGGATATTAATTGGAATTGTATTAAAAGTGTATATTGCTTTTGGAAGGATGAGTATTTAAGTGATAATAATTCTTCCAAATCATGAACATGGGAATTCATTCCAAAATTTTAATGTCTTTCTTAAGTTCTTTCTTCAGTGTTTTGAGTACAGAGGACTCATTTATTTAACTTGTTCTTTTCCAAGTCTTAATTTGTCCCAAGTTGTGTGAATTTTGCTCAGTTGGAAAGTACAGTTTTTTATGTTATTCCTATATAAACAGTATTAGGAATTTGCAGCGTATTAGATTGCAAGTTGTTTATGTTTATTGCATCAGGAGATCTTTGGAGATGCTGTGAGCTCCTGCCTTCAAGAAGCTTCACTCAAGGTGCACAGACTTCCGTGTCCTCAGGCTTAGCTTGTGTAAAGATCACCCTGTTACAAATTAGCTTTTATCAACAGTGAAACATGCAAATTACTGATCATGCTCTTACTAAATGGGATGCTTACCCAGCACTGTAGGCTGAAATAAAATCTTAAAGGCAAAATATTTACTTGTTATATTTTATCATGAAGACAGCCATGGACAGCTTGTAAAATTGGGAAAAATTTGTGTATTTAAGCAGTATCCTCTGATTTTCTGGGCTAGGAATGTCAGCTAAAGAGAAAGAAGTGCTTAGCCCATGACTCAAATATTTCACAAGCTCTAGTGGAACAACTTCTCCTGATGAAACTTAAAGCAATTCACATAGTATTTTTAAAATCTTTTTACCTGGTTGCTTAAACTCTTTGCCATCATAATTTGTGTGCATAGTTTACAAAAAAAAAAAAGCCTATGTGATGTTATATTTGTATATGAAATCTTTAAATCAGTGGTGCTATCTTTTCAGTCATTAATACTTTTAGATCCCATTTGATATAACTCAAAATTAAGACTACTTTATCTCCTGTTAAATGTCAGCACTTAAAAGAGGCAAACTTTCAACAATTTAACTGTGTTAAACTGTTACAATTCACCCAACCTGGAACCTAAATTAACAATACTTACTGTGGGCTGTACAGGTGGCTTATTGTTTAAGGCACTTGTCTGTGAAGCCTAAGGTCCCTGCTTTGATTCCCCAGTACCCATGTAAGCCAGATGGAAAAAGGTGACCCATGCATCTGGAGTTCATTTACAGTGGCTGGAGGCCCTCCTCTGCCCATTCTTTCTTTCTCTCTCTCTCTCTCTCTCCTCTTCTCTCTGCCTCTCTCTCTCTCAATAATAATAATAATAATAATAATAAAGTAACCCTGTAAATTCTTGAGGGAGTATATGAGCAGATGCATGCTTTAAACAACTGTTTTACATGGACCTTATCAAAATATTACCTTATGTAGAAGTTGATAATGATAAAATGTAATCACATGTTAGCCACCACATGATGGCATCCTTCTTTCTAGTAGGAGAGGAAGGGGAAGGAAGACAGAGGGTAGCGGGAAGTGGAGAAGGAAAGAAGGGAAGTAGAGAGAGACATCAGAGATCTGAGATTATTAAATGTAAAAGAAGAGCACCAACTTTACAGAATTAGTTTTCATTATTCATATTACATATATTATTATATATATATATATATATATATATATATATATATATATATGTATGTATTTTTTTTTTTTTTTTGGTTTTTCGAGGTAGGGTCTCAGTCTGGCCCAGGCTGACCTGGAATTCACTATGTAATGTCAGGGTGGCTTCGAACTCGTGGTGTCCTCCTACCTCTGCCTCCTGAGTGCTGGGATTAAAGGTGTGTGCCACCACGCCCGGAAAAATGGTGTTTTTTTTTAATACTAATTAATTAATTTATTTATTTGAGAGTGACAGACACAGAGAGAAAGACAGATAGAGGGAGAGAGAGAGAATGGCGAGAATGGGCACGCCAGGGCTTCCAGACTCTGCAAATGAGCTCCAGACGCATGGGCCCCCTTGTGCATCTGGCTAACGTGGGACCTGGGGAACCGAGCCTCGAACCGGGGTCCTTAGGCTTCACAGGCAAGCGCTTAACCGCTAAGCCATCTCTCCAGCCCTGAATATATTTAACAATAGCCATTATAATTTTGGCTTTGGAGAATTACTTGTTTGGGCAGTTTCATGTTAAAGTGATTTTTTGTTCATTTATTTACTTTTGGTAAACTAAGGTTTTTATGATTACTGGATTATGTACATGAACCCTGTACACAGAAAACTTGAACAGTATGTTTGGAAGTTATTAGAAGCCATAATCTGTTGTCACATAGGCAAAGTGAGATGTGTTTTTTTTTCTTGTTTTCCAGATAATTATTATCTTTAAAGAATTGTTTCATGTTTTAAGAACTACTTTCATTGGTTGGTCAAAATCCTAGATGCTAAACTGTTATTTTCCTTACAACTCTGCTTGAAACTCAAAAGAAAACATTCACACTTCAACCTTTTGCTTCTAATTGGAGAGGAAAGTTTTTTTTTTAATAGATAAAGATCACACAGATGCATACACATATTGTGTTTTAGAATGAGGACATAATGAAGGAGTATTATTCACTTAGAGAACATGGGGAAAATAAATGATTAAAAACAATTCCATCATTCAAATGCCATGATTGGAGTTGATGTACTATATGAATTGATAAGAAGCAGAAAATACTAAATTCAATTCAAAAGACAAGTTTTAATGAAAGCTAGAGCATTTTAGGATACATTGTTCCAAAGATACTTATTAAAAATGATTTATTATCATATTTATTAATGGATATTAAAACATGATCTAGTGTCTATATGATTGGACATTTTATAATTTCATTTTACTATATATTTCATATATGCTGTGAATTCTATTAAATGTGTACATTGGTTTTTATTGCATGTACTTGGCATTTCATATTTATTCTGAGTGCGTTTGCATATATTACTGCATTTTCTCTGTTGTTTTCCTTCTTGGTCATCAAATAAATTACATTTTTCAGACTCTCTTGAGTGATGTGCCCTCATCACTTTTCATCCAGCATATCTTTTTCCCTACCTGGAGTAGGTCATGAACGATCTGCAATTCTCAGGCCATGATCTTTGTTAGTTTGTGGACTAGAGAGGTACTCAGAGGCATAGAGGAATTGAAATTTAAATCTGAAAAGATCCTGGAGGCCACAGTGACTTCATGGCCTCTTTGATGTAATCAGTAAACCAGGAATCACATAAAACTAGTGAACTTTGGTAGGTGATATGTCAAGTCAGTTACACTACTGTAGGTAATGTGCTCTCAGGTGGGTACCAATAGCTTGATTGACATGACGATAAGTCATTTCTATATTATAGCTATTATAGTTTAGTGCTGACTTACTTCAATATATTCATAAATTCGCTGCTAATACATTATTGCTCATGTTGCACTACCTAAGGCTACGTATGGTGGTGCACACCTTCCATCCTAGCACTTGGGAGGCTGGGTTAGGAAGACAGCTGTGAGTTCAAAGCCACCTGAGACTACATAGTGAATTCTAGATCAGCCGTGGCTAGAGTGAGACCCTCCTTCAAAAAACCAAAGAGAGAGAGAGAGTGAGAGTGAGAGTGTTAGAGAGAGAGAAAGAGGATTTCCTTTCTAGATCCCAGTGAAGTTCCTCCTCTGCCTTTCTCACTGCCCCATCCTCCTTTCATGAGACTGTTGTCCAAGACACCCATGGCCGTCATCTGCCACGTAGCCCTCTTATTAACCTCACTTGTTCTTGTCACAAGACATCCAAGTGTATTCCGACCAATGTGTCAGAATTTATATGTTCATTTAGCTAAGACGTTCAAACTACCACCTGTCATAATGTACAAGCTGATGTAATTCTCATGACTTATTTTTTGTCACTTTTTAGAAAGTATTTTCCCCAGAGTCCTGCCTAAAATAATTCCTTTGCATATCTTTCACTTTGTGTCACTTTTTCCTAATGACTACAACTAACTCATATTTGCTATATCTTTGTGTGTTCATTATGTATTCTATTACCAGGAATGTTAGTTTGCCTACTGGAGTGTTCTCTTTAGGATTTTATTTATGTTTCTAACCATATAATTGATAGTCAATGCACAAAAATTTAAATAGTTGGTGAATGAATATCCTAATTCTTTTTATTTTTAATAACTCTTTTATTTATTTATTTTCAAGGAGAGAGACAATGAAAAAGGTGAACCAGGACCTCTAGCCACTGCCACTGAATTCCAGAAGCATGCACTATTTTGTGCATCTGGCTTTACATGGATACTGGGGAATCAAACATGGGTCATATGGAATTTCAAGAGCCTTAAATATGGAATCATCTCTCCAATTCTTGCCCAACTGAATTGTTATAGTAATGTTGACTAAAACCAAATTCCAAAGAGTGTTAGAGAATTTTCATACATATTAACCCATTTGTGTTTCTTCTCAGTTTCCCTCACATCCTCCTTCCACTCTCCTTTGACCTGGTAGACTTTCCTTTTTTGTTCTCACATATTCTTTTTTTACTCTCATTTCCTTAATATTACCATCTCAGCATACCTGCACCATCAGACAGTTTGAAGATATATTAAATATAAAAATATGATTGTTAGGCATATTCCATATATTCCCATAGTATTATTTTTTATAAAAGAGAAGGAGAGAGAGAGAGAGAAAGAGAACCAGCATGCTAGGGCCTCTAGCCGCTGCCATAAAAGTCCAGACATGCTTGTCACCTTGTGCTCATACTACCTCACTATTTTGTGCGTATGCCTTATTTGGGATCTACAGAATCAAACATGGGTCCTGAGGCTTCCCAGACAAGTGCCTTAATGACTAAGCCATTTCTTCAGCCCTCCCATGGTATCTTAATTTTTTCTTTTTTAGTTTATTATTAATGTTTTGAAAGAAATTTTTGTATACTAACATATACTGTAATTCTTCTTGGATTAAATAAAACAGATTTGAAACCCTTCTTATTCATTCATAAAATAAATTTAAAAGACTTTATTGCAGTTTCTCCTAACATTTTTACCATGATTCTCTGCTTGTATACTTTGAGTGCCCTTTGACAATCTTTAAAGTACACCTAGTGACATGATATTAATGTCTATGCCTATTGGGCAGCAATAATGATCTAAAGCTGTTAGTTCTTTTGTGGCAATTTATCTTTAGTCTGAAGTGAGTACTTTTATATGAGCTAATGAATAAATAAATGATTAAAATTAATTTTGTCGTGTCTTCACTTTCACTGAGTGACATGCCATGTGCCACACAATACTGCTACCTTTCACACATTGTGTGGCCCTCACTCATATTTGGACAACTTTTTGTCTTGGAAAATGTTCCAGAAATGTTGTAAAGCTGTAAGATGAATAATTTACATAGATAATTGGTGCTTCATTACTTCCAAAACAAAGGAAAACATATTTTTCCTCCATTTAGTCATGTAACTTGTGTGTAGGACTTCCATCAAAATAAAATGTTTGCATTGACACACAGTAGCAAACCCTCTCAGAAACAGACCTGCATGAGATGCTTTTTACACATTTTTTCACTTTGCTTTTCAATTGCATTCAAAGCTAAGACCTGTGTGTTGATTCATTTTTCTTTCTAAATCTTTCTTTAGGATGGCTGTTTTGCTTTTTGCAATAAATACATTAATATATCATACATTCTCAACATATTTTCCAATCACATTTTTAAAGGGAAAAAATAACATTGATTAATTTCCTTTTTATTGTAATTATGAATTTCATTTCCATCTAATCAGGAACACATTTCCAAATCACTTTTTCTAAAGTTGCACCTTTCCTTTCTGATTGCTCACTGCTTCACAGGGCTCTTCATTTCTCCACACAGGACATAAATGCTGCATGCATTTCACATCATTCTTTTTCTTACTTTCTCCTTTGCTCTTCTATAATAATGAGCTCAATGAAATCAAGCATTCCTGTCTATGCATTTTTATCATGAGACTCTTGTGTCCTAGAAAAGAGTGTAATAAATCAATATTTATCAAGTGAATTAATGAATGAATGCATGAATGAATTCATATTTCAGTATATCCCAGGAGAAGGATTTAGCTTGTAAATTATAATAAATATGCCAAATTTTAGAAATATTTATCACACATTGATGCTATTCATTAATAGACCTCAAATCCAAAACTAAAACTATAGTACACATATTAGGAAAACACAGTTTAAAACTTCCTGAACTTCTAATCGAATGACTTCCTTCCAGCACATTGATTGTACAAATCTGAAGATTTAACTGTAAATGAAACTTCTTTTACATTATTTAAAGTCAGAAGTCAGGACTTATTCTCGTTCTATCTCATATATTTCTGGCAAAGATGCTTTGAACTCTCATTTAGAAACACTGGCAACTTGTTTTTAACATGGTCTATTTGTTCCTCCCTAGTGAAATGTGTGAGACACAGAAATAGAACATTGTGTGATGGAACAGATGCTGTATCCACAGCGGGTTTATATGAGGATGCTGATGACAGATGCTGCCTTCTACCAGTAGCCCATAAAAGAGGGTGCGTATTACTACTGACAATTACTCAAAATGAAGTGGGCTGTGGGCAACCTTGAATGAACAATACCACTCAAAAGTACTGAAAGGGATCTTACTATATATAAATGTAGCCAAGTTAATTTTAAAAAGAAACAAAAAAGTTTTATTTTAAGACTATTTTCATAAAACATCCCCTTAGATTTCCTTAGGGAAATGATTTTTCTCTTTGACAAAAAAAGTGAGACTAAAGACAAAAGTCACGCTTACTATGAGCACAGTACATTAGACAGTTATATATCTTTTAAAACAAGACTCAGTTTTCAAGATGGTGAACGGTAGTCATAATAGTGGTAAGCATATTTACTAGAATTATTTCATTTTACCCTGCAAAACTAACTAAAATGAACAACTGAAATCACAATAAAATTTACAAGAGGCAAACGAATGATTTTGTCATTATATTATTTTATTCCATAACATTAAAATGGAAGTACAATTTACCTCAAACATACTTTCATTTAGTTTTTATCTAGTGATATTAATTTTATAAATCTGTGTGTGTGGCATATGTACATGCATGTTTGTGCATGCAAAGAGAAGGAAGGAATTCAATTTCAAGAGTCTCCTTCAATTAGTCTCCATCTCATTTTTTGATACAGTGTATTTAACTCAAACTCAAAGCTCAATGACTCACCTAGAAAGGCTAGACAATAAGCCCCCTGGATCCGCCCCAGTGCTCTGAATATGTTTCCATGCCCAGAATGTCACACAGGTGCAGGAGATCCAAACTCATGTTCCCATGCTGTGTGGTCTGCAGTTTACCTACTAAGCTCTATATTCAGATGGTATTGAGGTATTTGTTAAGAAGATATATGTATTATCATTGAAAATGTACCAACACTTTACTATTTTTAATGAATATATAACTATATGAGTATCTACTTGAGAGCCTAAAAATCCCTAGGACTTAGATCTGAAGTGTTCATATAACAAAAAATAATAATAATCAAAAGTGTACAGGGACAGGTAGGCTAATTAACTTTATTTAATCATTTTCTAATACCTTCATATATCCAACTACATTGTACCCATACATTTTTCATTTAAATTCCCATTTTATTATGCCATGGAGAAAAACAATGAATAAATATCAATCAGTATATTTTGGTCCATTAACAGCCTGTCTGGATATGATCTTATCATTTTTTTCTGTCTGTTCGAGGTTGGGTCTCACCCTACCCCAGGCTGACCTAGAATTCACTAAGTCATCTCAGGGTGGCCTCGGACTCATGACAATCCTCCTTCCTCTGTCTCTGGAGTGCTATGATTAAAGGTGTGAAGTCATCTCTTGGTGTTCAGCTCTGTGAATCATAAGAGGCTGCAGAGCAGGCTTCGGGATCATGCCCGCGAGGGAAGGTAGGCGTGCCTTGTGCATTGGGCCCATCTCGTCCCCACTGCTTAAAGGTGATCCAAGGGACATTAACTTTCTAACAGTTCGTGTCCTTCATACTGAAAGGCAGATATTCCATGTCTCAATAATCCTCACGTAGACTAAGGAGAATACGACTTCCGGAGAAGCCAACTGTGTGCTGGGCAGTGTCAACTGACGCTGCGGTGAGCTCAGAGGAAATGACCCTGGCCCGGTGGGAGAAGTCCGTGAAGGTGACATTTTATCTCCTCGTCACGTCTGCTTAGGTGACTGCAAGCATATGACATGTGCACACATGTGCATGTGAATGTGTGCTGTATGCTCTGTGTGTTTGCATGCACACTTTTTCCTTTTATACAAAAGTTTCATCAAAACGGAAAATCACGGCTGGAGGGATGGTGTAGCGGTTAAGGCATTTGCTTGCAAAGCCAAATGACCCACGTTCGATTCCCCGGGACTCACGTAAACCAGATGCACAAGGGGGTCGCATGCATCTGGAGGGTTTTTTTGCAGTGGATAGAGGCCCTGGCATGCCCATTCTCTCTCTCTCTCTCCTCCCCCTATCTCTGTCAAATAAATAAATTATTAAAAAAACAGAAAATCATTGCTAGTAAAGGTACTTGGAAGTAATGCATCCAACACGAATAGTCACAGAAGAATAGGTCTTGACATGTTTTTGCCAGGAACATTTTCTTTTATTTTTAGAAGCATATTCTTATATAAGAAATATTTTAAGAAATAATATGGTTGTGATAGTGTTGATAAATATGATGGGCTTCTCAATGTCTGGATCATCCTACTTCAAATTTCTTTGTAAAAGTGAGTGAAGAATTACGTGATAAGATGAATAGTATGAAATTCACATTGACTTAGTTCCATTATGCTTTATTATCAGACACTATCTTTTTATTCTATTACTTATTTATTTGAAAGATAGAGACATGGGCAGTGAGGGGGGGGAGAGAGAGAATGGGCATGCCAGATTCTCCACGCCACTGCAAACAAACTCTACATACATGTGCCCCCTTGTGCATCTGGCTTAGTATGTGGGTCCTGGGGAATCAAACCTGGGTCCTTTTAGATTTGCAGACAAGTGCCATAACAATTTAGCCATCTCTACAGCCATATGGTTTTATCTATTACAGATTCTAGAATATATTAATGTGTTCTTATGTAGTTATGCTCATTGAAACAAGTCTTTTGTGAGGTTTATTAGAGATCAAGGATTAAAGAAAGGAGTGAAAAAGCAGCCTGCTATATGTCATCATAGCAAAAATGTATCACTTTGCCTTGAGATGCTCCCAGACCTACTTTGTACCCACTCTAGAATGCTTGGGGTCTGAGCTCGTACGTAACACTGAGTGACAGAAGAGGGTGGCTCTTTCTCTGTTCACCTTGCAGCTACGCTAAGTTGTGTCCAGGCTGAGTCCTCATGTTATTCCTTCATATTCTCTGCTTCAGCTTCATTCATTTTTAGTGAAAGAGTCTTTTCCTAAATGCTATAACATGTTGAAGGACAGAGGCAAAGGGAAGCAGGGGATTCCCTGGATCTTATCTGATAATAGATTTAAGCTCCTCATGTGCCGCAGGCTTTCTCCACATTTTCATTCTTTAAATATAAATAGTTCATTTTAAAAGTAACTGTAGTCTTTCTACTCTTCTCAGAATCAATGGTGTAATCAACTTGGGGGGCTAATACCAATACCAGTGCTTCCAGTAAACTCGACTGATTGATGATTGTCAAATTAAAAAAAAAAAAAAAAAAAAAAAACAAAAAAAAAACTTGACATTGCCTTTAAACACAGCAGTGATTCTCTGTTACAGATCTGGTGTGTGTGTTCACATGGTATCTTACTTACTTACCATGCCAAAGAGGCTTTGCATTGCTACTAGAACAAGTCTTGTGAATGTTTGTGTATGTGTGTTTGTGTTGTGATATAAATATTTAAATATATTCTATACAGGTAACTAGGACTAAGAATGAAATGTTCAAAAGTCATACAATCTACATGAAACATGTAGCAATTAAAAATCAAATCCACTCTATCCACAGTCCTGAGGTCAAAGTTATAGAAAGAAAGTACAAATACAAATTCCTCCAAAATGTAACAGGTCTCAAAAAAAAAAAAAAGAGGAGTCAGGAAATAATTAGAGTAGGTCAGGATTAAATTGAATGGAATCTGGGTCACAGCCAAGAAAGGTTTTAAGGAGTCTCAATGGCTTCTTTCAGTAACTGCAAGTGCCTTATTCGCCACCTGGACTTAAAGTAACAGATGGAAAAATTAGGAGATTAAAAGCAATTTATGACAAAATATGGGGGTTTAGGAAATTGATAGATTTATATGGTCTGTGAATGAAGTGATGCAAATTTATTTCATGGACAGGAAATTTCTAGCTCATGGATATGATAATTTTTCTACACTTCTAAGATCTTTTGTTTTAACCTTTGTGAAAGCATTTTCATGAATGTCCAATACATCAAAGACCATATCATTAATAGGCCATTCTTGTGTTCACAATGCTGGGATCTATTGTTTTTGGTTGGTGAAAAGAGTTCACCTAAAGGTTTTCTTTAGTTAAATGTCTTTATTACTGTCACAGAGGAATATAATCTGCTTGTAGATGTAACTGCTACATGATTTTTAAGCTCCAATACAGATTGCCCAAATAAGGAAACAATCTATATCAATAAAATCCATTTTGGATTAAAATTAGAAATTATAATCTACTGTCATTGAAGTTTGCAGATCATCTGTTTCAACTTATGACTTTCGAAAGCACTAAGGATGTCACTGAGGAAAGAGTAAATAAGAAGTTTTTAATAATCCATACACAAGAAAAAACATTATACAATCAACCACTTAATGAAAGTAAATGCAGAAATCTATTTTAATAAAAAATAACATGTCAAATGGGTCAAATTTGACAATGTGATTTATAAAAATTAACGGAAATTTATCATATCAATGTAACACTGTGAAGATTATTTAAATATGTCTTCTTCTTTAAGCTGTCATGTATGTAAATCTGGTTCAACACCTATCTAAAAATTTCTGTGAAGACATTTTAAATAAAAATATCATTTATTACTTAAATAAGGAGAAATGCCTAAACAAAAGTGAATGAGCCCATCAAAGTAGAAGAAATAACTCTGACTATATCCACCCTCAGGCTCCCACAATAACCTCAACTTTGTCTTAGGCCTCAAGCTTGTGAGTCTTGTGTTGCTGACTTTCCAGTCACCATGATTTTGTTTCCCTCTTGACAGATGAGAGATAAGTGGGTAGGGAATAGATGGAGAAATGATAGGTAGATGATTAATTGACAGACAGATAGATGATATCTATATATATTTGACTTTTTTCTGTAGAAAACTCTAGTATCGCTATTATGGATCATAAGAGTAAAATAATATAGATGAAAACCTTAAAAAATACGATGATATCGGGGAGAGCAAATAGACCTGTGTTTAAAGTCAGCCCATCTTGTGCTGATGATGTATGTTTGAACATAGTTAAGAAAACTCAACCACCAGATAAAATGGTAGGAACATGGTGGTATTAAATGTTATGAATTATGATCTGTGTAAGGATTGACTGGACAAAATCCACATTAGAATTTATTAAACAATGGTATCAGATTGTGAGCACCTAGGTACTATCACTTTCCTGGATGATGTGACAAAAAAAATAATTATTTTTTATTGTTAAAATAATTCATTGCTGTGTATTTCATAGACTCAAATCACCTTGGATTTTGCTTTTAATATCACTTCATTCTAAGACCACTACATGAGAATATATGGGATAATTAAACTTGAATCATCTCTGTCAGTTACTTTTCTTACTGTTGTAACAACAACAACAACAACAAAAGTTATGGAAGGGAGGATTTATTTTGCTCAAAGTTTAATGGGGATAGTATAGTGTCATGAGCATGAATTGGCTAGTTAAACTGAGTTCAGAGCCAGAAAACAGCAAGAGAAGATTGTTGGAGCCCAGAACACTTTTTGCTTTTAATTCAGTCTTTGAACCAACCTATAGGATGGTGCCATCACATTCAAAGTGGTGCTCAGTTAAACTTTTTTGGATACTGCCTCACATACTCATTCGGTGTGTTTTTTTTTTTTCTATATGTTATTAAATCTCATGAAGTTTACAATTGAGATTATCACATCTCCACCTCTTTTTTTAAAGAATTTTTAAATTTTATTTATTTATTTGAGAGCGACAGACACAGAGAGAAAGACACATAGTGGGAGAGAGAGAAGGGCGCGCCAGGGCTTCCAGCCTCTGCAAACAAACTCCAGATGCGTGCGCCCCCTTGTGCATCTGGCTAACGTGGGACCTGGGGAACCAAGCCTCAAACCAGGGTCCTTAGGCTTCACAGGCAAGCGCTTAACCACTAAGCCATCTCTCCAGCCCTACATCTCCACCTCTTGTGAAGTTAACTGCACCTGTAATGAATACTATATCATATTCCTCTGTACATTACTGTGAGGACATTTAAAGAAAGAATTAACTGATAGGTGAGTGAGAACTATTCCTTCTGAGTAGTTGGCACATTCTAATTGGTGGCTCAGATGTAAAGAGGCCCAAAGAAATTGAAGTTCTGTGTGCCTGCCTTCATTTCTTCCTGAGCAAATAAATCTACTGCTTTCCTCTGCTGATATTGGACTACCACTTCTTCAGCTTTTGAACGTGAACAGGATATCAGAAAATCTCTATGAATCATCCAGAATCAGGGTGGGTCTGCAAATAAAATTACCTTTTTCTATCTCTCTAGTATGGACATGACAATGTTGAGACTACCTAGCCTCTGATATATAATCTGATAAATTCTCATTTATAAATTCTAGCTTTCATTCATCTATCAATACATACATACATACATACATACATAATGTTGGTTCTGTTCCTCTAAAGAAACATGTCTAATAGAGTATTTATGCACCATTTCATACATTAATGGTTAACTATAAATGGAGACAATATTCAGAAGAGTTATCAAACTCAGGAAAATTTACACCATAGTTCTTCATATAGGACAATACAAAGTGCCCAACATCACCTATGCACCACTACTTTACCAAATGCTTAATATGAATTGAATCTAGCCTCAAGATTGGGTTCACTTGCAGGAACTAAAATGAATAAAATAAAACATCACCATAAGGAAACAATCACATATACCTAGAATGTGGAATGTTTTCTAAAATAACCAGCTAGAACGGTAAATGCCATTGATGAAGCATGCAGCCACTATTCTGTGTCACTGCAAGACAATATGGAAATGGAAAAGCACAGGTATCCTACAAAGTATAAAAGAAGTTAATGGCAGTTACACTTCAATATGATCCTTTACTACCACTCATGGCCTCCGTGCACCTGGGTTTTACCACAGTAAGCTAAGGCCAACACCATGTCTGGGCATACTTCACACTTGTTTGTTTGTTTGTTTGTTTTAATATATTTTATTTATTTATTTGCAATCAGAAAGAGATAAGACAGAAAAGAGATAGAGAGAGTGGGCACATCAGGAACTCCAGCCATTTCAAATGAATTCCAGACACATACACCACCTTGTGCATCTGGCTTTATGTGGGTGTTGGGGAATTGAATCAGAGTTGTTATGCTTTGAAGACAAGCATTTTAACCACTGAACCATAACTCTAGCCCTTATTTTTTTAAATATTACCTGTCAAGAGGATTGCCAGAACCAAATGAAGGAGCTTTAAAGCATACATAGTTTAGCTCTGCTTGAAGGACCAGATGTCACCAGGCTTTTACCAAAATGGTGTGTTTTTTGTTTGCCTTGATATATTCTTATTAGATATAACTTTACAGAGAAATGAAGTAACCAAAAAAAATGAACCAAAATTTATCACTCAACATAAAAGAATTTCTTAGTAATCAGTCAACAGTGGGAAGGATGTGGAACCCAGAGTCAGCATCTTATTCTGTATTTGGCCCAGTTAGTTGGCCTGGCTTCTGATGTGAATTGGCAACACAGCATAACCTATGTATCAGCCTGCAGGGGGAAGAGAGGGGAAGAAACAGGGAAAGTCAAAACAAATGCAAACAAGCATGAAAGAATCAACCTCTTTGAAATAAAAGCTTATTATTTTTATTACTTAAGCATATGGACAAATGGTAGATTAGTCTGAAAAGATGTAAGATAGGAAAATTCATGAATGACAGTATACATTTTGCTATGGATATAAAAGTCATCATTTTCTTCCCTGCGTGTTTATTGCTACAAGAAGAAATTACATCTTCTGTGGAAAAAATAGCTTTGGTGATGATAAAAAATGATCCCTGCTTAGTAAAAACAATGCAAACATAAAATTGGAATGAATAAAATGAAAACCAAAATATACTTGTTGATTCAAGTTACCATTATTAATTTGGGAATTATGATTCACAATCTCCCTACCAATACACAGTATGGGCAAATGTGTACATATGCATGCTCTTATGTATTATTTATTCGTGCAAACATTTCTTCCTAATATACTGTAACAGATAGCTTCAGGTTCACTGAGATGAACTTCCAGACCAGGCACAGTTATGGAGGAAAGGATATTTATTGAAGCCTAAAGATCCAGGGGAAGTTTCATAAATGGCAGAAGAAGCTGGCCTGCCTTCACAGGACAAAGCAAAGAGAGAGAAGTACAAGCCTAAAGGTCAAAAGCCACAGCACACTTCAAGAACTCCAGCTAGGCACACTTTGCATATCTTTAGATTGAAACCTGAAACCCACCACCACACCTTAAGATCCACCCAGTGACACTGCCTCCAGCCAGGTGGCTGCAGATGCAAACTACAAACAATAAAGAACTGAATATATTGAGGGCCATCTATTCAAATCTCCATGTATAAAAGAGATTGTAAAATAAAGGAGGAAGAGGAAGAAAGGGGAGTGCTGGCTTGGATTCTTCATACTAGTCCAGGAGAACTAGTTCATCATTAGAGACCTAACCTACTCCAAGGTTAATCCCTTCTGTCATGAGCATGGCCTGTCTGGTAGTTTTAATCAGATCCCTGTCCATAATCTGGTGGGTTCTGAATTTTTTCTCCCCATATAAGAACAAGGGGGAGCTGGGGTTGTGCTGGAGGAGGTGTGAGGTTGGGGGTGGGCATATGTGTACTACAGCTAGCTTCCTCTCGCACGGCTCGGCTCACTCTCCGGCTACCGCTATGCACCTGGGGCAGGGGCGATGTCTAGTGTCTGCTCTGCCATCTTTTGCCTGCCATCCTGATTCTTCTCCTAGAGACTGTAAGCCAAAATATACCCTTTCCTCCTACCAGCTGCTTTTGGTTGGGTGTTTTATGAAAGCAAAGAGAAGGCAGCTACAACAGTTCTACAACGCAGTCACCTCCCATATAAGCTCTTCCACCTCTGCAAACATTAGACATGGGAGGAGGAACTTCTGACACATCGATTTATGGGAGAAAAACAATATGCAAACCATACCAACACTTACTTGATCAACAACAATGAATATATATGCCATACACACACACACACACACACACACACACACACACACACACACACACATTCACTTATAAATATTACATTTTACTTTATGGACTTTGTATAGAATAATAGATTCCAGATGGTAAATGTGTTGTTAGGGTCTGTAGTCTCTCATCACTGTTTTATATTTTTGTATCAAAACCCTTGATAAATGTTTGTAATGCTACTTGAGAATTTTAATATTTGTCCTTGGGTTATTCTATGTTTTATGCTCAATTTCATTTCTATTTTCAGTTTCTTTCCAAATGTGTATGTTTTGATTTTGTTTTGAATTTTTCACTTATATTTTTAAAGTTTAATATCTTCCTGAATAAAGGATTATTACTGCTTGTAAATGGAACTGTTTTGTTGCATAATTGTTTCTGTTTTTTTATATTTACATACTTTAAAGATGTACATAATGCCTCAGAGACACTTAATGTTCTATGTTTAGTTACTCTCTGGGTTTGTTCATGAAAGCAGGGCAGTTTTGTGTTTTTTTTTTTTTTCATTAGAAAAATCCAAATAAAATGTGAACAGCATTTCAAAGGGACTGCTACATGACTGACAGTAAAGCCAGCATGGTTTCCAGCACAGAGATAACATTCCACTTCCTGATTCAACCTTACTGAATGATATCATGTGCCAGTCCTTGTGGGATTACTAATGATGACACTGACCATGGGAAGTGCACACTGATTTGTCATAGCCTTGGAAAAGTCACATATCCTCATACCTACATTCAGCCTCTAGGAAACTGTATATGCAACATATAAAGACATATGTCTCAAAATCCTTTTAAATATTTCTTATTAAAAAAAGCAAAGCTGTGCAGTGTATTATCAGTATTGTTGGCCATATGTACTAAATCTATTTGTTTATCTTGAACTAATTCAGTAATTTGCAATGTCAGAGTGAAATATCATTTACGTACAGATAGAACTACTATAACTTGACTGTAAATCCAGTAACATCAGTGTGTAATGCTTGTGATCAGGTCAATAGCAAATTATAGACTCTAGTTTCAAATAAACTCTATGGGGGGGGCACAAAATAAAGCAAGTAGAAATGTTAATCAAAGACAAGAACACTTCTATCAGAAGGTCTATCAATCTAAGGTAACAATAGGTAATTGTCTATAATTGTGTTTCATTGAGAAAAAGTGAGTCATATAGCATCAGGTGTCACTATCATTTTTTTCACTGTGCCTGAAAGTTTCTTTGAGGAAATGACACAATGAATAATAAATAACTAATTTATGTCATATATTTGCTTTTCCCTAGGAAGGTATGCCAGATCCACTGGAACACACAAGGCAAGAACAACACTGAAAATATTGAGATCGGTGTTAAGAATGTGGATCCACTCCTGGAAAGGTCAGGGCTACCCTCAACAGCTGTTCAAATAGAAGCCTTCAAGCAAGGCTCAGAAACTCTTCTGTAATGGGACAGTCACTAAATACCTCTGGTTTTGTGGTCCAAATGCACAGCAGGTTTGTGAGTCTGCCATCGGATCATGAGACAGCGATAGACCATATGTGAGTGAAGGGGTGTGGCTCTGCTCCAAAAGCAACGGGAGGTGCCAGACGTAGTCTTTAGACGGCGTTTGTGAATTTTTGTGTAGGTGACTAAGAGGAATGTCACTTACATCTGAAATAGAGGTGAGAGCCAGACAGGTGAGTGACCTTCTATATAATAACACAGTCCAGGTGCCTGGGCAGTAGTGAACCTGAGAATCACCGAGGTACAGATACAATTAAGGATGGTTTATCTTGTTGTAACAGGGAGGTTTTCTGAATACCGGATCAGTTAGTTAGGCTGGAATTATGTAAAGAGCACTATACTCGTTGAGGACAAAGAACTCTCGATAAAATCTTCATGTTAAGAATAGAATATACAAATGTGAGGTCCTAGAAGACACCAAGGATATCTACAGAAAGCAGGTACCAGTTGTCACAACCCCCATAACGCCAACTCCAGAGGCTATGCCAGCACACTTCAGGAATAATAACCTGAAACAAGTGTTGCAACCAATTCAGTGACAAAGACATATTGTTGAATGCTGTTTATTCTCAGAATTCTGGAACACAACAGGCGCTTATGGGTCATTCCTAGAGTGTGTATCACCTGACACCTATCAAAGATATTTCCAAGAGATGTTATTACATGTATACCACAGTTTTAATAGTATTTATTTGCTCATAAATTCATGATTAAAATTTTGCTGATTTAAATCTTGTATATCCTTGGAACATCAATTGTGATTTTTTTTTATTTTTATGCTTATTTATTTATTTGAGAGAGAGAAGGAGGAAATGAAGGAGGGAGAGAGAGAGAGAGAGAGATGGAGGGGGCAGAGAATGGGCATGACCGGGCTTCCAGCTGCTGCAAACAAATGCCAGTTGCATACGTCACTTTGCACATGTGGCTGAAATGGGTCCTGTGGGATGAACCTGGGTCCTTTGGTTTTTCAGGCAAGTGTCTTAATCACTAAACCATGTCTCCATCCCACAATTGTGATTTTATTCCTCGTTAAATTTCATATTATATTTTAAATTTTAATTCTAAGGATAATTATTGTAGATGTAAAAACATTCTAGAAAATGTAGGATGTGGAAGAGTTGGCTATTGATTGACATGCAATAGTGAGCACAAATTTAATATATTATCTCTTCCTATGACCTCCTCGGAAGGTACTTTTGCGTCACTCTCCATGAAGCACCAGATTGAACGACTTCTCTGACTAGGTTATTCCTCAGAGTAGAAGTTCAGTCAGCCCTGCTGAAGGATCTCCTGAGGAAAGAAAAAAAGAAAAAAAATGAAACTACATCATTAGGGAGAAATGATCTATTTAAAGACTCACTCAAAGGAGTGTCATCACTAAGGATTAAAATAATTTTCTGCATATTAAAAAGTAATAAAAGAAGGAAGAAGTGAGCCAACTCAGGAAAGAATGGAAAATGTCATTTTATAGAGTCTCAATATAAGAACAATAAAACATGTGTCACTAACATATCTTGCCAGAGTATACAGCCTCTGAGAGTGAAGGGCACATAGTAATAACATTCATTATTATTAAATGTTAGCAGCCTAGAGCTAAAGAAAATATAAACTCCAATATTTATGGTAAATGTACCTTAACTTTATTATGCCGTTGTAGAGTTGACTATAAATTTCTAGGATAACATCTTGTAGGATTGCCATTTAATATTTTTTTTAGACCTAGCTAGAGCAAGCTATTCTTCGCACATGTTCGTCTTCTGTCTCTGCCTTTCTTTACCACCTGCTATCAGTGTTTCAGGCAACAAAACAACAGTGTTCTCAGCAGACAGCACCGCCTCCTCCAACATGGCAACAGCTCACAGCCTTCCCTTTGAGGCCGCGAGGAATGGGATAAGTGTTTCTTCCCCTTCCTTTTCAAACTCCTCGTTTCCTCCTTAATGTTTAAACACCAACTTGAAAAGAATGATCAAAAAATCTCTTTGGAACTGTATGCATAAATATATAGGAGGATAAACAAGACAGTAGGATAGAATATCTTGTTGCATACTGCTTTTTCAATTAATCTGGAATGTTGTATATTTGTAGAAGCAGTTATCTGCCATGAATACATTGACTTTCCTCTTTTTGCATAACTTTATGGTTCTTGCTTTCTAATTGTTTTTTTTTTTTCCTCCAGTGAACAAATATACTTTCCTAGTAGTAAGTGAGTTTTAATATTAATTACATTTTTTTCTGTGACAACTTCTACCAGAAATAAGAAATGTTGGTTATATATAGAGAGAAATTTTATAAGCAGTGAGAGCAATGAATATTTGATAGTATTCTGTCTAAGCAAGATATTTAAAATACTAAATAACTCAGTTTAGGAAATATATTTAGGAGGCTATGTTGGTTAAAAAAATCCATATTTTTCTAAATTATTGATGTCTTATCTAATATATTTTGTACTTCAAAGGAAGGTTGCTTTATGATTCAGAGGAAGAGAAAGGAATGTTTTGAATCAAAATATGAATATAGGCTTAATTCTTCCTATAATAGTAGGTACATAAATAAAATTAACGGTCAAGAAGTTTGTAAGACTCCAAAACTTATCCTCCTTTGCCTTCATGAAAATTAATATGTTGAAAGAATGTACCAAGTATGATGTGATTCACTTTCAATTAAAAAATGAAAAAAAAAATATATATATAATTTTATACTAATTCCAATAGAGTAGAATGAGGTAGACCTAAATAAACTAAAAGGTAAGATTTCTCATTATAATGTTTCAGAATTTTTACAGAGAATAATAGTGAAAAGAAATATATTAATATATTAAGACAAACCTCAAAATAGTAAAATGCCCATTTTTATTAGAAGAAATGATGAAAACATGACATAATTGCATGTAATAAAAGTTTAACCTAATCTGATAGATTTACTTGTGGACTAATTTTTGAAATGTACTGTGTTAAGCACTGGGTATGCTTAAGTTATTCATAAAATATTAGAAAGATAAGCAAGTTAAACCAGCTACTATTTCCTTGTTTTTTAATTCGTTTTTAAAACTTTTTTAACTTTTATTTTTATTTGAGAGAGAGAAAAAAGAGAGAGAGAATGGGCACCCCGGGGCCTCCAGCCATTGAAAACGAACTGCAGATATATGTGCCACCTTGTCCATCTGGCTTACATGGGTCCTAGGGAATCGAACTGAGGTCCTTTGGATTTGCAGGCAAGTGTCTTAGATGCTAAGGCATTTCTCCAGCCCCCCCCCCTTTTAAATTCTTTGCTAACATATATCTATTTATACAGTGAAAGGTGTCATAGTGATGTTTTTCACTCAAGTACACAATGCATTTTAACATATTCACACCATGAGCCTCTCCTGCCCGTAGATGGAGGCTTCAGGTGCCTCACACAACAAGGAAATTCAATTTCAGCTCAATAAAAATAAATATGATACATTTCCTAAATTTATTTTAGAAAATAAACACTCACACATCTCATATGAAATTCTGGTATTTGCCACACAAATCTGAAGCTGCAGTTACTTGCAGGCTGTGCAGAGTGGAGACAGGAGTCACTGGCGATCACAGAGGGACAGCAGCTTCAGGAGGGAAGATACAGTCTCAAGGGAAGAAATATTTAGGACTGGAGAGATGGCTTAGGTGTTAAGGTGTTTGCCCACCAAGTGTAAGCAAAGCATAAGGACCCAGGTACGATTCCCCAGTTCCCATGTAAACCAGATGTACAAGGTGGCTGGTCATTGCATTTAATCGTCTGATTATTGTGTTATTAAATGAATTCATTTAATAAAACAATTTTTAGAAATAAATGTCAACTTTATACAAAATCTGGAACATTTTAAAATTAAAATTCTTATCTTTTTGCCTATTCTACTGGATTAAAGAATGCATAGGGCATTAATACCCAATTATAAATGTTATTGAGGGTAGTAGTTTCCGAGAAGTTCGGTACGTGTACAGTAGAAGATGTCTACTCTGAGTATGGACAGAATGGTCAAGGGCCTAGATGGAACAAAAGTGGATAAAAAGAAAGTCAGCCAGCCAGCGTGTTCACGCTCAGTTCTTGGGTGGGTCTGTCTACTGTTCAGGAGCTGGCCCTGGGCATCAAATTCCTGCTTCTTCTTTGTTTGAACTTGGATTCTTACCACTGACTTTCCAGTGCATTTACAAATTTTCATCTTCAAATGCAGCTGTATTATTGGCCCATTGTATTTAGATGCCTTGAGAGTACCGGAGGATTTGAGAGTATCAGTGGTTTCTGTGATGGTTGGAATCAGAAGTTCCTAAAAAAAGAAAGAAAAAAACAAGTGCTCCGAATGACTGGTCCCTAGCTAAAGGCAATTTGCGAGGTGAGGTGGAACCTTGCTGGAGAAGGTGTGTTTCTGGAGATAGAATTAGGAGTCATATAGCCAACTTCCCCTAGCTAGAGACCTGTTCACTCTCTTGCTGCTGTTTTGCACCTGTGTGGCAGAGGTATGTCCAGTCTCTGCTCATGCCATGTGTTCCCCTGACACCATGAAGCTTCCTCTTTAGACTATAAACCAAAATAAATCATTTTCTTGCTCAGATGTTTTCATCAGACTCCTTGTGCCAACAAGAAACTGCAACACCTTCCAAGCAGGTACTGGTTTCCCTGACTCTCCAGCATGCTGATTCTCATGGTGGAAAGATCGAGGCTCTGTGATGATCTAATGAATTTCCTTTCATAATCAAATCTTGTCTTGGTTCTGTCCCTCTAGAGAGTGGCTGATACAGATTTTACTAACAATAGTCCTAGAGAGACCAAACTACAAGGATGAATTTGGGTTTGGGCTTTAATCTGTTTAGATCTAAATTTCCTCAGGACTCTCATGATGATGGCGTCGTGAGCACAGATAACCCATGGTGTGAACGGTTTCAAAACTAAAGAAAATAAACACGCCTCATGCTTCTCATTTGCCACTGGTGAGATGTAAGAAATTTACTCTATGCATGCTCCATTTCAACATTGCTGGAAATTTAAAGACAAGTTAACAAAGGAAAATAATGAATTCAGTGATTCAAATTCTCAGTTCTAGAGTAAATGTCCTCAATACTTCAAGATGTGTCCCCAAGGAAAATCATCCACCCTGAGGACTCAGAAGTAACGTCTGAAATGTTGCACATAGTAATGGAATAAAATATGTTTTGATGCATGATATGCTATGTAATACTTAAATTAGTATATAATGTTTGGACACATTATATACTATGTAATGCTTAAATCGCTTTAAACATTTGTTATTCTTTCATGTTTCCTAGTGACATCAAATATTGTTTCTAAACTTTGAAATATAGAGCTTATTTATTAATATTCATCATTCTGTTTAAGGGCACACAAGGCATTATTGGTCCTATTTAATTGGTACTTAGTACCTATTGATTGACCAAACTGTCCCATCTTTCCCTACATGCTACAATCCTTAGTCTTAACTATTCTGCCCCCAACTCTTTGAAATTCCATGTATGAGTGAATTCATGTGGTACTGATCTTCATTTCATAACAATCTTCAGTTTCTTCTATGTTTCAAATCATAGGATGCCATTCTTTGTCAAGTGTGAATCATTTATCATTTTGCATAAAATAACCCCTTTACAAAAATCTTATAAGTGAAAAATATATACAGTTACATGCCATTTAATACTGTTAGCATTATATTTTTAAAAATATACAAAAATAAATAGTTCATTAGTACACAGGTGAGGAAAATCCTAACACAATTTTAGCATGTTAAATATCCACCCCCCCCCCCCGCCATATCAGAAAGCTAATGCATTGTGACTATTTGGGATTTATCCCTGGAAAATAAGTTTATCTTAAGGATTGCATTGGAATGAATGTCATCTCTCCTGTTAGTGGACAAAAATAGTATCAATAAAATATATTCATATTTACATGGATAAAAAGTCTCACAATTAAAAGGCCTTTTATAAAACACAATATCCGTTTATGAAATAAAAAGTCAAAGGACTCAGTAAACTATAAGTGGAAAGAAACATCTTCAAATTGACAATGTATCTCAAAGCTCAGAGCTAATATCCTTCCTACTCCTGAAAGGCCAAATGTTTCTTAGTGAGATAAATAATAATGCAAGAATGTCTACTTTTAACACATCTATTGGTCATTGTGCTGTAAATATTATTTAGTGCAATATAACAAAATTATAAATGAAAGGCATTAATATTAGTATAAACAGGGTAAAACTGTATTTGCAGAGGAAATGGTTATCTACACTGGTTTTTACTAGAGCCTGTAACTAAGCTCTTAAAATAAATCATTTTATCATGGTTCAAGAACTTTAGCTCAAAATACAAAATTAAATTATATTACTGGCTACTGCTAATAAAAAAATCAAATTACTGTTTTATGTATATTTTGAGAGAGAGAGAGAGAATGGGCATACCAGGGTCTTCAGCCTGTTGCAGATGAACTGCAGATACATGCACCCCTCATGTGAATGCATCACTGTGTCTCTGGCTACATGGGACCTGGAGATTTTAACATGAGTTCTTAGGCTTTGCAGGCAAGTCCCTTAACCCCTAAGCCATCTCTCCAGCCCACTATTTTCTTTTCTTTTTTTTTTTTTTTTTGAGGTAAGCCCAATCGCTCCCTTTTTTATGTGAGGGTGAGAG